>NC_058132.1:417730820-417978774 GCF_016433145.1 Gracilinanus agilis | reverse complement strand
GTTTGTACCCCAAAGAGATCATAGATAAACAGACTTGTACGAAAATATTTATAGCTGCGCTTTTTGTGGTGGCAACAAATTGGAAAAGGAGGGTATGTCCTTCAATTGGGGAATGGCTGAACAAACTGTGGTATATGCTGGTGATGGAATACTATTGTGCTAAAAGGAATAATAAACTGGAGGAGTTCCAGGCGAACTGGAGAGACCTCCGAGAACAGATGCAGAGTGAAAGGAGCAGAGCCAGAAGAACATTGTACACAGAGACTGATATACTGTGGTAAAATTGAATGTAATGGACCTCTGTACCAGCAGCAATGCAATGACCCAGGACAATTCTGAGGGATTTATGGTAAAGATGCTACCCACATTCAGAGGAAGGACTGCAGCAGAGGAAACATATAAGAAAAACAACTACTTGAACGCATGGGTCGGGGTGGACATGATTGAGGGTGTGGACTCGAAACTACCACACCAATGCAACTACCAACGGTTTGGAGGTTGGTCTTGATCAAGGACACATGACAAAACTAGTGGAAATGTGCATCAGCCATGGGTTGGGGGAGTGCGGGGGACGAAGGGGAAAGGAGTAGCATCAATCATGTAACCATGTTAAAAATGAATATTAATAAATGTTTGAAAAAAATAAGTAAATAATCAAGACATATTTGAAAATTGACCTTATTTCTTTAAAGTCACACAAGTAATTCCCATTTCCTAGTACTTCAAGATTTAAGAAGCACCTTCCTCACAGGCTTGTAAGTAGAACACTGGACTTGGGAGAAGGAAAATGCCAATTCTAATTCTGCTTTAGACACTTGTTAGCCAGGTGACCCAGACAATTCACATAAATTCTCCTATTTTCTGCTTCCTCATCACAGATATGGGCATAAGAATAGCATCTATTGTATTAGACTGCTGTGAGTATTAAATGAAATAATGGTTGAAGAGCTTCATCTGAAAGCACAATAGGAATGTTAGTTTTCATCATTGTTTAATTAAAGTAGGACCACATTTTATGAGACCTCAACACACATAAATTCAGGAATATGTGTTTGGCAGTAGAAAAAAATAAAGGCAGAAAAATACACAAAATAAAGTTTTTAAATTACACACACGGGGGCAGCTGGGTATCTCAGTGGATTGAGAGCCAGGCCTAGAGACGGGAGGTCCTAGGTTCAAATCCGGCCTCAGACACTTCCCAGCTGTGTGACCCTGGGCAAGTCACTTGACCCCCATTGCCCACCCTTACCACTCTTCTGCCTTGGAGCCAATACACAGTATTGACTCCAAGATGGAGGGTAAGGGCCCCAAAAAATAAACAAACAAGGAAGGAAATGAATAAATAAATTACACACACTTTAAAAAGGTTGGAAAGGTAAGAAGAGACTAGGTCGTAAAGGACTTTAAATGCTGAGTAGAGAATTTTATATTTGATTCTGAAGGCAATAGAAAGCCATTAATGTTTTAAATGGGGATATGACATGGCAAGACCTGCGCTTCAGGAATATCAGTTTGATAGCTGAATTGAAGATGGACTGGAGTGAAGAGAAACTTGAGGCAGGCTATACCAACATGCTATTGCATTAAGCCAGGAATGAGGGAGTGAGAGCTTATATGAGGATGGTGGCAAGGTTAGAGGAGAGATAGGGACACATACAAGAGATGTTGTAAAGGTGTAAATGATTATATAGTCATTTAATCATGTCTGACCCTTTATGAGCCAATGGACTATATAGTATGTCATGTCCTTCTATCCTTCATCTATCCATCACTTCTGCCATGTCTTCCTCCTTTTGCCTTTAATTGTTCCCAACATCAGAATCTTTTCCAGTGAGTCCTGTCTTCTCTTTATGTGGTCAAAGTATTCAAGTTTCAGTATTTGACCTTCCAGTGAATAGTCTGATAATTTCTTTAAGAAATGATCTCCTTGCTGTCCAAGGGACATTCAAAATCTCCTGCACCACAATTCCAAAGCATCAATTCTGTGCCCCTCCCACTTTTCTTATAGTCCAACTATCACAGCCATATGTTGCTTCTAGAAAAACTATACAGACCTTTGTTAGTAAGATGATGTCTGTGCTTTCCAGAATCCTGTCCAGTTTTGCCATAGCTTTCCTTCTAAGGAGCCATCATCTTGTAATTTCATGGCTGCAGTTACTGTAGTGATCTTTGAGTCTAAGAATATAAAATCTGACACTGCTGCTTTTTCTTCCTCTATTTGCTAGGAAGGGATGGGACCAGTTGCCAAGATTTGGTGGTTTTTTAAAGTTAAGCTTCTAATCAGCTGTAAACTCTCCTCTTTCACTCTCATCAAGAGGCTTCTTAATTCTTTTTTTGCCACCAGAGTGGTACTGGCTGCATATCTGAGGTTGTTGATATTTCTCCTGAAACCTTAATTCTGGTTTTTGATTTATCTTGTCTGGCATTTCACACAATATACTCTGCATATAAGTTAAATTAGGCGACAGTATATAACCTTGTTATACTCCTTTTCCAATCTTAAACCAATCAGTTGTTCCATGTTCATTTCTAATTACTGTTTCTTGATCCTCATACAGGTTGCTAAGAAGATATAAGATGTTTTGGCACTCCCATCTATTTGAGGATTTGCCATATTTTCTGATCCAATGATTTTAGTGTAGTCAAAGAAGCAGAATTTTTACACTCTTTATTTACTGAAAAAAGTTCTAGTGTATTCCCTCTGCATATAATGCTTGCTTTTGGTTTTAGATAAGTGCTTTTATGATATGTAGATGGTTCAAAACAGAAGGGTTCAAATATGGCTTCAGACACTTCCTAGTTGTATGACCCTGAGCAAGTAACTTAACCCTAATTGCCTAACCTTTACCTTTCTTCTGCCTTGGAACCAATAGAGTATTAATTCTAAGATGGAAGGTAAGGTGTTTTTTGGTTTGTTTTTTTTAAGTCCCGCTATACCTATACTTTACAGAGCTTTTAGCTCTGCAAAGGCTTTGTCAAAGGCCCTTTCTCTATCTAATGAGATGATTGTGTGGTCTTAAATGTTTTTGTTTGGATTAAATATGATAATTTCAATTAAAAACATTAGAAATTCTGTCTATAGCAGTAATAGAAGGAAAACAACTTGAGGGAATAGCCGTAGGTAAAAAAAGAAACAAAATGGTCAATTTTTGCAGTTGACATGTATCTAAAAGTCTTTCAGGAACCAATTTTTAAAAAGAATTGAATAATTAATAACTTTGGCAAACTTGCATGATAGAAAATAAATCCACAGAAGTGATCAACATTTCTATATAATTACAAGTAAATCCAACAGGAAGAGGGTACACTAGGAACTTCCATTTTAAATTCCTATAGAATAGGTATAATACTTGAGAAGTCTGCTTTTCAAAATATACACAAAAACTGTATAAATGCAATTAAAAACAATTATTTGCAGAAATAAACAGTAATTGAGAAATTTTTAATTGCTCAAAGGTAGGATGTGCAAATATAAAGAAAGTAACAATACTACCTAAATTCATGTACTTATTCAGTACCATACCAAACTGCCAAAGAATTACTTGTAGAGCTAGAAAAAACAATCATGAAATTCACATGGAGGAGGAAAAGGTCAAGAATATAAAGGAAAGGCAGCTGGGTAGCTCAGTGGAGTGAGAGTCAGGCCTAGAGACAAGAGGTACTTCCCAGCTGTGTGACCCTGGGCAAGTCACTTGATCCCCATTGCCCACCCTTACCACTCTTCCACCTATGAGACAATACACCGAAGTACAAGGGTTAAAAAAAAAAAAGAATATAAAGGAAAAGAATGAAAAGAAATGGGAAATAAGAATATCTAGCAATGCTAAATGTAAATCTATACCACAAAGCAATAATTGTTGAAATTATTTGGTACTGGTAAAAAAATAGATTAACCAGAGGTACAGATTAGGTACACAATATTAAGAAGTAAATGTGTATAACACTGTGGTATCTCAAATATAAGAGCCTTAGTTACTAGGATAAAGATTCACTATTTGACAAGAAATGTAGGGAAAATTAGGCAGCAGTGTGGAAGAATTCAGAGTTAGAGCAATTATATCATACCTTATACAAAGATAAACTCCAAAAGGGCACATAACCTACATAGAACAGATCACATCTTAAACAAATTTAGAGAAACATGGGGTTTTGGGGGAGGGGCCCTATCAGTTCCTTGGATAGAAGAAAAATCCATTACCAAACAAGGAATACAGAAAATCGCAGGGGAAAAAAAAACTGATTACATAAAATCAAAAGTTTTTTTTAAATAAATATGATAAAGTTAAGATTAAATGAGAAACAACCAGAGGAAAAATCTTTGCAATGGGTTTCTTGGATAAAGGTCTTATTCCCAAGATATATCAGGAACAAAATCAAATTTATAAGAAAAAGAACCATTGATAATTTGTCTAAGGATATAAACAGGAATCTTTCAGGGGAAGAAACTCAAGCTGTCTTTAAAAAAATGCTCCAAATGAAAATAAAGCAATCCTGAGATTCCATTTCAAACTATCAGTGGCAAAAAAATAAAAGAAAATTAAAAGCAAAAACAGCTGTTAGAGGGACTGTGGGAAAACAGACATTGATGCACTATTGGTATAACTATTCTGGAAGCCAATTTGGAAATATATACCAAAAGTTACTGAGTGCCCTTTGACCTATTAGGCTGTTATTCAAAAAAGCAAAGAAAGAGGAAAAGAGTTTACAAAAATATTTATGGTGGCTCTTCCAGTAGCTGATTCCAAAAAGACATGGAAATATTTATACAAAATGATGCAGAGTACAGTAAGCAGAAGTAGAAAAATAATTTATAACTTTGAAAATCTTTTAAATTAACAATTTAAAGAACTTTTATGGAGAATGAAACTAGCAGGACCAGAAGAACAATTTATAACAATAACAACCTGTAAAATGAAACAACTTTGAAACCTGTAAGAACCATGATCAATAGTGATCATTCTTGATTCCAGAGGTCTAATCATAAAACATACCATCTATTCCAAAGGGGTGTTAGATTTAGGGCACAGAATGAAACAGAAAACAACCATTGAGAGAATTTGTTTTTCTTAATTATGCATATTTGTTTTAAGAAATTCCTTTTTATTTTCTTTTTTTCCTAGTACAGTGGTAGGAAGAAAAAATACATTTCTGTTAATTTTTAAAAGAAATTAAAATGTATGTGGGGACAGCTAAGTGGCTCAATGGATAGAGAACCAGGCCTGGAAACAAGAGGTCTTGGGTTCAACTGGGGTGTTGTCAGATACTTACTAGCTATGTGACTCTGGGCAAGTCACTTAACCCCAATTGCCTAGCTCTTGCCATTCTTCTACGTAGAAACCTATAGCCATAGATTTTGACAGAAGGTAAAGGGTTTGTTTTTGGTTTGTTTGTTTGTTTTTTTAATGATATGAGAGGTTACTACAGATGTGAGGTGTTATATGCACTTTCAATTGAGGTCAGTGTTTTATTTTTTTTTTTAAACCCTTAACTTCGGTGTATTGTCTCATAGGTGGAAGAGTGATAGTTTTCTATAAATATTTATAATGATAAAACAAAATACAAAAATTAAAATTTTTGAAGAGAAATAGCTGGGGGAAAGATTTTTGCTTTAGCCCATGATGAATATAAATTAAGAATTTGGAGTTTACCAGTCATATGACCTATGCTGTCCAGTTGAGTGTAAGGGCAGAAAGATTAACTTCTATGATCCCATAATCCGTATGTGGTGAGACCTAGGGTGTAAATGGGTTGCTCAATTTTAATTTTGTAGCCTCATTAGAGGCAGCTAGATGGGCCTGGAATCAGGAAGACTTGCAGTCATGAAGAAGTCACTTAACCTCTGCCCGTCTCAGTTTCCTCTACTGAAAAAGGAGGATAATAATAGCACCTCCCTCCCTGGGTTGTGAGAATCAAAGGAGATAATTGCAAATGCTTAGCACATCACCGCAGGTCCCCCAGAGTGATTTGCTTACAGCACACTCCCTACTCAGTAAATCCCAATGACTCCATAACACTTGGGAGAGTAAATACCAAATCCTGTTTGATTTTTCTGGTACTTCACAATCTGTCCCTCACTTGCCTTTCCAAACCTCTTACACGTATTCCCCTCCACACTCCATTCCCTCAACCCTTCTATCCTCTCAGCTAAGAACTTTGCCTGCTGGTTCACTGAAAAAAGTTGACAAATTTGCTGAGAGCTCCTTTTTTTCCCAGATGTCTTCCCCAACTGTGTCCCATGAAGAGGCAGCCCTTCTAACCACGGCTGGCCCTTCTAGCCACGGCTGGCCCCTCCACATGTGCGTCCATTTCTTCTGTCACTCTAGCTCACCTCCTTTTCATGTCCAAACTCCCCAAGGAGACATACAGGTATCCCAGCTTCTTTCAGTCTTCTCTTCACTCTACCTCTGGCTTGCCACCTTATCATTTAACCAAAACTGCCCTCTTCACATTACTCATTGATTCCCAAATTGCAATCCTCTTTGTCCTTGTTCTCTCCACAGCCTTTAATACCGTTGATCTCCCTCTTCTCTTTGATACTCTATTATTTCTGTTCTTTTATAAGGTTGCTCTAACCTGGTTCTCCTCCTCCTGACTTGACCACTTCTCAGTCTCCTTTGCTGGCTGCTCTTCCTGTCTCTGTAAATGTCCCCTAACTTCTCCTCTTTTCTCACTGCACCATTTCACTCGGTGATTTCATCCTCGGCTCCCATGGCTGAATTATCACTTCTGTGCCGATGATTCTCACCTCTGCTTCCCAGCCCCAACATCCCTCCTAACTTCCAGTCACCCATCTCCAACGCACTTAGGCACATCTCAAATCGAATGTTCCATAAATATCTTAAACTTGGTTTGCTCCAACACCAAACTCATTAGATTTCTCTTCAAACCTTGTTCTCTTATGAAGCTGTTAGTGTTAAGGGAACTACTAGTCTTGCATTTATTCCAGCTCCCAACCTAGCTGTCATTGTTGACTTCTTACTGCATCTCACTGCCCCCATTCATCTAATTTTTTGCCAAATCCTGTTGATTCTACCTTTATAATATCTTTTTTTTAAAACCCTTACTTTTCATCTTAGAAAAATGTGTGTTGGTTCTAAGGCAAAAGAATGGTAAGGGCTAGGCAATGAGGGTTAAGTGACTTGCCCAGGGGCACATAACTAAGAAGTGTCTGAGGTCAGATTTCAACCCAGGACCTCTGGTCTCCCAGCCTGGCTCTCAAACCACTGAACTACCTCACTGTTCCCATAATAGTTCTTTCATATACCTCTTTCTCTCCTCTAAAACAGCTGCCACCCTGGCACAGGCCCTCTTCACCTTAAACCTGGACTATTCTAATGGCTTTCTGTTTCATCTCTCTGCTCCAAGTCTGTCCCATCCGGTGTATCCACCACTCAGCGGCCAAAGGGGTTTTTGTAAAGTGAGATCTGACCATCACCCCTCTTTTCAGTATACTCCAGTGGCTCCTTATCACCTCTTGGATCAATTATCAAATCCTCTTTTGGTTAAAACCCTTCACGACCTTGGCCCTTGTTTCTTTCCAGTCTTTTTCTAATTTCCCATCTCTCTTTCCTGGCTTCCTTCAAGACTCAATTCAAATCTCACTTTCTGTAAGAGCCTTTTCCTGGTCCCCTTAAATGCTCAGCTTTCACTTTGAGATTCTCTCCAGTTTGCTTTGTGTTTTTCTTATATATTTATTTGTATGTCTTCTCTCTTGTTAGAATGTGAGATTTTTAAGGGTAGGAACCATTTTTCCCTTTATTTGTACACCTAGTGCCTAGTACAGCGCCAGAACACAGCTTGTTGACTTGACTCCAGCCATTTCAGTTCTTGACACACAACACTGCATTTCCTGTCTCCTGCATGCCTGGAATGAACTCTTATCCTACCTCCACCTCTTAGAATTCCTGGTTCCAGAAGGGTTTCCTCAAATTCCAATGTTTTTTCATGAGGGTTTTGCTAATCCCTCTAACTCCTAGATCCAACCCTTCCTTTACTGTATACCTGCTTTTTATATGTTTTATATCTACTTATATGTGGATGTGTTGTCCCCTCTAATCAAATGTAGGATTCTTGAGGGCAAGAACTATTTGGCTTTTTTCTTTATATCAGCACCTACCAAAACATTAATAAATACTTGATTTATTGATGGTTGAACCTTGTCTAATCCAACCTATTTGTTCTAGAGTTAGAAGTGCTGCCTCTATTTGATGACCTTGAGCACATCAATTAAGCCCCTGGGCATCTGTCACATAAGGGAGTTGGACTAGATTGCCTCCAAGGGCCTTTCTCATTTTAGATCTTACTCTTTGTGTTCTCTTGTTTGAACCACAAGTCCAAAGTCTTAATTTTCTGTCGCAGATCAGTATCATATGTTGTGCATGATTGTGCAATAAAGAGAACTTCGTAAATTCTAACGGTAGATAAATCGAAGTGTTCCTATCATGCCCTTCCTAACTTAGCAAAGGCATGGATCTTTTTTCTGACAGTTTGCACAGTCAGTAAAGTGGTGTATTTCTCTTTACAGTGATGACAAAGTAGTAGAAGTTGCTGAAGAAGAGGAAGTTGTTGATGTAGAAGATGAAGATAACAATGATGATGATGGTGATGGTGATGAAGTAGAGGAAGAAGCTGAGGAACAATATGAAGAGGCTACAGAAAGAACTACCAGCATTGCCAGTACTACCACCACCACCACTACTACAGAATCTGTAGAAGAAGTTGTTAGAGGTAATCTCATTTGGGATGTCTTTCAGTTGTTAAGAAAAATATGACCTTTACTATTTTTTAAATGTTCCAAACAGCAAAATATTCTACATTGTTTAAGTTGGTTTAACATGCGATGCTTTTAAAAAATTTAAATAGTATCTAAGTAGAAAAGTTCCTTAGTTTAAGTCTTGCTTGTGTGTGGGTATGTGTTTGTATGTTTCTACATGTATGTATATATGTGTGTGTGTGTCTATATCTCTGTACGCATATGCATGTGTGTTTTGATTTAGTGTATTTTATAAACATTCGTATTTATATATAAATGGATGTATGTACAAGTATGCATGTAGATATTTTTAGAATATAGTCTAGGAAAGAATCTTCAGACTTTTTTGGCTCAGTAATTTGTTTGAAAAAAACAAGTGCTAGATATTTTAATGAAATGTAAAATCAAGTAGGACAGCTTACTTTGTAGAAAAAGCAAAATGATATTGGATAACTACTGGATTCATAAGTGTGCTGGGTGATATGTGTGAGAAATGTTCTCATTTTCTCATCTCTAGTTTGCTTTTATAGAAGTCTTAGATGCTTTTTTTTTCTTGCAAAACTACTATTTTGAATTTTTAGAATTTCTTCCTTCCTCTTTCAAATATCATCCTAAGTATTTTTATACCCTGGAGTTATTTTAATGGGAATTTTGCTTTCCATCTCTTCCTGCTGAATTATCTTGCAACATAAAGAAATGATGATCATTTGAATAGGATTATTTTATATCCTGCAACTTGCTGAAGTTAATTGTTTCAATTAGGTTTTTAGTTGACTCTCTAGAGTTTGTTAAATTAAATTATCATATCATCTGCAAAAAGTGATACTTTTGTTCCTTATATATGTTTATTCTCTTTGTTTCTTTTTCTTGCCTTATCACTACATTTAGAAATGCTAGTACAGTAGGGAATATTAATAGTGATAGTGGGCATAACCAGCTTCACTCCTGATCTTACTAAAAAGACATCTAGCTGGTTTTAGATAAATATACTAGTAAAAATACTAGAAGCTAGGTGACTCAGAAGATAGAGCACTAGGCCCAGAATCAGGAAGTCAGGAAGACCTGAGTTCAAATCCATCCTCAGATTATCTGTGTGACTCTTATAACCCCTTTTTCCATAATCTACTGTAAATGGAAATGGCAAACTACTATAGCATCTGGGTCATGAAAACCTCACAAACAGTACTGATGTGCTTATGTTCCATGGGTCATGAAAATTTGGATACAACTGAACAATACATACTTGTTTTAGTAGAATTCACTAGTAAATCCAGCTGATTCTGGACTGGTTTTTTTTTTGTTTGTTTTTGCTTTTTTGTTTTTTTGGTTTTGGTAAGTGGAGAGTAGAGTTCATTTATGGTTTGTTCAGTTTCTCTTTTTGTCAGTTTTATTGGCGTATTGTTAGGCATATGGTTCCTATATATATATATATCATCTCCCTTTGTAAGAATGCAAATAATTTAATATTGTTTATTCCCTCATGATTTCTTGCTCATATTTATCTTTTTATGTTTCTCTTGACTTGTTTGTCAGAGTTCCACTTATCTCTGGGCTAGAAGGCTTAGAAGTCCTCCAGTTCATCAAAGGCTACCTTTTCACCCTGTGGAAAAATACTCAGTTTTGCTAGATATGTTATTCTTGTTTGTAAGCTCAGATCCTTTACCTTCCATAACATCATATGCTAAACTCTGCATTCCTTCATGATAGTGGCTGCTAAATCTTATATGATCCTGATTGTGATTTCTCAGTTCATTCTTTCTTGTTCTTGCAGTATTTTTTTTCCCGTTACCTAGGATCTCCATACTTTGGCTATGATATTCCTAGGAATATCATTTTTTTTCATGACTTTCATGACATATATAAAAATATTTTTTATTCATGACTTTCAAGTAATACAGTAATTCTTAAGTTATCTCTCCTTGATTTGTTTTCCAGGTCAGTTGTTTTCCCCATGAGATATTTCTAATTTCCTGCTTCTGAGAGGCTTTATTTTATAATTTTTGATGTCTCATGGAGTTATTAGCTTCTATTTGGCTAAGTTTAATTTTCATGGAATTACTTTATACTTCTGTTAATTCTATTTTTATATCTTTCTTCTTTGCCATATGAAAAATAATTACACAATAAAGAGAACATATTAACTCTAATAGTCAGTAATCTGAAGCTTTAAAAATTGGGGAAGGTTCCTATGTTATACTTCCTAACTTAGTAAAGGCATAGGTTTTGAGGGGGGGGGATTTTCTGACAGTTTGTATGGTCAGTATAATTTTTTTTTTAACCCTTATACTTTGGTGTATTGTCTCATAGGTGGAAGATTGGTAAGGGTGGGCAATGGGGGTCAAGTGACTTGCCCAGGGTCACACAGCTGGGAAGTGGCTGAGGCCGGGTTTGAACCTAGGACCTCCTGTCTCTAGGCCTGACTCTCACTCCACTGAGCTACCCAGCTGCCCCACTCAGTATAATTTTTGATCTACTCCTCTCATTTGATATTTAACTCTTCCTTTAATTCTCCTCAATATTCTTTTTGGACTAGTCTCCAAGCTGCATTTTTCTGTAGAGCTTTGCTTTTTTTTTTCTTTTTCCTTTTCTTTTGAGTAATTATCTTCTGTATTGAATATATATCTTGAGCTGTTTGGTTAGTATATTAGTTCTAAATGATAGTATTCTTTTTTTTTGTTGGCACATTTTTCCATTCTGCTTCTTGACTTTGCTTCTTTGTTCATGCAGGGCTCTGCACATTTCTAGAAGACATGTCTATCTTGAGCTTCAGATCTCATACATCCTTCTGTTGCTTTCACAGATTTGACTGTGAGCCTGCAAGCTTCAGGGCTCCTAAAGTGGTTTGATCTAGGGCAAAATCTTCACTCTCCTACTCTGAACTCTTCAATTTCCTGTTATAGGTTTGGGTTTCTTCACCTATCTTTGCAGAGGAGTCTCAGTAGACTACTGCTGGACTCAGTTACGATTAGCCTGTAAGGAGGCCCTGTGGACTCAAAACAACTGAACCACCTGGTTCCCTTTGGTTTGGGCTCCTGCCTTGACTATTCCACTGCAGGCTTACCTGCTAGGTGAATGTCTAGAGCTAGAACTTTGCCACACATCCCTGTTTCTAGAACATATTCCTCACTAAGGCTAAACCCCACATTCATGATCTCTCTGAGCCTCTCCATTCTGGATCTGTAACACAGAACTAGGTAGTGGGGTACAGAGCTACCTGACAGCCCTCATTCCTGCAGCCAGCAGTAATTTAGGGATTCCCTACAATCTCTTTCTGCCCTAATGCCCTTTCCTCGCCCTCTTTCATACCCTGGGTGCCAAAAATACTGTGTACTTTGTATACTAAAAACAAAACTCCAACCCCAGGTTTGCAGATCTCTCGCCCCAAGCCTCCCTGAGCTGAAAAGAAAATGAGTCACTAGAAATTTTTCTTAAATTTCACTGTCAGAATTCTGTCTAATACATTGTTGAGAAAGGTAGCTAGGCTCTCCTACTTCCTCTCACTCTACCATCTTGACTCTACCTCCCAGTTGCTTGCTTCTGAATTTACTCCTTTTTAATTACCCTGGAGACTGTAGCAACTCCCTATTCCAGAACACAGCATCTGACATAACTTCCCCTCCTCATTCCAAACTAGACCAGTGACCCAAAACTGAGTAGCTACCAATTGTTATCCTTTTCTGTCATTGTGCCATTTTATATGTCTCAACTCTTTCTTGCCCTGATATACAGCCTCTTTCTGGTCACTTGATCCATATGGCTCACTTCTCCAGTCAATTCCCATTCCCCTCTCTGAAGACCTTTCTGTTTTACTAAAGCTACCTTCATTTGGGAAAATAACGCAAATGACTTTTTTTCTTGGACTTCTCCATCAGGATTTGGTTTGGTACATTTTCCAGATATCCTTGGAGGAGTTTTGGGTGTAACTTGTCATACTACTCATCTTGGCTCCACTTCCATACTCCCCACCAACTACTTTTAAATTTTTTTTCAAGGAAATTTTCTTTAATTTTTGCTTAGGATTTTATTGTCATTAGTAAGTTACATGCTCAGTATTTCTGCTTGTCCACATATTTTGTCCATAATACCAGCCAAGTAGTATATAAATTCTTTTCTATCTCTTTTTAGTAATAACCAAAGATTTGTCATGTCTAATTCTAAATTTTTATTCATATCCTTCAATTCTTTCTTGTTTATCTTTTTGTTAGATTTGCCTAGACTTGAAGGGCTGGTTCTCTTTGTTTTCCCATTTATTTCTCCCTTCAATTAACTTTTCCTTCATATTATTTCTGTATTTACTATTCCCTTATTTACAAACAAAATTGATTGCTGTCTGTGTTTTTTTTTTTAATTCATCTAAAGCAGTGATGGGCAAACTTTTTAAAGAGGGAGTCAAAGGGAAGGAAATGCTCATCTGTCAGTCTGTTTCTAAGACAACTCTTTGGAAGTTTTATTGTATTGTATCCTACTCATCATATTCGTCAGATTAGGAATAATGTTGTGGGGCCGGATAGAACATTTCAAGGGGCTACATCTGGCCTGTGGGCCATAGTTTGCCCATCACTGATCTAAAGCATAATAAATTTTCAAGGAGTAGTACCAAGATGAATAGGTTAAGAACATCAACATGGAATTTAGAAGGAGTCTAATTAGACAGTAGGCATGATTGTTAACCTACTATGTCAAGTTGATTTTTTTAAAAAATGGAAAAATTAGAAAGGGATGGGAGAAGAGGTGAGAGAGAGGAAGAATGGGGGAAATATCTGACATAAAAGGTGTGTAAGAGAGTTGTTTTTTTAATAGAAGAGAAAATAGAAATGGGGACAATATTTGAGCTTTACATTCACATCTGATTTTGGTACAAGAGGGAAGAATTTGCATTAAAAGAGAAGATAGCATAAGAGAAGCATTAGTCAGGAGCAAAACAGATTTCTAAAAAGGAAAAAGGGCAGAAAGAAGGATAAATAAAAAAGAATAGGATGGAGGGAAATGCAAAGTTTGCAATCATAACTCTGAATGGGAATGGGATGAACTCATCCATAAAATAGAAGTAGATAACAGAATGGATTAGAAATCAGAATCCAACAATATGTTGTTTACAAGAGATACACTTGAAACAGAAAAACACATGGAGTTAAAAAAAAAGGGGGGAGCTGGAGAAACATCTGTTTTGCTTCATCCGAAGCAAAAAAAGTCAAGAGTAGTAATCATGATCTCAGACAAATCAAAAGCAAAAATGGATCTAATTTTAAAAGATAATCAGGAAAAGTACATTTTGCCAAAAGGTACCATTGAAAATAAATTAATATCAATACTGAACCAAATTGTATAGTATCTAAAGCAATAAATTTTGCTTCGGTTCCTTTTTTTAACTGCATGAATCTTTATGTCCTATGTGTTTCTTGAAAACAAGATGGTTTATATTCTCTTTACCCTTCATCATCACCAGCTTACTTAAGTTGGTGGTTTCCTGGATCAGCTCTTGCTTAATGCCAGATAAAAGGATGAAAGGATTGGTGGTGGTGGTGGTGGTGGTGGTGGTAGTGGTGGTGGTGGTGGTGGTGGTGGTGGTGGTGGTGGGTGAGTGATGGTGATTGTGATTCAAGTAGATTGCTTTTTGGTTAGTATGCCCAGCTTTGTTAGAAGACACAAGCCAGCTATTGAGAATACCCTAAAATAAAAACACCCTTACCTCTGGGAGAAAGGCAGGATCTTCACCTGAATTTTATATTTATCCTCTTATCAAGGAGATATCATAACATCTCTATGAATGTCAAAGAGGGCTTGTTACAAGACAAATGAATAGTATACCTCAATTATATGAAAGAGAATGGGAGACAGGTCCAATTGTTGGATAAGGCATAGCGTAACCAATGTGTCTTCTGAAATGACTTGAGGATCATTTAATGTCTGTTCTGGTTTAACTTGCTTACAGGTGGATATTGCGCATAATGAGAGAGGTAGCCAAGAGATCAAGAAATTAGAGAAGGTTGGCTGGAGAACAAAGGGAAGAAAATTTTTATCAGGTTGAAGTGCAGGTTACAAACAGGAGTAATATAAACCCCTAGTTTCTGTTTCAGATATAATTTTACTGGTGTTTTGGAACTGAGACATCCTTTAAATCCTACTGTTTTGATAGCCATATTTCTATATCTGGTTGTTGTCTTCTTGGTATAGTTTTTCATTAGACTCTCATTTTAACCATTTGACCCAAGTTATATCTTGATGGCACCACAACAGTTCTGTCTTTAATGAAACTGGGTGGGAATAGAGCCCTGTTACCCTTTTGGAGATTGCATTTTGTATCATTCACCTTAGGTGTTTTATTTGTTACTTTGTATTGTCTAGAGTTGAATTCTGGGTCATTTTCCATTAGACATAAAATATAGTCACACCCAGACCAAGGGATAGAATGTGTTCATCTTGCCCAGACCTAGATTCTGAAGAAAGTTACCCTTTGTCACAGAGACTTGGAGTGAGAATAGAATAATGAATTAGGACCCTCTCTTCATGAATCCTATGTAAACTTATATTGAGAAGGAAATGTAGCTCTTCAGACTGGATTTTCTTTTTGTTCCTTTGTAGGATATTGTAATCAACCTGGATACCTGCAAGTGTTGGTGAAAATCCCTGCTAAGTGTTTTTATTTCATTAAAGTTGATTTTGTTAGTTATTGTTGCTCTTTAATCTTCACCACAGATTCATTCAATCTCTCTGGATTTAGGACATTGTATTTAGGACAAGTATGCACTTGTTTCCAGATATAATTTAATAGGTATTCTATAGCCAGGACCAGGTTTCTGTTCTGACTGTTGGCCTTTTTTCTTTTCCACTTATCCAGCCACTACACTATTTGTGGTCCTTATCTCTTCACCTGGACAATCATAATAGCCTTCTCATTCTAATTTTTCCTGCCTCAAACCATTCCCTACCCTGTCCCATCCTCTACACAGCTTCCAAAGTAAATCCCTACAATACAGGTCTGCCCATGTCATCTCCCTACCCTTACTTCATACTCAAAAGTCCTTTGACATTTACTGTTCTTTACACCTGTTTTCTTTCACTTTACTCCCCTCCATACATTCTTTACTCTAGCATATTTGCCCACTTGCTGTGCCTCACACAGGACATTGCATTTCCTTCTCCATTCCTTTGCCCTGGCTTTCCCACCTTCCTAGAAGGGCTCTGTCTCCTCGCCTCCACCCTGTGGATTCTCAGGCTTGACTTAAAACTCAACTTAAACTCTACCACTATAGATTTTCTCTCCTGGTCTCCATAGATGCTAAAGTGACTTGTCTACTGTGTATTTTTCATGTACCTTATTATTTGCCTATTGACTCCCTCATGAGAATATAACTCCTTGAATATCGCACTGGTTTTATTTTTTGTTTTGGGGTTTTTTCTTTTCCTTTTTTCTTTTCTCCAGAAATTAGTGTAGTACCTAGCAATACATATGTAAAGGCTAAAGATAGGGATTTAGCCTTTATTTCATTGGTACATGGAATTCTTCAAAGAAACTTTTTTTTATCAATATATGTTAGCTTCATCTCTATAATCCATAGAAAGCTGCTTAAAACCCTGAGGGTTCAAGTAACTTGCACAGGAACAAGCAACCATTTTATATTAGATGTAGGACTTAGATCTATTTATTCAAATGCTATTTCTTGGTACAGCTATGTGGCACAGTGTATAGAGTGCTGGGCCTGGATTCAGGAAGACCCGAGTTCATTTCTGCCCTGAGAATACTTACTAACTATATGACCTGGGCAAGTCACTCAACTCTTGAGTCAATGTCTCAACTGTAAAATAAGAATTACAATCACACCTACCTCAAAAGGTAGTTTTGAGAATCAAATGAGATAATATTTGTAAAAGGCACTTATCACAGTGTCCAATACTGTTAACATTAATAAATGTTCATTTCTTCCTTCTCTATTCACTATTCCCTGCTACCTCTGTTCTTTGATTTGTGTACCTGTTCTAAAACAAATGTATACTAATAAAAAGTTATTAATAATATATTTCTTTAGAGTTCTAGCAGTTTTAATGTGAATATGTGTTTTCCTGTTTGGAACATTATTGGTAAAGAGTCATATTTACGAAAATAGATACGGACTACTTAAATTTAGGGTCTACCTTTGCCATTGGTAGACCAAAATTTTATACAATTCCATTTGGTTTTGCTGTATATAAAACATGTCACTAAATCTTCATGAACCTCAGTTTCCTGAGTTTCTATTCTGCAAAATGAAGTCATTGGACTAGAAGAGCTAATGTCTCTTCCAACTGCAAACCTATTGCCCTGTGATTCTCTGCAACATATGAAAATACAGTGGATGTAATGACTCCTTATGAATAATAAGAAATGCATATAACATTCAAAACATACTTTTATGTTTTAGCTAACAGATCTTTTGGAAAATCACTATATGAAAGGGAAAGAGTTTATATCACTGACAAAAGAGAGTAAGAATTTAAGTTTCTATTTTAATCATTTTAATTCAAGGCTTTTATTTACAGATGCTTTCTTTCATTTGAAATTAACCTGCTAAAAATATTATTGCTTTTCACTATTCCTTTTTATCCTACTGAAGTTATTCATTAAATCAGATAAGAAATGGACTCCTTTTCTTTTAAAGCATAAGAAATAATTGAATTATTCAGTGAGGGTATTGATAATTGATTCCCAACAAGCTGAAATATGGAGTCATACAGTAAAGATAAATATGTGTACATATTTAATAGTAAGACAAAACCATTTTCATGCTAAATGTAGTTCCTCCACATATCCTATAATTAGAGGTGTGCTCTGAACAAGCTGAGACTGGTCCTTGTCGAGCAATGATCTCCCGTTGGTACTTTGATGTGACTGAAAGGAAGTGCGCACCATTTTTTTACGGCGGATGTGGTGGAAACCGAAACAACTTTGGCACTGAGGAATACTGCATGGCAGTCTGTGGCAACATCAGTAAGTGGATCCTTCCTCAAGCATGTGGCCATCTCTCTTTCTTGCCACTGACTCTGCTCTTTGCAACAAATTTATTTTTCTGATTCCTGAGAAAGGGGTCTGTTGCTACCACTAACAAATACATCTATCGACTTTTGCAATTGCCCAGTCTGTGCAATATTTTTAGTCATTAGCACATATCTCCAGGTTCTAATAAAGTACAACAATGGATATATCCTTTACAAGCCGTTGCACATAGGCATCTTTGCACCTGAAAGGAAGTATCATGAGATCATGATACTATCCGTTCAAGCTTTCATCTTGTATTTCTCCTTTCATTCTTAGCCAAACTCCTAGAGAAAACTGTTCATATTTGTACTGTTTTTATCTTGTATTTATTTATTCTGTGTGTGTGTATGTGTGTGTGTGTATATATATATATATATATGTATGTATGTATATATTAACCTAATATATAAGCTCTTAGAGACGAGAAATTGTTTCATTCCTTATATTTCTATCCCAAAGATCTAGAAAAGTCCCTGGCACATAGTAGAAACTTAATTAATGCTTATTGATTGATTAACAATGCATGCCTTTTAACCAGGCAGGTATCATAAAATATTGTTTTATAAAAAACAGGTTTATACCAATCTCAGCTGCTTTTTGTTCTTTGTTTCTATTAATAATCAAATTCTGAGGGGAAAAATATTTTAGATCTACTAGTTGAATCTCACTTTTGAGGAATTAAAGAATCTCAGAATTAGATGGGACCTCAAAAAGTCATGTAGTCCAATCTATACTTAATCCATAACCCCTTCTCCAACATTCCCCTACAACTTTCTTTACCAAATGTCTGACACAATTTTCTCTTCATTCTTCAGAGACATTTTCTTATTGGTGTATCTGCAGACATTTGTCATTATCCTTCTTCTTTATAGAAGTAAAGAAGACAGTGAGAAAATGTGACTGTGAAAAATACTATCTTCCTGTTGAGTAAAACATCTTATTTAAAATTTTTCATTCACAAAGATGGTGATATCATAGCTTTTTAGTCCTTTTCTTTAGTGATACAATAGATACCTCAGTATAGGCTAATTTGGAAAATAATAAATGAACTAGACCAGTGATGGGCAAACTACAGCCCGCAGGCCAGATGTGGCCCTCTGAAATGTTCTATCCCACTGCGTGACATTATTCCTAATCTGACAAATACAATGAGTATGATACAGTACAATGAAACTTTGAAAGAGTTGCCTTAGAAACAGACTGACAGATGAGCATTTCCTTTCCTTTGGCCCCCTCTTTAAAAAGTTTGCTATCACTGAACTAGATAAATTTCTTGTGGTTCTGTTCTATAGTACTCTCATTTCAACTTAAAGTTCCTTCACTTTCAAACAATGGAATTAACAAAACACGAATGATTGTGTTGTTTACTGTATCTAAAACAAAGAAATTTTTATATTGATCATAACTAGTTTTAACCATCCCAATAGATTTTTCTATTTACAACAATTTATTCAACTGAATAAAAGATAATTTGTTTTTATAAATATTGTATTATTTGTTCATTTCAAGATAAAAGTTTTCTGTGTCTGGGTTTGAGTTGTTTTTAATTTGATCCTAAATATTAAAAATAGGGTGCATGGAACATTTTCTTTCATCTTTTTTTTTCATATTTCTCCATTCCATTCAATCCAGATTAATAAAGACCAAAAACCACATACAGTGTAGTAAAATGAGTCCTTTGGAATGCTGAGTATTTTATTATAATTTCTTGTAGAAGATTCTTGAAAGGTGCAGGCATCAGTAATGTAATGAGTGTTGCTGGGTTTTTATATCCAAAAATTGAAGACAGATAAATGGTTATAAACAAACCTTGGTATAGATGAAAATTAGAACATTTGGAGAAATAATTATAAACCTACCAGCTGGGTCTCATTTTTAAGTGAAACCCAGTAATCCATCATAGAGGTACATGTAAAGGGATAAAAAGGGAAAACATTGACATCAGTCATTAATATAAGATTGCATAGATGAAACAATGACTTTTTCTGACTCATTTTTAAAAAACATTTTTTGTAAGCAATAGATTTAGGGGTCTTGTTTTCTTATCCAATCTATCACTCTTTTTTCTTTTATTAAATTGTCTCAGCCCCAACAAACTTCCACAGCTTGAATAACAGATTTTCACATCACTGAAAAGAAGGATGTATTGGGCTGGAGTATGGCATTGTTTTGTGGCAAGCCTTTGTGTGCGAACCTTGAGTCAGTTCCTATTGCTTCCCTGTTGGTGGCATGTTAGGTGATGGGATAGAGGTAAGGAGCAAGCTCAGCAAAGGTCAATTCATGGGTTTTTCTTAAGCCTTTTATATTCTGGGTTTCCTAGCCTATGAAGACAGCTGATGTTGCTTTATTTGTGGCACATAATTTATATATTGGAGAGGACTGAGAGGTTGTGGTAATCTGTATCTAGTACTCTATTTTTTCCTTTGGTCATGTCACCTAGAAATAATGTAAAGTATATTTAAAGTTAAGATGGTAGCTGTAATGTTTCCATGCTTGTCTGTATACCCTTATGAACTTCCTTTTGTTCTCTCCTGTTTATTTTTAATGTTCCATTAATACTCATACGTATGTGTTGAAGTTTCATTGAAAAATATTACCAACATTTAATTTCTCCTTTATAAGCAAAGAAAAAGAATGCCAAAATTTTTCAAATTGCCAGACCTTTTCTTATTGTACTTTTGGGAACCAAAAGAGCTTAATCATTTAATCAAAACATCATCGAGATGCTTTTGTATTTTTCTCAACTTCAAGTTAGAACATTTAAATTAAAGCAAAACCCAAAAACAAAATTAGAAAAGTGATAACATAAAATTTTAAAGTTGGAAAGGACTTGATCAGTTATCCAGACCACCCTATACTTGAAAAGGAATCCTACTCCAATATACTCAACAAATCATCATCAAGCCTCTGCCTGAGATTCCCAAACTTGTCTCTTCCCCCTAAATTTCCCATTTCTTTTGATGGTATCATCATCTTTCTAGTTCATGGTTTGAGAGCCATAGGGTTTTTTTAGTCTTCCTTCTCTCTTACTTCTATGTCCAAATCATTGCTAATGTCTTCCTAATTCCATCTCTGTACATATCCTTTACATCTATTCTCTCCTTTCCATTTCCACTTCAGTAGTTATATTCAGAGCACCCTAACCTCTTGCCAGAATTATGTTAATATCCTTCAAACTTGCCTCTAAGGTCTCTTTTCTCATCCATCTTTCATACCAGTTTCACTGATCTTCCTAGTGTTCTATTCTCCATATTACTCATGCCCAGAAACCTGAGTGCCTCTACCAATGCCTCCTGGCAAGCTTGGGTAGTACAACCTCTGTCCCTGCCCTCTCTGTGATTAGTCTCATCCTTTACTTTTAGGTGCTCCCCACCACCCTGGGTACTGGCAGCTCTAGGAACTCACATGTTCCTTCTTCTGGGTAGAAAACTACTCAGACTGACACAGAGGCATCTCCCAAAAAAGGCAGCCTCCCACATAACAAACTTTTCCCAGAATAAAAACATCAAAAGTTCCTCATCCCTCACCAAAGACTCTTACCTCCTCCACTTTTTTTTTAAACCCTCACTTTAGAATTAATACTATCTATTGGTTCCAAAACAGCAGAGTGGTAAAGGCTAGAAAATGGAGGTTAAGTGACTTGTCCAGGCCACATTTGTACCTAGGACCTTGTGTCTGTAGACCTGGCTCTCAATCCATTGAGACACCTAGCTTCCTCCCTCTAGTTGCTTTTTAAAAATATAATTCTGAGGGACAACTATAATTCTGCACTGAGCTTTCTTTTCTGCTTTGAAAAATCTAGTTTCTAGTTTCAATTTATTTATCATTTCTTGTTTTTTGATTTTCATTTCTATTTTGAAGCATTCTGAAGTTTCTTATAATTGTTTGTGATCTCTGAGGGTTTCACATGATATACTACCTTTCATTAAATACTAGTGTTTCACTTTATTTTTCTAAATATTATAATATTTTCCCATCATACTTTGCTTTCTCTTTGGCATTTTTTCATTTTTAGATTACTTTCTTTAGTTTATCTCTTGATCTCTAGGTTTTTAATTGAAGCTTTTCTCTCAATGACTTTGGTGTTTGGGCCTTTTCCTTTTATTCCTCATTAGTCACTCCCTTGTTCCTCCTTTTCAAGTAGCAGAGAAGAGACCAAGCTGCCATCCTGTATTATTCTCCTTGTCTGATAAAGGTTTCTCCAATCTGGGTTCCTTTCCCGAGTATCCTCTGAGTTCTGGATCTGGTCTCTACTGGGTTTCAAGTTTCCTTTCTTACAGGCCTATCTCCTCATTTCTCCCTGAACTTTCTTCCTTTCCTTTACATGGTTGGATTCAATTCTACACAATATGTATAGTGAATGCTATGCTTGAATGCAATATACAAAAGGCTGCTAGTAGCACAGTGGGTCTCAGCCTGTGGCCTAGAGTCAGGAAGGTTGGAATTCAAATCTGACCCTGAAAAAGTCACTTACCCACTGTCCACTTCAATTTCCTCAGTTGTAAAATAAGGATAATACCAGCACTTATATCCCAGGCTTATGAAGCACTTATAGATAGCCACTTGCATTTGGGATTTAAATTCCTTTCATTTCTTTATCCATTTAAAAATGTAGACTGATTATCTCTTAAATTTTACAATTCTTATAAAAACATTTTGTTATTACAAAAATGTGTTTAATGACTTTTCTGAAAAATTTTTTCTTAACCTTGTGAATGCCAATTATCTTAAAAAGAAATTTAGTCTAAAATGGCCTTTTAATTTAGTTTTGATTTTACTTTAGTTCATTTTACATCATGCAGTGTTTGAGGTTTGGGTGTTTCTACAAATATATAAAGTGTAATGTTGATATTAAGGTGGTTTAATTCTGAGGCACAAAAAGCAAATATAATGAATCATATTATGATAATTATAAACTTTCCATCTGATGTTATATTTGATGACCTGTCATAATGAGAGGACTTCAGTCCCTTGGGCCTCCTATTCATAGAATCACACAGACAGAAACAGACACTTGGTACTTTTCCCTGTTACCTGTGTTAGGAGGATTAGACTGGCCACTTTTTGAATGGATGAACTCTTGATCTACTTCAGGGGCCTTAAGTCATTTTCTTTCTGCTGCTAGTTAACATTAGACCATCCCACCAGTTTATGGTCCAAATAAAGAAACATCCCCTACCCAAACTTCTCCCAGGCCTCATATCAATAAGGGACTCCAAGAACTTTACCAGCACATCTGATTACCTATGTCCCCTCCCATACCTGGTGCCAGTAATCTGTTCTCAACCAAAACTGTTTATAAAGTATATAATCTTACCTCTTGGTTCTTGATTGAGCATGTCTCTACCAACTTTCTAAAAAATCTTGAACCCAGGTATTTACTTTAGCCCAAGCCATGAGGCCAAATAAAACATATGAATATGGAAAATCTTTCTGACACAAGAATCATACATGCTTCAAGACCAACTAGAATTATTCCATATGTGTATTTTTCCTTTAAATTATTTTAAATATTATTGTAATAAGAGTTGTAAATCCAATCATTTCAAAGATATTCTTTATCTCAGCACTAACAAGGGATGAAATAATTGTTATTGAGATGAAAAATCTGTGTTGTACTATACTTTTTTTTTTAACCCTTGCCTTCTGTCTTGGAATCAATTCTAAGTATTTGCTCCAAGGTAGAAGAAGTAAAGGCTAGGCAATGGGGGTTAAGTGACTTGCCCAGGGTCACGCAGCTAGGAAGTATCTGAGGCCAGATTTGAACCTAGGACCTCCCATTTTGTAGGCCTGGCTCTCAATCCCCTGAGCCACTTAGTTGCCCCCCCCCCCAGATATACTTTTTAAACAGTTTTACAGTGATAGTAAATTTATTTATTATCTGGATGTACTATCATCAAATGTTTTTTTTTTTTTATTTCTCCTCCCTGCAAATCTCCTTCCCTTTTACCTTCCAGTCCCCACTACAGCAGCTAGCACCCCTGATGCTGTGGACAAGTATCTCGAGACACCTGGTGATGAGAATGAACATGCCCATTTCCAGAAAGCCAAAGAGAGGCTTGAAGCCAAGCACCGAGAAAGAATGTCCCAGGTAATCTAGACTGATTTTTATGTTTGCAAAGTCATAGAATGCTAGTAATAAACTACATTTGTCATGACCCGAGATTTTCAGCAGTGCTCCTAATTTTTTTTTTTTTTTTCAATTTTAAACCCTTAACTTCTGTGTATTGACTTATAGGTGGAAGAGTGGTAAGGGTAGGCAATGGGGGTCAAGTGACTTGCTCAGGGTCACACAGCTGGGAAGTGTCTGAGGCCGGATTTGAACCTAGGACCTCCTGTCTCTAGGCCTGGCTCTCAATCCACTGAGCTACCCAGCTGCCCCAGTGCTCCTAATTTTTAACAAAACATCTCATGGGAGTCTAGGATTTCTCTCTAGACCACTAATGAACTTTAACTCTAAAAGGTACAATTTTATCTAATGAATATGCTCAATAATCTGATTTTTTTACCCATCATCCAAATTTGCCATATATTCTTATAACATGTATTACCAGGATTATGTAGCATAGTGTCTAGAGGCTAGATCTGGAATAAGGATCTGGAATAAGGAACAACGAAAGCTCTATTATAATGACTGAAAGTGATTTGGTATTGGGATACTGTAAGAACATGTTGAATATTCCTATGAAATGTTATGACTTTGCCAGAGGAAATACACACATGTATGTATGTGTATAAATGTGTGTATGCATGTATATTTTCCATGTGGTATGCAGAAAAACTGTGATATCTGTACTACATAGAAAGCTGACGTTGGAATTAGGAACTAGAAAGGCTTGAATTCAAGTCCTGCCTCTGACATATACAGTCTTGTAGCCATGACAAATAACTTCATCTCTCAGTGCTCTAGGTGGGGCAGAGAAGGTGACTACATATCCAGAGAGACACACATGTGTGTGTGTTTTAGTTATTTCTCTATAAAGATGTTCATATATGTAATATGTTATATATTAAATTTTTATTTATATGTAAATGTAATATGTGCATGTGTGTGTATAAGCTACAGAGAACATACTGACCTGAATTGCTAGAGGAGTTTAACACACACACACACACACACACACACACACACACACACACACACACACACACACACACAGATCTAGTTGTAGCCTCTGCCCTACCTCAATTTCCTCAACTGTAAAATAGAGATGTTAATAGCACCTATTTTCCAAGGTTGTTATGAGGATAAAATGAAGTAATATTTGTAAGTCACTTTGCAAATCTTAATAAACTATGTACATGTTAGCTATTATAAATTATATATGTACATTTATATGCAACTCATAAATTAATTTTAGAAATATTATCATGACTATGTATATACCATGATGTATACATGAATATTAAATGCTTTCCCTCCACCCATTATTTAAGGCTTCCTTTATTTCAGCAATATTAGGGTTTATAGTTTTCTTCATCTAGTATTTCAAATGTGTTCAAAACTCAGGTTTAGAGGGATATTTTGCCATTGTTATTAGAAATGTTTTCTTGATCCTGTTTGCTAGTAAATGAGAATACAAAATATTTTTGTGTTAATTGAAGAATTTATTTTTTATCTCTTTATTTTTTTTGAGATAATTAGATTTTTCTAGTTACATTATTATGTTATCTGCCCATAATCCCATTTTAGCCTCTTCATTTCCATTGTTAATTATAACATGAATCATAGATCTACATTTGGAAAACAACATTAGGAGTCATCTAGTACAGCCCCTTTCCAGAAAACTGAAATTTAAGGAGGCATAGCAGGGAAGCCTCAAAGTTACATAAAGCCTAGAATTTAACCATGAGCTTCTCAAGTTAATAAGCATTTTATTAAGTGCCTACTTTATGCTAAGCACTGTGTGAAGTGCTGGAATCATATGACTCTAATCCCAGTTTTCTTTCATCCCAGTTGAACTTGGATGCAAGACTGAAGAGTTAGGATTTAGGTCAGTAGGTGACATAAGATTTTTAAAATTATTATTAGAGGATTGTTGTTATGGTAGTGATAACTTTTTTTTTTTAACTTATCTTCTGCTTTAGATATTAGTTCCAAGATAGAAGAGTCATACAGGCTAGGCAGTGGGAGTTAAATGACTTGCCTAAGGTCACACAGCTAGGAAGTGTCTTGAGAACAGATTTGAACAACCCAGGATTTCCTATCTCCAAGTCTCACTCTATCCACTGAGCCACCTAACTGCCCTAGTAGCCATACTTTAGGTCAGGGATTATTTTAATAATTGTATTTCACTATAATTGTTAGCCTTTGTATTTTATTTTATGTATTTAAAAACATTCCAAGAAGGGGTCTGTAGTCATTGCCAGACTGCCAAAGGAGTCCATGACACAAAAAGTTGAGAACCCCCTGCTTGATCTATGCACAAGGGAAGAATGTGTGAACCAAACAAAAGATAGAGAGCCTTATGAGAAATAAAATGGACCATTTTATCATCATTGTTTATTATTATATATCATTTATTATATAATTATTAAATTAAATGAACAAAACCAGTATAGCGAAGATTAGAAGGAAAGTAGAAAACTGGGGCAAATTTTCTATAGCATGTTTCTTGAATAAAGGCTTCATTTCCCAAATACCTGGAGATCTGAGTGAGGTTCATGTGTATCACTATACAACATGTCATCCATTATTGTTGTTATCAGATACTGATTCCATTTTATGAATGAAGAAACTGTGGCTCTGGTTAAGAGACAGTAGAGTGAGAAAGCTGAGGATAGAAGTAAAATATAATTAATAGAGCAAGGTCTTTACAAAAGCAGGAAGAGATGGGATGGAATAAAAGAGTAATCCATTACCCTTTAAAAGGAGAAAGGGCACTTTTCTTCGAGATAATAGAGAAGAAAGAAAGGATTGATGGTGATAATAAAGAGAGGAGATGGAAGTTTAAATGACATTTTTCTCAATAAAATCCCAGGAGCATAGTTGTCTTCAGAGAATGAGGAGTATGGGGCAAGAGTGGAGAGCTTCAGTGGAAAAAGTTTGAAATAATGCTATTCAGTAGGGACCTAGGAAGAGGTGAATAGAAAGATTGCCAAGCACCAATGAAGGATCTACTGAAATTAGTTACCATTCATTTTAATAGTGAACCAAGTCAGAGAATTCCCTCTTAAAGGATATCTTCTCTGTATATACTTGGTAGATACCTAATTACTTACATGTTACCTACCCCACTAAAATAGACATTCCTTGTCAGAGTTTGTTTTTGTATCTCCTTCTCTCAGCATAGTACCTGCTGTATAATATATGCTTAATAAATGCTTTTTTAAATTGATCGTTTGTTTCTACTTCAATTGAAAATTCTGGCATCAAAATTAAATAATTTCAATTGTAGTTTAAAACATTTATTGGAGAAGATCAGCATGCTTTCCCATAGGGTATGCTGAACTCCTAAAGTGTTCCTTTCACTATATTTTATCTGATTTTTTTTAATAACTGTTAACATTTATAGTTACTGCATGATTAGCAGATCACCTACACTAAAACTAAAAAGAAGTTAAAAATAATTCAAGACTAGGACAAAATATAATTCCCTTATATTATGTAATAGAATTTGATATCCATTTAAGTATAGTACTTTTTAGAAGGACAATCCAAAATATAAGGAAAACATGGGAACTGGTGTTACTACTTTTGTGGCGAAACAAATTATTCTCAATTCAGAAACCATTTTTTAAAATATGCAGGTCATGAGGGAATGGGAAGAGGCAGAACATCAAGCAAAGGACCTGCCCAAAGCTGATAAGAAAGCAGTTATCCAGGTAATGCCACATGAATTACCAATGAAACAAAATATCAGAACAAAAAGTAAATAATTATCATCAATGATACTAGCTTAGTTGTTGTAAAAAAGTTGATTCATTTTGGCTACTTAAATGATTACAAATTGCCATTGAAATTATTTATAACCTTAGTTTTTTATATTGCCATCAGTTGTCAACATTGCGACCATCCCATTTGCTTGCATAATTCATCATTTTGCCCCTCAGATTTCCTTTCTGTAATGTAGATATAGTGGAAACACATATGCTCTGGCCCATCTATATATTAATTATATTCATTATCAGTTTTTCACCTATATATTAATGGTCATTTAGTTAACTTCTGTTAACAGAGTCAAGATAAGATGCTTTCAAAATATGTGTTTCTATTTGATACCATTTGATTTTTTTTAAAAGAACAGTTTAAACTCAAATTTAAGCTTTTTCCCAGGTTAAAGCAAATCCGCTAAACCCAATATTCTTATATAAAATCAATAAAATATTGATTCAGTATGGTAACATAGTTTTCAGGGTATTTTCAGACATATAAAAAAATTATTAGTAACTCATAGGTTCCTTTGAGAAAAAGTTTTAATTACTTGAAGAAAGTTATTTCACATATCCCCTTACTTTCTGTCTTCTATCATTGACATATGTCTATATATGTTCCCTCTGCAAGCATTTCCAGGAGAAAGTGGAATCATTAGAACAAGAAGCTGCAAATGAGAGGCAACAATTGGTAGAGACACACATGGCCAGAGTTGAGGCTATGCTTAATGACCGTCGTCGTATGGCTCTGGAGAACTACATCACAGCCCTTCAGGCAGTTCCTCCACGGGTATGGCTAAATTATTTCTCATTTTGCTTTTGATTTAAAATTTCTACAAAAAGAAGAGGAAACATAACAGATCTTTCGAAAATTCCTATTTCCATGTGATGCTTTGAAAGGATTTAAATGATCGTCATGCCTCAGAAGCTTCCCTGAGCCTCTTCATTATACTAGGAGGGAAAGAGTGAATCTTCACTAACACCCTTGAGAGGCAGTAATAGTGTAATAGAAAGAATTATGGATTTGGTATCAAAAGACATAAGTTTATAAATAGATTTTCAGGAGGTTTATGGCCTCATACAGATCATTTATCCTCCGGGCCTCACCTTACATACCATACTTAAAATAATAGAACATGAAACATTTTATGGGTCTACTGAACAGGCATTTCATTTTCAATTCATCCGCATGGTTGTGCTCTCACTCAAAGTTCCTATCTTCTGGTCACACAGCCAGGCTCATTCTCCTGGCAGCAGTCATCTTCTCCAAGAAGTACTGTGATAGCTTCAGGAAACATTCTATGGGGAGCTAACACTAACTGAAAAATCCCTAAACTCCTGAAATGGCCATTGGAATCAAAAAGTCTCTATTTTAGGATTCCTCTTCATTGACTTATGCTTAGGGAAAAACCATCAAGCAGAAGAGGCTCATAGGACTTTGAGACCCAGTTTCAGCTTCACCTAGACTAGCAGGTGTTTTTGCTGTCAGTCACCTTCTCTTCAGGCTCATACTCTTTCACAGGATGTCCAGAGTTGCACTTTCATTAGAAAGGCAGAAGAACAAACCCTGGCTTTCCATTGTAGGTGCTTGCTTCTCAGGTATCAGTCATCTTTTACATCGCTCTCTGTTATGGAGTGGAGGGGTTGATACGTGGGGACTGGCCAGAATCCTCAAGTTCCACATGCTTTCAAGCACTAGAAAGGGGCCAGAGAGAAGAGTCAGTACTTTCTTTGTTTCCTAGAATGGGTCTTACAGGCCCATCCCCAAGTTTCCTTGGGGTAGGTTCCAATACAATTTAAACTTTTCTCCCTTTCTCCCCCTACCCAGCTACACAAGGGATCTTGTATGATTTCTACTATATGTATCAGAGACTGACTTTTGGAGAAGAATCCTTTAAGGCAATATTTTGCTCTGCAAAATCCAATTTTTGAAACAGTCAGCAAGAGTAAACATAGAAGCATCTTATTATTTTTGATCAAATGAGATAATATATTGAGTGTTTTGCAAACCTTTAGGGACTATATAAATCATAAAACTGTTATTAAAAGCTCTTCATCTTTCAATCAGTTATATAAAGATGCAAAAGCCTTCATGTCCCCTTAAAATACCCTGTCACGATATCTATATCCTTAATGCATATTTAGATTATTCTCATTTTATTTTTTGAATAATGTTATATTTTTCCCCCAATTATCTATTTAAAAAATTAGCATTTTTAAAAATTTTGAGTTCCAAATTCTCCCCCTCTCTTCCCTCCATCTCTGAAATGGTATACAGTTTGATAAAGATTTTACATGTACAATTCTCTATTAGACATTTTATGGAGATCTCAAACCAAAAAAAATGAAGAAGTGAAATATATCTTTTGTGTTGCATTCAGACTCCTTTCCAATCTTTCTCCAGAGGATGATGATATTTGTCATCATTAGTCTTTGAGATTGTTCTTCTTTTTTTTTTTAAACCCTTATCTTCCGTCTTGGAGTCAATACTATGTATTGGCTCCAAGGCAGAAGAGTGGTAAGGGTAGGCAATGAGGGTCAAGTGACTTGCCCAGGGTCACACAGCCAGGAAGTGTCTGAGGTCAGATTTGAACCTAGGACCTCCCGTCTCTAGGCCTGGTTCTCCACTGAGCTACCCAGCTGCCCCCGAGATTGTTATTCTTATTTTGTTAAAAATTTTATATAGCTAGGAAAGTAGGCACCTAGTTTGGTAGTTATTCATATTCACCTTTTTATGGTGAAACTTATGCCTTCTTTTTTATGCTTTTGGCATCTTGTCTTCAGGTAACTTAAGAACTGATCTCCCAGCACCTTCAAATACATATCAACTCCTACACATACATGTCTGTTTATACTTGGTCTGGTCCCCATATGTGACCACTTCCTATTTTTCTCTTGAGTACCTTTTCTTTCTCTTATAAGCACATCTAAGAGTATACATCTCTGAATCATGTAATAAACAAATACCTTAATTGATGTAAACTTTGGTTTACATGTCTTTCTATTTAGCAAATAATTTAAGTGTTTACTGACTACTGGTTTATAGCAATTAAAATATTGTATGAAATTATGCTAATCAGTGTTAATAATTTTTTCCTCAATAACTTGTACAAATAGTTCAGGTTCAAATTGTTTTAAATTTTACAAATACTTTCTATTTTTCATTTTTACTCTTCTAGCCTTTTATTAATTTTTTGTTTCAACAAGTAGTTTAAACTTTCAAGTTTAGCTGATTGAAGAATGATTCCAACATTAGGCATTTCCCGTTTGTCAAAATACCAGCTTCATTTTTGTGGTATTATTCAGGCCTTATACTTAATTTATTAACAAAGAATTCCTGGTATATAGTTGTGTTACTTCTACTTAGTACTCCACTCTTTAGCCTCTCTCCTTATTACTGTAACATATTGCCAAGATAGTGCTTTTGCATTGAATGCACTGAGAATCAAAATAAATACTGATTTAATTTGGTGACTACTAACAAAGTCTCTATAAGATTCTTCTTCATGTTCTGTAAGAGACGTTGATAAAACTATGGTTATTTTATTACTGGTGTTTCCTTTGGCCTAATGTCCAAATGTTGTCCCATTACATTATATTTTTTTTGTTGACTCTGGATGCTAAAATAAAATGATCTTTAATTGCTTCTCCAGGAGGCTCTTAGAGCCATCTTTCCATCTAACTGCAACTCCCTTGTCTTCTGCTTTCATATATGATAAAATTTAAAAATTTATAAGATTCACTTCTTTTTGGTTTCCATCATTGATCATTTAGCCAGGTTCATGTATTTATGCTACTGAGAACCACAACTTAATATTTATAGGTAGTCTAGAAACTATACGATGCTTCTCCCTCCTCCTCCCCCCTTTTTTTTTTTCAGTTTGCCAACTTCACTATAGAATTAGAAGGGGCTCAGCCCCATTTTGTGGGGTTTGCCATAGCCAGAATTACTCACCAAGTAGCCAGTGTAAATACTCTATAATTAAATGAGCTTTTACTCTACTGATATAGCCTTTGAGAACCTAAAAGTACCTCAGGATCACAATGAGATATCTAATATAGTTCGGTTTTGTACACGTATATACACACATATATATGTAATAAACACATATTTTATACATATATAACACACATTCCATCATTATATATTATATGCTTATGTATTTTAATGCATATGTGCTGTTTATATTTATATAATATTAATTGTATATATAAAACAGCATGCTTTTTATCAAAGTAACATCTAGTCTCAAAAAAATACTAGTACCTTCCTTAAATTGTAATAAAAAATAAGCATTTATACTATACATATATTGAACTGATTTTTTTTTTAAGTCAATTATACATTTGCCCCCAATTACAAGGTCCATGTTCTGGCATGTTTCACTGACAGAAGCTACTTGTATAGGATTGTAGAATTTTTTTTTAAAGATTCTTTTCTTCAGAATGGAGAAAGTCTTTCATTTGGCTGTTATAACCAGTAAATGTCATTTCTTCAATTAAAATAGAAGGAAAATATCTATTTTGAGCAAGCTAAGCAGTACATTTTATAGTTTTTAAAATAAAGGCTATATACTATAATACAGGAGCCATTGGACAATATTAAATTGCAAACTTCCTGGTATCTTACTTTTTTCTCTGCAAGTTTTAAAATCTGAAAAGAGCATATTTGAGTTTCAACCATAATTACTACATTGTCCAACTTGCTGCATTCATCTGGGTCAGAAAGGAATATTATCATTGCCTCTTCATAAAAAAAAATTCATATCCATTTTTAACCATCTCTACATCTGGACTCTACATTTAGATCCAAGTAAGTAGCTTATGGAGAAATTTTGCAAATACTTTGGTACCAAATGGGAAGGATATGCATCTATTATTTTTACCCCAACCAAATACAGTTTTGTGATCTGTTACATATACACTTTCATGAGAATGGGATATTTTCTCTTCCCCAATGACTACATTTAAAGGAATCTGTAAAGATTTTTCATAGTTCAATATTGTATCTTCTTATACATTCATCATAAAATCCATAAATTCTATTAATGCCAGCACATTCATGGTTCCTTCTAAGAAGGAAAAGAAAATCTGTGTTATTTTGTAGACCTGTAAAAGGTAGATAGTTTCAAAGACTGCTTCTCTCATCCACATAGTCTCTAAGAAATAGGTCTTCGTTTTCTGTTGGGAAACTACCATATTCAAAAAAATTAAGCAAGTTGTATTATTGACCATGAACATTACCACACATTTTAAGTAATATCAAATGTTTTTTTAAATGACAGGCCAAGAAAAAATTCCTTTGATTTTAAATAGTCCCTTGTTTTCATTCTCTGGTAGTTGGAAATTTGCATCTGGCTTTGACCCTCTCACTTCTAGAAATTTGTTGTCTGACACTCTTGTCTATATCTGTGATCACATCACTGGCCACCTCCCCAACTCCTCTGCCAGGCTGCTTCTGGACTCAGCTGACCTCCATGCTCCTTAGCAAGAAGCAGCAATGGCAGTGGCAGTGGAGGAAACAGGGCAGTCTTTACTGCTGTCTCCCTCCTCCTTGTCTCCTTGCCTCCCACCCAGTCTTCCTTTGCTTTTTAACTCTCCCTCCTCTCCTCCAATATAGTTTTTAATTTTTAGTGACAATTTACCTCACAGGCCCTTTGGGTTTTCACATTCCTGAGACTAGTCTTTCAGAGCAAGTCATGTTTTTTAATTTGTGACCTGTGCCCCTTCTGTACATAAATTTTTAAAATCTAGATTCATTTGAGATTTCATTATTAATCTCTTCAGACAATCTTTTTTCTTTCCTTACTATAGTTACATCTTTTCTTGGGACTTTCCTCAGTCTGAGTCTCCTTCTCTATGATGCCAGTAGAGCCAAGGACTCTATTCAGTATCTCCTATCTTGGCTACAGCTCAGTTCTCCCCTTGTTACATGTTTTCTGCAACTTCTTAAATCCAGATATTCAGAATCTCTTCTTTCAAGATTCTAAGACATATTTTTATACAAAATTATTTTGGATTAAGAGTCTTGCACAAGGATTGTGATTTATTCTTTGCTTCCAAGAGATACACAGGCCCTTTTCATACCTACTTCCAATTATTCAATTCAATCAAAAAGTGTTTTCATCCAGCTAAATAGAATGGTTTCAATCCTACCTTTATACTAGTAACTTTTGAGAGAATAATTTTAGCAAAGTGTTGGTACTAGAAAAGAGAAGTAATTATGCCTTAGAAAAAGTGGGAAATAAAAGATTTTTAGAATATGCGAGAAGAAAAATTATCTAGATGTAACATTTTGATAATATAAGTGGGACTAAACCAAGTTCTTAGACTTTATAGAACATACTAGTAGCTGACAAGACCTGCATGATTACTCAGACAACCTGCCTGAAATTTGTAGGAAAATTAATTAGCAACTCATAAACTTATAGACTAATAGATGATGAACTGAATTAATTAATAGGTCTGTTAACCTGTTCACCACCACCATTATTCATCATGCTTTCAAATTTAAATCAGTAAATAATTTTTAAGTTCATACATAAGGAGTTCTGATTACATGGTCCACTATTGAAAAAGATTTAGATGTTCCAATAGCAATAGAAACACTCATTTATCACCCCCCAAAAAAAGATTATTCTCATAGATTGAAAAAATATTTTCCATTTTCATTCTGTAGCCACGTCATGTATTCAACATGCTGAAGAAATATGTACGTGCTGAACAGAAAGACAGACAGCATACCTTAAAGCATTTTGAACATGTTCGTATGGTGGATCCAAAGAAAGCTGCCCAGATCAGATCTCAGGTAAATAATAAAGGCGATAATATTTCAATTATATAGCAAATATTAAGAATTTGTAGTATTTGTCTTACTGATATGTATATGTTGAGAAAGTATCACTTTTAAATAATAGTAGCAAAAGAGTTGGTTTCATGCATTTAATGGCATATTAAGTTTCAGAACCTGAAAATTCTCCATTGACATTTACAATTAATTCTCTTGAAAATTTGGCCAAGACTTTTATATCTCATAGTAGTTTCTGAAATCCCCTTGCAGGACTTTTTACATATTCTAGCTTAAAGAAACAATGAAGAGTCATCATAAATTTACTATTACTGATTCTTGTCATCTTTTATAAAATTATGAGAAACAGATGAAAAATATTCTTAAGTAGCCATAGCCTCCAAAATTGTACAAATAAAAGTTTTATACAATCATAACTTATATTTCAGTCTATTAATCATCATACCTTTTTAAAAAGTTATTAAATCTTAATAAATGTATATTTTAAACATACCAGGTTCTTGGAATTTAACATGTATTTAGCTTTTAAATGTTACCTTTTCTAGAATAAAAGAATCTTTAAATATCTAGTTTCAGGCAACTTGTAAAAACAAAATATGATCCATCATATTTTAAAATCTGGAAAAGAGATTTTTGGCCTCACTGTTTTTCTAGTCCCCAAACTGTAGAATTTTGGTAGAGAAAGGATCTTTCTAACTGGCTGTGTTTTAACAAGTTTGTGGTATACTAGAAAATAGAATGTCTTGAAGCAGAGCAATAGTAGGGAACAAAAAAAAAAAAGATGAGAAATACAAATAGCCTTTCAAAGGAAAAAGTTCCATATGTAATCAGTTCCATATCTTTTAAATTGTTTTTACTCATAATGACTAGTAAGAGAAAAAACTACTTTTGGTTTATCTTAAGCTTCCATCTTTGGTGTAGGTCATGACACACTTGCGTGTGATTTATGAAAGGATGAACCAGTCTCTCTCCCTGCTCTACAATGTGCCAGCAGTAGCCGAGGAGATTCAGGATGAAGTTGGTAAGCTAACCAACTTGAAGCTTTTTGCCCTTTTGCTTTGTAAACTCTTCCTCCTTTCTGCTTCTTCCTTCCAAGAAAAAAATGAATAAATTTCTGGAGGGAAATAGTGTCATCTTTTTACAGTTCTAGTAGGAGCGGATATAGTGTGCTGGTGGCAAATACAAATGTATGTAATAATTATATAATAATAGGATTCTCCTATTCATTTTTAACAAGTTTTTTATTAATAACTTCTTTTTAACATCATCAGTTTTCTTTATTTCTTTTTTTTTAAAAAACTCTGCCTTTGGTCTTAGTAAACAGAAGAATAGCTGGGGCTAGGCAATCAGGATTAAGTGACTTGCTGGGGTCATACAGCTAGGAGGTATCTGAGGCCAGATTTGAACCCATGTCTTCCTGACTCCGTTCCTGGAACTATATCTACTGTGCCATCTAGCTGCCCCCATCTCATCAGTTTTCCCTGATATCCCTCCCTTGCCACTCTGAGAAAGCTATCCAATATGACAACTAGTATTTTTTAAAGACAAAATAAAGAAAAAAATCAACACAACTGATAAATACATTGAAAAAGTTCAAAAACATGTACAAAATGCACCAGCTGTGACACTCCCACCTCTACAAAGGGAGGAGTTGGGGATATTCTCTCATATCTCTTCATTGAAGTCATATTCAATCTTTATAATTTTAATATGTTCACTTTGGGTTTCTGATGTGTAGTTATTCTTTCCATTTATATTGCTGGATTCAATGTGTATATTTTTTCTTGACTCTGCTTACTTTATACCAGTTCGTGTAGATCTTTCCATATGTCTATCACATACATCATTACTTACTGCACAGTCATATTCCATTACATTCATGTTCCACATTTTAATTTAGCCATTTCCCATTTGATGGGCATTTGCTTTGTTTCTAATTCTTTGCTATCACAAAAAAATGCTGTCAATATTTTGGTGAATGTGGAAGGACATTCTTCTTGCCAACTCCAAGCTTTCTTGTGGTATAATCCTAGTGATGGAATTGTGAATGTTTAAAGAATATGAGCATTTTAGTCCCTTGATTTGTATAGTTCCTATTTTAGAAAATTATCTGCGTATTTCCAAATAGCTTGCCAAAGTTGCTAGTATTAGTTCACAGCTCCACTAACAATGTATTAATGCAACATCCAACAATTCCTCCAATGTTGACTATTGTCATTTTTTGTCACATTTGCCAGTTTAGACCATGAAGTAAAAACTCAAGGTTCTTTTGATCTTCATTTCTCCTATCATTTAGTGATTTGGGTGCATTCTTTATGTGATTATAGTAATTTGGATACCAAACCATTATCAGAGAAATTTGATACAAAGATTTTTGCCCATTCAGCTACTTTTCCTCTTATCCTAGGTGCATTAATTTTGTCTGTGCAAAGCCTTTAAAATTTAATGTATTCAAAGTTATCTATTTTATCCTATGTAATTGGCTCTACCTCTTGTTTAAGAACTTCTGAGGCCTAGAAGCAAGAAACATCTATATCTTCTGTCACCTTGCTTTCAAATGAAATGTACAAAAGTGTCTGAAAAAACCTAGTTATACAGTTGAGAACATTTTGGTAGTTTTATTAATAAGACTGCAGGAGCCGTGTAAAGTGTCTTCTAAAACATGAAGCTCTCTGCAGTTCTGAGCTATAATTAAGACTGTGATTTTTGGAGATTTCATTTCCCACTTAAAGGGTCATGATTTACATTCTTTGAAATATTTGCTTTCATATAATTCCTTTTGTCCTTGATACTGCCAGTGAACAAGATTTATGATATTTACCTTTTGTCCCCATGAAGATATTATTTAGTAAATTAGCAGTTGCCAAATGAATGCCCTATTGAAGTCTGAGTGTTCTCTACTTGTCAGTAATAAGAATACCTAACAAAAAGGATATGTATACCCATTAAAATATCTGTGCTGTTTAATAATAAATAAAAATAAAGTCTGTTTTATTACCAAAAAATAGATACATACTCAGAGATATATGATCTACTTCCTTACAAATTTTAATAGTATATTTAATATTATAGTCTTTTAAAAATGTATTGTGAAATATGGTATAAGGTCTAAGCCCAATTTCTGCCATATGGCTTTCCATTTTTCCCATATGTTTTTATCAAATAAGGAATTCTTTCCTAAATAACATGATTTCTAGTTTGTCAAACACCAAATTATTCAGTTCTGTTTTTTCTGATTACCTCAACTAGTCTGTTCTGTTGATCTAGCTCTCTGTTTTTTAACCAACACCAGATGGTTTTGATAACTTTGGTTGTTGCTCAGTCATTTCGGTTGTGTCCAACTGTTTGTCCCATTTTGGGGCCTTCTTAGCAAAGATACTGGGGTGGTTTGCCATTTCCTTTCCCAGCACATTTTATAGATGAGGAAACTGAGGCAGATATGGCTAAGTGTCTTTTCCAGGATCACACAACTAGGAAGTGTCTGAGGCAAGATTTTAACTCTGGAAGATATCTTCCTGACTCCAATCCTGGAACTCTATTCACTATGCCATCGATCTGCCCTAACTGGTTGTCTTAGGAGAATTTGAATATTCCTTGCTCCTCAATAACACTTCCATATTCTCCCCTTTAACACCGTCACTCAATATCATCTCCTATATGATGTACACGTGACCAAATCTATCACTCAATTTAGATCCTTTAAAAACATTTAAAACATTAACCTATATATTTGTGTAGACTAGAGTCCCCTCATTTTTTGGTAATTCCTGTACCATTTATTTATTTACCATTTTCCATTCTCAAATTGTTTAAAATCCCTATTTCACATTGTATTTAGGTGAGTAAAAATGTTTAGTTTTGTTAGCATGTAATTGCATGTATTTAAAAAAAATAGCTTATTTCCTCGTAATAACCAAGCTTGGTTGCAAAGAAAAAAATAAAAGAAAGCATCTCCTTCAGCTTCTTTACAGAAATAGAGGACTACAAGTACAAAAACATGATGTGATATATGAGTTTTCCACAACTTATTTTTCCTCCTTTTAACAGGGATGGGGGAGGTAATAAAGGACAGCTCCCTGGAAGGAAAAGGAGGAAGGAGGTAGGGATACATGAGAGCTATAGATGATAAAAAACAAAAGTTATTATTTACTCATTTCAGTCACCTACTCCTCCACCCCACTTCATCTACACACAGAGATATTCACCTTGATCTTGCCATCACCTACAAGTGTTCTACTTATGTATTCAAAAATTCCTTAAATTTTTGTTAGATCATAATCTAATGTTATTCCACCTCTTACTGTGTCTTGCAATCCCTAATCTATTCATTGTCCTGTCTAAGACCTCTAGTTCCTCTACACTTTTCTTTGCTAGGCCATCACTCCTGCAGGAGCTACACTCTCCTCTCTGCAGTCCCTGACCTCCTTATCCTATCACCAGTCTTGCCCCGCCAAGCCCCTTCACCTTGGGTCACTCCCTCCTACTCAGATGCTTACTGGGTAAGACTGGAGAAAATCACACCACCGTGCTGATGAGTCCTTGACAAATTGATGTTACCTAATCTCAGCTGGGCCCTCACTGCCCCAAGGCAATATTTTTATACCTCCCTAATTGATTCACCATAGCAGATTTTCTTTTTTAACTCAATTTTATTTTATTTTTAATGCCTTCAATCTCTCTCACTTTCACACCCACAATTTCCCCTTTCCCCTTTGAGAAAGCAAGAGAAAGAAAACCCATTTCAGACATGGAGAGTCAGGCAAAAAAAGAAAATTCCCAAATCAGCCATGTTTGTTTGTGTCTATGTATTACATACATGTGCGCGCATATGTATGTCACTATCACTGTGTATGTAAGCATAAGCATGTAAACAAATGTATTTACACATATATACACATACATGAGATCCTTGTATGTAATAGTTATGTTCTATAAAGTCATTGTGAACAGTAAATTAGCAAATACTGAACCATTGCTTCTAAGGAAAATACAGGATTATATTCCTATGAACTTCTGGTCATAACATTTACTTTAATGCTTTCTGTAGCAGTCTTACATACAAATGGGCAAATTTCTTTTTCCTTTTGCTGGATGGTGTTTCCTTGTAGTTTAATTAACATTGAACTCAAGGCCAACAACACTATAATTTGTGCCTGAAGGAAGCCACCTTATCATAAAGCACATCACAGCCTTCTTGCACTTAGGAACACCTAGACAACACTTCAAGACAACACTTAGGGGGCATTTAAACAGCAAAATCCCCAACTAAAAAGCAAAAAAGTGTGGAAAATGTGGGACTAAATAGACTACCTAAAGGACACTTGTTTACAGATTGAAAACTGAAACAAAAAAGTAAAATATCTTTTGTTCAATCTCAGCTAGGAACATGTACATTGAGTGATTCAAATTTTTCACCACTGTGCACATCGGTGAATGATTATGAAAGCACTGCAAGTATTGATTTAAAATTTAGGTTGCAAGTAAATTTTAGCAAGTAGGTAAACTTACAAATCTAGCATCTGTGAATAATTAAGATCAACTGTATTTATACACATACATATAGATGTATATAAACATTTATATTTACATGCAGAGAAACAAGTAGAATGATATGCATGTATATGTGTTTGTGTATGTACACATAGCTACGCCTGACTACACATCTGTAGTGGGTTCTTTTTCTTGCTTCTTCAATGGAGATAGGAGGGTTGGAGGTGGTAAGGAGAGAATGTATGTGCATGGATAGAGAGATGAATGGAGATATAGATATATAGATTTCCCTTGATCTGTTCCTCTGGAACTGTGGTTAATCAATCAGAATTCTTAAATCTTTCAGAGTTGTTTCTCTTTATAATATTATTGTTGTGTGAATTTTTTTAAACTCTTACCTTCCATCTTGGACTCAATACTGTGTCTTGATTCTAAGGCAGAAGAACAGTTGGGGATAGGCAATGGGGAGTAGGGGTTAAGTAACTTGCCCAGAGTCACACAGCTAGGTGTGCAAATTATTCTGATTCTACGCAATCATGTTTGTTCCCAGCTTTCTCCAAAAGCTTTTTTTTTTACCTTCTTCCTTCCTTATTACACAATAAAATATTCCATCATACTCCTATTCTTAACTTGCTCCTCCATCCTCCATAGTTTCCCCTTCTTTACCACCACAAAAAGAGCTCAGGGCAAACCCCTATACCTGCATAAGTGATCCCATTCCATCCCATCTTCTACAACAGACTGCCTCCTTACTCATCACACTCTCATTTATCTGCATTATTCCCTCTTTATGCTGAGAATGCTTCTCTAGTGCCTAGAAAAACACTAATTTCTTTCTCATCCTCAAAAAAATCCTCATTTGATTCATCTATCCTGCATAGCCAACTTCCATCTCTCTCCCCTGCAACTCTAGACTCCTTAAGAACGCTGCCTGCAATAGGTTCCTCCCTGTCTTCTTCTCTCCTTTCTCAACTCTCTACTTTTATTATTCAGCTAAAACTGTTCTCTCCAAAATTACTACAGATCTCTTAATTGCCATATCTACTGGTCTCTTCTTAATCCTTCTTAACTTCTCTGCATCATTATACATTGTTGATCACCTTCCTTTCCTTGGTACCAATGCGGATAACTATGTCCATATAAGATAAATACACTCTCATAGCAAAGATTCTTAACTCATTTGGTAACATGGGCCCCCACAGGAGTCTGCTGAAGCCTATTGACCCTTTCTCAAAATAATGTCTTAAATTAATATATTAAAATAGGCTCACAAATCTATTGATTGCATTAAAATATTTTTATCAGAATTTTTTGAAAGTTCATCAGTCAGTATTAAGCACTTACTATGTGCTAGGCACTGTGCTGAGCACTGGAGTTCATGGATTTCAAGTGAAGAAACACTCTTTTAGAGGAAAAGAACTAGTACCAGAAGAGACCAGTAAGAACTTCCTATAGAAAAAGAGACTTAAACAGAATCTTGAAGGAAGCTAGGTGAGGAATACCATTTCAGGCATGGGAGAGAGCCAGTGCTCATTCACTGAACTAGGACATGAGTGTGCTGTGGGAAGAACAGCCAGTGAGACAGCATAGCCTCATGCAGAATGAGGGGAGGGATCAAGTATAAGAGCTATGGTGGCGAGCCTGTGGCACATGTGCCAGAGTGGGCACCAGGGGCTAGGCTGCTCCCCTTCCCCTCTCCACAGGTGCCTGGAGTTTGCCATCACTGCTACAAAAGAAGGCAAGAAGGGGCCAGATTAAGTAGGCCCTTAAATGACCAAGGATTTTTTTTTTATTTGATCTTTGTGAGGCAGCCAGTAGGGAGCCACTAGGAATGACCATGTTAGAGAGTTTGGTATGGTCCTATTTGTACTTTAGAAAGATCACTTTGGCAGCTGAGTAGAGAATGGATTAGAACAGGGAGACCAATTCTACATATGTTGCAGTAGTCTGAAGGTGAGGATTTGTGCCACAGTGGGGGATGGAGAGAAGGGTACATATTTGAGAAATGTAGTAAAAGCAGAAATGACAAGACTTGGCAACAAAGAAGAGAACAGGAATGTATGACAGATGTGAACGTGAAAACAAGAGCTGGCAACAAATTGGATGTAAGACGAAAATGCCAAGAGTCACAGCCCTCACCATGCTTGTGAATAAGGCCCAAAGGACAGTGTTTACCTATTAGTATATGCACAGATTTCCAGCTGCACAGATAATTGAGAGTTTTATTGGCACACTGTACTCGGCCCTAGGTCAGTCACTCTGGGCAGAAGGAAGCTGTCGAGAGATCACTGACCTGCTCCTCCAGCATGAGTGACTAGAATCAGGCCTGCCCCAAGCCTTCCTGTACTTGACTGATAGTGGCTGAGCATCCCTCAGTGGGCAGAGCCATGCATAGGGATGTTGCCTATGAGTAATTACAGGGCAGTTAGAGATGGAGGGTAGGCACTAGCAGTAGGGGAGAATTAGGAAAACTTTGTGTAGAAGCAGATACTTGAATAATGAATAAAGCAACAGACATATTATGTTACCAGTGACACAATAAACAAGATTGAGAGATCTCATCTCAAGTCAAAGTTCTGTGATCCTGTGAAATTATATTGAATCCAGAGATGAGTAATTTGTTTAGAATGGAATCTGAAACCGTGTCATACTGAGAATGTTGAAGACACTAAAGATCTTTGACCTATAGAGGAGAATAAAATAATCGGTAGACAGGATAATTATCCTCAAATGATCAAAAGGCTTCCTTAACCATAGAAGAATATTTTGTGTGGCAAAGTTCAGTATTAAGGGAATTCCAAAGAGTACCTCATGAGTTAGGTGGACCAGGCCAAAGGGAAAACAGAAAAGCTTAGATTTTTCAAAATATCATCATTGGTCTTTGAAGAGACTCTTGTTATAATTAAAATTGTCTTGAGAGTGATTTTTTTGGAAGTATATCAGTTTGTTGGTTATTTTATTTATTTATTGTTCAGTTTATTGGCTAGGCCAGCAGCATAACCAATAAAGTGGCATGAGTCAATGGCTCTCCCAAACTATCTGAGACAGGGAAGCTCATTCAGGCAGTTTTAGGAGCTCATTATTTGGCCCCTCCCTTGAGCATCTCAAGACATCTTTAATTGGCAGATAGCTTATTAAGGTAGTCCATCCAACTATCAACCCTTCCCCATTCCTTTGTCCCCTTCACTTATTAACCAAATTCTGTTAAAAGAAAAGGCATTCTTTGGAATTAGTAAGGACAAAGGAGATATAAAAAGCAGCGGATTGGATAGAATCTCTGATTCCTAACTCAGACAGAGAAATACACAGTAATTATAGGAATTGATTGGGGCCTTCCTAATCCACAGCTGCTATATGGGAATTAATGTAATATATGAAAAATAAATTCTCATACCAACCAGTATGTCTTCCCTTTTGTGAGAAAGTTGGTAGTCTATAGATGCAGAATGAGAAGTACATTATCAGACAAGGTCAATAGTTTATTTTGTTTTACTGTTTGTAATGCAAGGAGCTTGGGGGGAGAGGGGTTGTCAGGTGTTCCCTGGGAAGTGCTATGGATATATAACCTGCCCCCAGATACATCAATAAAACATTCTTTTAAAGGGACTGATGTAGATAGATAGGAATATCATAAGCAAACCTCCTTATAACAAGTTATTAGATAACTAATAATTAGAAAGTTCTTTCACCTATTGGTCCTAATTTTTGAGTCCCTCTGAATTTACACAATTAAAATTCAAGTTTATATCATACTTTACAGTTACAAAATGCTTTACACTGCATTGTATTTTTTATTTCCATAACAGCTTTGTGAAAAAACTAGCATAAATGTTATTTCTATTTTTTTTTTATTTTAAACCCTTAACTTCTGTGCATTCATAGGTGGAAGAGTGGTAAGGGTAGGCAAATGGGGGTCAAGTGACTTGCCCAGGGTCACACAGCTGGGAAGTGTCTGAGGCCGGATTTGAACCTAGGACCTCCTGTCTCTAGGCCTGGCTCTCAATCCACTGAGCTACTCAGCTGCCCCCTATTTCTATTTTTTAAGTTAAAGAAAACAAAGTCTGACAAGTTTAAGCGACTTAATACCTAATTTAGCTTGAAGTAGAGCCAAGTGTTAAAAATCAAGCCTTTAATGTTTATTAAATAAATGGCTCTATTTTCTTAGAGAAGCCATCAGTTCTTTCAGGCTTTGGGAGTATTGTCTTGTAAATTCTTGCTAGGCAGCTAGGTGTCACAGTGTCACATAGAGTTCTAGGCCTGAATACAGAAAGACCTGAATTTAAATCCAATTTCAGACATTAGCCCTGTGACCCTACGCAAGACACTTGATTTCTGCCACAGTTTTCTTGCCTATAAAAAAGATGCCACAGTAGTAGTACCTACCTCACAGGATCGTTGTGAGGAACAAAGTAAATAATATTTATAAAGCACTAAGTATAGTGCCTAGCACTGATAGCTTTATAAATGCTTGTTCTCTTCCCCCAGTTGCCTTAAAGAATTCATGCATATCTGTTTTCTACCTACTGTTTTCTCCATTACCAATAAATATGCAACCAGTCTCCAACTTATTCTTCTAAAAAATATATTTATTGAGAGGATCAACCAAATTGTACACCAAAATAGGAAATGACTTAATGCTTAATTACTAATCATTAGACATTGTTCTAATTGTACAGATGAGCTGCTTCAGAAAGAGCAAAACTACTCAGATGATGTCTTGGCCAACATGATCAGTGAGCCCAGAATTAGTTATGGAAATGATGCTCTCATGCCATCACTGACTGAAACTAAAACCACAGTGGAACTTCTTCCAGTGGATGGAGAATTCAGCCTAGATGATCTGCAGCCATGGCATCCTTTTGGTGTTGATTCTGTTCCAGCCAATACAGAAAATGAAGGTAAGATTTTCAGCAAAATAGAGATGTGTGTGCAAAATATACCCAAAGGGTAAACTTATATTTTTATGTTCTTTAATTTGTCATATTGATAGGAAAAAATTAGTGTCTGATCAGTTCTGTTTCCATGTCTTCTAAAATTAAAGCACCAGAACTACATGTTGGCATAAAGAATGTTTTGCTGATATAACATGCCATTTGAAGAAAAGTATTGGGAAAAATTCTAAGGTATCTGAGATCTGTGATGTGCAGTAATGGAAATGGAAGATGAAACAAGCAGACATAAACTTTTAGGCAATCTGCTGTTACATCTGTGTACGCCACATGTAACATTTGGGGCCCTTTAGGATTGGCACTGATCAGCCTACATGGTCCATATTGGCTCTTGTGTTGCCTTCCTTCGGCCTACAGAAAAGCAACTTGTCATTGTGTTAATTATCTAGCAATTATCTTTCTGCTTCGTGATTTAAGATGTTGACTATTTAATGACCCTTGTCATTAAATCATTACAGTTGAGAAGGAATATTAGAATATTCTTTATCTGATTTTAGTTTAAATTAGAATGACCCATTTCCCAAAATCACAGTTATTTGGGAGCATTTGCTTTTAGAAGTTTAGTTTCTTTAAAGCTTTATGAAGCTTAGAATTTAATTAATTTTACATTTTCATATGTAGACCTTTGGACGTATAGATTTTTTCGTTAAATTAAATATGACTAGCTCTTAATCTTTTCTGGCAAAACATTTCCTCCGCTTTTGAAGAAACACATCTACAGCATGATATCTACATTTACTAGCTGTTCTAAGCTTGCAAAAATACATCTCCTATCTTATAAACAAATGTCCACTTAGCTTCTATTCAGTCATTCAGCAAGCTCATGTTAAGTGCTTATTTCTTGCCAAGCATGTCCTTTGCTCTGGAGAGAGAAATCCCCGATCACAAGGAGTTTATATTTTAATATAGAACTCATATATATATGTAAATAGATACAAAATAAATATTTAAATTATACATGTATGAAAACATAAATGTGAAATAAAATTCCATTTAAAATAGCTTTCATTTCATGATTTTAATGAAGTGGGACAAATTTCATATTTTTACAATCATCTTATAGTCTTATTGATACTGCAAACACCAAAAGCAGAAATTAGTGTTTTTATATAACAAAAACAAGAAGTCAAAGAAATAAAAGTAATTTAATGTAGAAGTAAGGCTGTACTTTTTTTTTTTTAACTGGACCCGTGATTTCAGGAGAGGGATGCCAATAAGAGAAACAGCCTCAAATGGATAGAAATCTGAGACTCCTCTTTTGACCCCTTTTGTGATCCACACCTTTTCTTGTTAAAAAGTATTTGACGTTGTTGGAAAACTTTGGTTCCTAGCAAACCAGAAGTCAAGAGGTTAACATTCTCTCCTTTGGTCCGAAATACAACTGTTTTAGTTTCAAAAGTAGTTCAGACAGCGAAGGCCAAATCTAGACAAAACCTCCTTCAGTGGGGGCTATTTGCCCCTGAGAAAGTATTCCCAGACTTGGCTTGCTGATAATGGAGCAGCCAGAATTCAGGCTTGGCCTTGTTCTATTTTGAAGCCAATGAGATTTTTTGTGTTTTGATATGACATAATTTGTAATTTCTGTGCAACTGCGAAGTTCCTTTGTGCTTTCGTGTGTAATGGGTTTTGTATATATTATATAATAAAATCCCAAGCTCATTGCCAGAGATGCAGCAGCAGCATGAGATGATAGAAAGATCTCCCATGTGCCATTAACTTTCTTATCAACTAAGCCATCCTTATCAAATTATCTGGAGATGATAAATAGATTTCGACACCAGTAAGAAACTTCCTCTACCAGTGCAAATTAGAACTGAATCTTCTGGTAGACTTAGAGTAGTCTGGGACCCTAAAAGTGAAGTGACTTTGCCACAGTCACATGTAAAGGTGAGATTTGAAACCAGGTCCTTCTGATTTTGAGACTAGTTCTCTATTTCATGTTGTTGTAGTTGTTGTACAATACTTTCAGTCATGTCAGACTCTCCATTACCCAACTTAGGGTTTTCTTTGCAAAGGTACTGGCGTAGTTTGCTATTTCCTTCTCCAACTCATTTTACAGATGAAGAATTAAGACAGATAAGATTAAGTGACTCCCAGTGTCACATAGCTAGTAAATGTCTGGCACCAGATTCGAACTCACAGCTATGAGTCTTCCTGATTCCAGGCCCTACATTCTGTCCACTGTCCCACCTAGCTACTACCCTCTCTATTTCATATATGGTACTGCTCAAAGTTGTACTACAAAATTTAAGATTTGGCATTTGAGTAACAGACAAATATTTTTCAATGATCCCAAACTTTAATCCCTTAATAATACTATAACCTGTAAAAAATTTTTAAAAATTGTCTTGCCTTAATATAACTATGCCTTCAAGAAGCTTACATTATTCTAAGGAGATATATAACAGGTACATAGATGAGTAAATTAAAAGGGTAAACAGGGATTCATGGTTAGATGGTGATGTGAAAAGTTCTAGAGGCTCCATTCTCTCACAGAGCTCTAGTAAGCACCTTTTTCCATTCTAAGACTAAACAAAGTTTTACCATTAAGCTCCTACATCCAATAACAGTCTGCATGATCAAATGGCTTGAAGCTTGCAGAAGCCCTGAGTAAAGATGCTCAAAGGAGACCTGGAGCAAACCTAATCTCCTAAAGCCTATGGGCTCACTCAGTGAGGGCACCCAAAGACAGAAGGGAAGGGTTGGAAGCTAGCCCAGACTGAAGTAAAAGTAGTTTCCCTGAATGGAATATGAAACCTGCTTGACCTCTTGTAAATGTGTTCATAAAATCTTGATTTTGATCCATAAAAGCAGTAATAGCAAGGGAGAGAGCCAGGAATGGTTTTGCAGACATGAGTAAACAAAAGTTCAAAATACAATGAAGAAATACTATGAGTTATGAAAAGCCCAAAAGATAAGCCCAGAAAAACAATACCCAAAAAATAAAAGTAAGATCTCAGAGAAAATAATGACTTAATCTCAAGAGCTAAAAGAAATGAAGGAAGAAATAAAAAATAAAATTAGAATTGTTGAAGAAAGCATGGAAGCAAAATACATAGCATAGAAAAGAAGATAGAAAGTACCCAAGTATTATACTCCCTGAAAAATAGAGTAGCGCAAACAGAATTCAGTAATTCCGTAAGACAAAATGCAACATTAAAACAATGTCAAAAGACTGGAAAATTGAAAGAACAGGTAACATATCTACTTTCAAAAACAAATAACCTGAAAAACATCCAGAAGAGATAATTTAAGAGTCATTTAGCCCCCTAAATATCCTGAGCCAAAAAAAAAAAAAAACAAAAAAACAAAAAAACTCTAGATAGAAGAAATCATTAAAAAAAAATTACCCAAATCAATTGAAAACAGTGAATAGAGTGAAAATAGAAAAAATCTACTGCTGGTCATCTACTAAGTGAAACTACAACTTGAAAATACACAGTAATATCACAGCCAAAATCCAGAGCATCTAGTTCAAAGAAAAAAATATACTTCAAGTAGCCAGAAAGAGTTGAAGTACTAAGGAACCTCAGTCAGTATTTCACAAGAGTATGTTATAACTAGGTTTTTTTTTTCCCTTTAAACCCTAACCTTCTGTCGTAGAATCAACACTAAGCATCAGTTCCATGACAGAAGAGCAATAAGGGCTAGGCAATGGAGGTTAAGGGACTTGCCCAGATCACACAGCTAGGAAGTGTCTGAGGCCAGATATGAACCTAGGACTTCCCGTCTCTAGGCCTACTATCTACTGAGCCACCTTGTTTTCCCTGTAACTACTTTTAAGAAGAGAAAGTTTTGGAATACATTATCTCAAAAGACAAAAGCAAAAATAACTTACTCTGCAAGACTAAATGTAATCCTACAGTGGAAAAAAATGATCCCCTTGATCAGATAATTTCTTAACATTCTTTAACATTAACATAAGACCAAAACTGAACCAAAACTTTGAAACACAGACTCACACATCAAGAAAGAAATCTAGAAGGATTAATATAGTAGAACAATTTGAAGGGACTAAATGTTGATAGCAATATAGAAGAGGAACTTAATTTTTTCTTATAATTGGGATGTGCTAGAAGAATACACATTCGGAGAGGAAGGAGAAAGGAGAAACATGTCAGAAACTTCACTCTTAAACCAGAGAAAAGAGAATTGAACAAAAACTGCCACAGTTTGGTATACAAGTTGATTATGTTTGGCAGGAAAACAGGTAGGAAGGACTAGTCTAGGGAAAAGTGCATTCTAAGGCAGGCACAGAAATAGCCCTAGCCTAGTCTGGTGTTGGGACAAGAATAGGGCTAGCAAAAGAAATTTTAGCTCCTGGGTTGGATAACAAATAAGGAAACAAAGAATACAATCTGCTCTAGATAAAGGAAAATCATACATCAATTCATCTTGTTTATGAAGAAGAGAAGAATAAGTAGAAAAGAATATGGAAGGAAAATACAATTAATAGTCTCAACTGAGTGGGCTAAAATGGAAGATGGAGAGTTAATTAGAAAGAGGAATTTTAAAATATAGTGTTTATAAGAATTCTATTTGAAACCAATATTCACTCAGTTGAAATGATAGGTTTGGAGCACAATTTACTAGGCCTCAGATAATTTTTTTTCAATGAGGGGTAAAAATCACAAGCTCCTTCAAAGCAATAAAAACAGATATGATCAAATGAGTTAAAGACTTAGATTATGTTTGAGGATACGATAGATCTCTGGTTAAATTGGAATAGAGAAGAACATATATATTTCTCACTATGCATAGCATCTTTACCGAAACTAGGTGAAAAGGCACAAAAATCTCATAAATGAATTCAGAAAAGCCAAAACATTTCACACATCCTTTACTTATGAAAGCAGAGTAATGATCAATAAAAGACCTTTAAAGAAAGAATTAAAACTTAAATTGAGGTGCTTATGATGACCTCTACTACTAGCTAGCTAGCTTTTGTAAAGCACTTCATAGTTTGCAAAATGCTTTCATTAACTTTAAAAAATTGACCTAGTGATGATGATGCCATGCTACGTTGGGTACAGGGTCACCCTCATTATGAATAAGGAAGCTACTTCTGCCAAACTACATTTCTTGGCATACTTACTTAACCCACATGGCCTATACCCAGTTGCCAAAATGACCTTCTTACCCTCCTTCAAGGCAAGAGATTGACTAATAATCAACAATAGATATCCAGCAGTGCCAGGCTAAGAAGGAACAGAACTCTCCTATCCAGTGGCTTCCTCGATCCAATAGGTAGGGACTACTTTTTAGCATAATTCTACCCATCCCTTTTCAGCACTTCCTTATTCTTTCTCTGTTATAGTTCCTAAGGCCTTCAAGCCCTTGCGCCCTCTGTGACATCATGGGGCCCCCTTAAATGACAGATGTCCTTTTCTTTGCATTGATTTGGACAATTCCTTCCCTGAATAGGCTTAGGTGACCAGGAGATGGTATTGTAAGAAGGTGCTTTGCTTTCCAATTACATGGAGGAGCTGAAACGGTCACAATGTCTCAGGATCTCTAGAAGAAAAGCTATCTCTTAGGTGCCTTGGTGGTGATTCTGAATAAAGATGAAGAAAGGTCTTTTTCTAACCCTTATGGAAGTATCTGAAGGGGAAAAAATTTGATACTCTTTCTAGAGGCTCTGAGTGCTGGGCTGGTAAATACTGAGGGAGTGTTGGAACAGTGGTTCCCAAACTTTTTTGGCCTTACCGCCCCCTTTCCAGAAAAAATATTACTTAGCGCCCCCTGTCACATACTATCACTGCCCCCTTACAGTTATTCATTGCCCCCTTACAATTATTCATCGCCCCCAAATGCACCTGTGGCCATCACCACCTCATTGGATCACTGCAGCACCCACTGGGGGCAGTGGCGCCCACTTTGGGAATCACTGGTATAGAGCAAGTTTTAGAATCAACAGTGGCACCAGCATGATAAATTATTTCAGTCATGGTGAAAAAATAGTGTCTGTGATGAAGCTGTCATCATCTCTCCTGCAGCTTTTATGCTCTTGGTGCTACTTTTGCTTAATGTCTCTGCCTAGTATAAGACTCAATGTGAACCACAAAGACTACCTTAATACAGAGAACTCTGACTAATGATGCAGTTAGTCCCAGTGCTAAAGCTGCTTATAGCAGTTTGGTTTTTCTTCACCTGCTCATTACACTGCCTTACTTCAGGAGTTCATCTATGAACTACAAATATTTGGCATCGGTCTCTACATGCACCAAGATCATTGAGACCTAGGACACTATCTTCTGAAGGGAAGAGGCAAAGCTTAAGATTTTAAGTCTTCATCTTCTAAATTTAGTCATTCTTCCAGGGCCATTAAAATTTTTCTTTTTGTTTTTGCTAGCAGCTAGTAGGCACAGTGGATATAGAGAACCAGGCCTAGAGTCAGGAAGTCTCATGTTCCTGAAATCAAATCTGTGTGATCCTAGGCAAGTCACTTTTAGTTACTTAATCCTGTCTGGCTCAGGTTCCTCATCTGTAAAATGAACTGGTTAAGGAAATGGCAAACCATTCCAGTATCTTGCTTAGAAAGGATCAAATGGGTCATAAAGAGTCAGATGCAACTGGAAACACAACAGAACAACCTTTTACAATTTTTTTCTATTTTCTTTAAATTTTTTTTTCCCTAGAACACTGCCAATTCTAGGTTTTTCTTCTCCCCAAGGTTAAGGCTGTCCAGCAATGGAACTAAAGTCATTTAAATGGTGGAAAGTCCTCTAGAATACTTGTAAGACCCTGCCACCAAGAAATAGGATGTGATAGGCAAGGGTTTCTCCATCTGTTTCTCCTCACCCCACATACAATATGTAGGTTTAGCTAGGTTTCTTATAAAAGTCAAAGAAGATGTCTTCAAGACTTTTTTGGCCTGGAGAAGAGCCCCTCATAAAGGTGTTTCTTTTTGACTCACCATTGTAGAGGTCAACTAAAAAGACCTGAAGAAAGAGCATTCCATGCAGCTTTCCAAAAATTGAAGGATTCAAATTGGTAGCCAAGGCAATGGTACTTTAGAAGTAACATTTAAGCTATTGTGTAAATCCAAGTGTCCTAAATATACCTGAATGAGTGCAAAAGGGAAGAAGTGAACAGTACTGCAAACAAGTGGAAATGCAATTCTTGTCCTAAAGAATAGTGTCCAAAAAATATAGTTGGGAAGTATTTAACAAAATAGTTAAAAATACAATAAAATATAGATAACTTTTAGGCCTGCAGAGATCCTTATGTACAGTTTAATGCATGCAAGTGCATACACACACACACACACACACATCTATTTTAGTTTTATTGTATTTTAAAATTTATTTTGTTAAATATTTCCCAATTACATTTTTAACCTGGTTCCCATCAGCACTCAGGAGGAGTGTTGCAAGGCTTCATATTTGACACCTCTGCTACACTCTCAGGAGGTAAGAAAAGATTGCATGAAAGACATAGCATTTGAACTGGGTTTTGTGAGGAACCTGGCATTTCAGTAGTCAGAGATTATGGGGCATTATGTAGTCCTCCCAGAAAGGGAAAGAAAGAAAAGATGAGCAAAGGTATAGAGATGGGAAAAGCATAAGGAAAAGTTCCAGGGAAATAAGGTAATGAAGTTTACCAAAGAAGAGAATGAATGGAAACATTTTCATGGGATATAAGTGTAGAGGTAAGTGGGTGTCATGTAGACAAAAAAGCTTTGAATGCTTTTTAAGTGCTGAAACAATTAACAATTTAGGTAGAAATTATAATAAGACTGAAAAAATAAAGCACATCCTTCCCTTTTTTCACTCCACAAACCAAAAACTATATGGAGAAGTGCAGATTGCTTCAATGCAGACTTTTTATTCCTTTTTTCTCCAAAGTTATAACTTTCCTAGGTGATTCTCTAAATTTACATGGTAAAGAACAGCTGTCATTAAGATTTTAAGTTGAGCTGGGCATCAATTTTTTTTATTAAACTCTAAGAAATTATTTAAATAAGCAGAGAAGAAAATCTTGATTCTATTCTCCATTCTGGTTACCACTGATTAGAAAGTTGTTGCTGGGTTAGATGAACTTAGCAGTAAAATTGAAGCTTTATGAAGCGATGGTCTTTCCTTTCTTTTCCTTTCCTTTCCTTTAGTTTTAGGATTAATTTAATATAAATCTTTTCAGCTATTACGCTTTCCAATTTGTTTATGGTTCATGCTTTCCTTCTTTTACTCTGCAGGGCAATTGACTTACCATCTTTTCTTGGTGTTTTTCTTTTGTTTGTTTTCTGATGTGTCTTGCTTCCTATGCCTAGTTGAGCCTGTTGATGCCCGCCCTGCTGCTGACCGAGGACTGACAACTCGACCAGGTATTTAACTTGCTTAGCTGATCAACCTTCTCTGACTATGCTCTATGATTTGCTGGGTCTGAAGAGACCTTTATAGAGAAAGCAATATCTATTATAAATAAGAGCACTGTTCAAATAACAATGTCATTGAAGCCTTTTTCTGTTCTCAAGGTCAAAATTAATAAAACCTATGTCTAATCAGCTTTTCTTCTATGTCATGACTTTCTTGAACTAATAATTAAGCAATATTTTTAAAGGCCTAAGGATGCCCCTTGAAACAAACTACAGCAACTATTTGTGAAATTAGTATAGTATAGATATGTATATTAGTTTAGTATAGTATAGGTATATTGTATATGTATTCATATAGTATACATATAGATTAGTATAGTAGTAGTGACTCAATCACTACTTGTGTTATTGGAAATTTTTTACACTATAAACATCTCTTATTTTCACCCTTTCAAGGTATCTAGATTAGGTCTTTAAGTTATTGAGACAGAAATAGAATCTCAAAACCTCAGGAACTACAGGTATCTTGACAAAAGTAATTCTACTTTCTGGTCTTTGGCAATTAATATTTTTGTCCTATTACAAACTTAAGAGGAAACATGGATAAGAATAGGATAAACAAATATGGGCAGGTTGCAATCTGTAACATTGGAGGGAATACCCACATTGATGACTTTTAAATGTGGTTGAAATAGCACATACATAATTTTATGAATACCCTTGCTTTCTGGTTTTCTGTATTGGTTCAGTGTTAGGCCTACTTAACCTTGAGCAATCAGTCACTTGGCTTTTATTAAATATACCATCTGCCCTCAAGTAGCTCACATTCTAATGGAGGGGAAATGCCATGTAAATATCTATATACACAAAAGATGTATACAGTATAAATGGAAGGAAGAGAAGGGCAAGACCAAGAAAGGTCATGGCCACTAAGGAGCATGACCTCTACCTGGGAAAGGACCATAACAGAAACTAGAAAGATAGTGAAGAGACCTCTTCTCAGATCGTATCACATTGGAAGCACCAGAATCTTAAACACACCCCAAACCAAATTGCAAAAGCAGCAGAACAAGAAGAAAGGGGACATTCCCCTTCCTTATCCCAGAGGTGAACAGAACTGAACTCTAACATGAAGTCCAAATCCTAGAAAAATGAGCAAAATTAAGAATCTGACCTAAAAGTGGTGGTGGCAAGGAAGCTCAAGACACAAACTTAGAAGACAAGACTTGAAAACATCTACAAGCAAAGCCTTTATGAAAAAATGCAAGTTGGATTTAAGCCCAACAAGAATCATTAGACGTGCTAAAGAAAGAGATTTTTTTAAGAACAAAAAAAATTTTTTTAATTAAGAACAATGGAGGAAAAAATTAGAAAAAGAAATGAGAGCTACATAAGAAAAATTTTAAGACAAATTATTTAGCAGCCTAATAAAAGAGGCACAAAAAATATAAAAACAAAAACTCCTTAACTTTCAGAATTAGCCAAATAGTTAAAAATAAAGTTAGAAAATCTCTCCAAAGAAAATAACTTCATAAAAATTAGTATTGGTCAAGTAGAAGCTAACAATTCTATGAGACATCAAGAAACAATTATACAAAGCCACATGACTAGGGAAAACATGGAAGAAATTGTAAAATAGGAAAAAAGATTAAGGAGATATCATTTAAGAATCATTGGCCTATGTGAAAGCCATGATCAAAAAAAGAAAAAAAAAGAATCTAGACATCATAAACTCAAAAAACTATAAAGGAAAACTCACATATATCTTGGAACCAGAGGGCAAAAGTAGATAGACATTTAAAGAATCCACCAGTTACCTCCTAAAAGAGATCTCAAAAGGAAAACTCAGAAAATTTTTTTAGCCAAAATCCATAGTCAAGGAGAAAAATACTTAAAGTAGCAAGAAAGAAAGAAATCAATTACCATGGATGAAGTTAGATAGATAGAGTTATGATCACACAAGATTTTTAATATGATATTTCAGAAGGCTAGGGGAAAAAACCAATTTGTCAAAAGGTCAAATATTAAGGGAGTAAATGAAAAAAAGTAAAGGAAGGGGAACTTGGGGTACTTTATTTCAAATTATACCTCAAAAACTGTAATCATTAAAAATAATTTGGTATTGGAAATACATTTTCTGCTAAAGAATTAGAAACCGGGGAGATATCTATCAACTGGGAAACCACTGACCAAGTAATGGTATATTAATGTGACGGAATACTATTGTGCTGTAAGAAATGATGATAGGAATGACTTCAGAAAAACCTCGAAAGATTTTTATGAAATGATGCAAAGTGAAGTGATTAAAAACAGTAGAACAGTTCACACAGTAATAGCAATGTTGGATAGACTCATTATGAAAGGTGCAATCTGGAATATTTCTGCACAGGTTAATTTTTTTTTCACTTGAAAAAAACTATCAGATAATGAAGAGTGAAGCAAGCAGAACCAAGGTAACATTATATCCAGCTACAGATTTAATATTTGAAAAATAATTTGTGAATGTTCCCTCCAGAGAATGAACTGAAAAATGGAAACACAAAAGACATAATTTATATATACACATCTGTTTGCCAGATGATGGTTTCTATGGTATGGGGAAAGTAGGGAGGAAGGACTGAGATACTTGGGGAGAAAAGAAAAGAAAAGAAAGAAAAATGGTGTTCACCTCCAGATAGAGAATTGAGGGCCTCAGAATAAAGACTGAAGCATACTTTTTTTTCTTCTTTTTCTTACTTTTTTGGGATATGACAGAAATGTGTTTTGCATTATATTATAGTTATAATGGGTATTGTGATTCTCGCCTTAAAAAAATTAAAAGGCCTTTGTTTCATAGTGAAATCTAAAAATCAGACAAAAAAGCAATCTAGTCTACTTTATTCCTCCTGTTTAATTCTGGGCCTAGCTATTATCTCTTTGCAAGTTTTGTCCAAAAATATATCTTCTCTTTCAATTCTATATCATACTCTTGAAAATAAGTCAATAAATATCCTTTTGAGTGAATTTTATCTCAGTTAAAGGCTCTGAAATGTGCAGGGGCTTGGTTGCAGTCAGAAACTATCTGGAACACTTCACCATAAAATGAATTAGTTCTTCATAGAATTTCTTTACCTCCTTTTTTTTCTCTACTACAAAAGTTAGCTCATAAGTGCAGGTATTTTCTTTGCAAAACTCTTTCCTTGAGTACTGCAAAATGAAATAATCATGAAACAATGTTTGTTTTCTTCTGCATTGTAAGGTTTAAAATTTGTAAAGCTTTTAGCACAGTGCCTAGTATATACTTGGTGCTATATAAATTTTGTCTGGTGTGAGTCAGATTTCCAATTCTATTTTTCTTTCCAGTAAGAACCATCTTTCTATTTAATGATAACCTTTTGTTTTCCCACTGCATTTATAATAAGAATGTCAAGATTGATATAATCCAATTCCTACAGTCTGTCCATTTGTTGGTGAGTGGACAAAGATCCTACCTTTAGAATACAAACAGCTAAATAAAAATTGTATAATTCTTACCATATTCTTCCCCCTTTTTCACTGTTCTGCTGATATCATTGCAGAAACAGGAGGTCTTCTCGTAGAGGACTGAAGACTATATTATCTTTCTTTCTTTAGTTTTTATGGCCAAAAAAAATTTCTCACCAAGTGACCTGCCTATTGGTTATGTGCTTTTCTATACTTAGCTAGTTCTTTAATCAATAGCGTACTCAAAGCCTTTCAAGTAAAATACATTGTTGCAGAGCTCATGCTCCTCTGGCCTAGCCTTCAAAGAATTCATCATCACCATTGTGCTATGATGAAGCATCAGAATAGGGCTTGTGCAGGTCAGGAAAGTTGTTAACTTAAAAATTCTGTTAGTTGAATAGAAGCATTCTCAAAAAGGATATTCTTAACTGTTTGCACTCTCCAGTAAATATCCTACTAGAATATCTAACTCAATAAACATGAATGTACTTTAATATGATAGGTACGGACCCCCAAAACATGTTCGTTCAGTTGTTGTGCAGTTGTTTAGTCATATCATTTCCAACTCTTCATGACCCCATGGTCAATAATGTCCATGAATTTTTTGGGCAGCGATTCTGAAATGATTTGCCATTTCCTTCTTCAGTTAAATAATACTCAACTTTAATATTTTTTACCTAAAGAGAAAACATATAAAGGCCTACAGTGAATTAAATAATATACCCCTGAACAATTACAATTTTAGTGTATTTTTAATTATGATCCAATGCAGGTTCTGGACTGACAAACATTAAAACAGAGGAGATATCAGAAGTAAAGATGGATGCAGAGTTCCGACATGATTCAGGATATGAAGTACATCATCAAAAATTGGTAAGTATAAAAATTAACCTTTTGTTTTAAACCCTTTTGCTCAAAATTTCATTACATACTAGCATGTATTCCTTTTATCTGTATTTCAGTGGCCCCTTGATTTTATTTACTAACTTACACACCAAAAGCTGACTTTAGAATAATCTTAGAATCATAAAGTGTTGCACTAAATGGGTAGAGAAAACTTGTATTCTGCAGTGGGAAAAGAACAGTTCTTATTACCTTACACTATTTTTCAGAGCTATATTTGTCCAAATAATAGCCATGTATATGTGTCTTTGTGTAAGCACTATCACATCACTCCAATCACTACCACTCTCCAAGTATTCCAACATACCTACTCTGAGGCTTTCTCATTTCCCTGGGTCTTTCTAGGGGGCTGCCTTTGGTCTTACAGAATCTAGACATATTACCTTGCAGACTACCTCTCTGGATAATTCTTGTCTTACTGAGAGGCTATCTACTGGTTTTCCTGCGTTGGCACTGGTTTTGCTGGCTCCTTTTCCTTTCAACCAGGTTTCTGGATGATTTTTTGTGCAATTCAGGAAGGAGTGGAGATCATCATAGTCTCTCATCAGACTTCATAGTAATTTTTTGGTCTGGTTTACTTTACAAATTTTTGTAAGAGTAGTGTAAAGGAGACAGCCAGAAACTCCTAAATTGTTTTTTTAGATTTTTAAAAAATAAGTTTTTATCAATATCTTTTGTTTTTATATTGCTAAATTTCTTCCTAAATTTTCCTTCTTTTCCACTAACAGATATCCCATATAAGCTTCTTTTCTTTTTTAAGGAAAAAAAGGAAGAAAAAAAACCTACAAAACTGACAGCATATGCAGTGTTCTGTACTCATAGACCCTTTGTCTTTGCAAAGGAGTGGGGGGAAATGTCATGTCATATTTCTTCTTTGGATCCAAGCTTGTTCTTTATAACTTTGCAACTTTCATTTTTTATTGTCTTTTGATGGTTATTCTTTTCTCCTACATTGTTATATTTGTTTTGTATATTGTTTGCTTTGCATCTCTCCATGATTCTTGGTATTCTTCATAGTCATCATTTCTTATAGCAAAGTAATATTTCATTACATTCACATACCACAATTTGTTTAGCCATTGCCCAATCAATTTTTATCTACTTTGTTTCCAATTTTTTGCTCCTACAATAAGTGCTGCTATAAATACCAAAATAGATTTACAAGAATCCCCAAGGAAGCAGCAAATTTTAGTATAGACTGCAATTATCACTCTTGGAAAAAAAAACAAAACAAAAACAAAAAAACCTCCTTTAGTAATAATTAGACACTGAAATAACCAAGAGATGTATAAGAAAGGAACATTTCATTTAGACAGACAACTTTGAAATAAATTTTTTGGTTATGTATGTAAAACTGCGTTCAGTAGTAATTAAGTCTCTTTTTGTTTTGAAGGTATTCTTTGCTGAAGATATGAATTCAAACAAGGGTGCAATCATTGGACTCATGGTGGGTGGCATTGTCATAGCAACAGTTATTGTCTTCACCTTGGTGATGCTGAAGAAGAAACAGTACACATCTATCCACCATGGTGTAGTAGAGGTAGGTAAAATCAACTGTGTATGTGCATTTGCCTAAGCTAATATTGCAGTACAAAACCCTGCATTACACAAGTGGTCATTGAGGAATATATGTAAAAGAAACTATGAAATTACATATAGTCCAAAAATTACCACCTCAAAGCAAAAGTCACTAGAATCTCAATTCAGGTCAATTCCGCATTTATTGATAAATGGTTCTTAAGGGTTTTTTAACAAAAGTTTGCATTTGTTAACAAAAAGTAGTACCTGTCTTTGGCCTTTTATTCAACAGATGTTTATCAAGGATCTGTTAAGTATAAAATCACATACGAAAAACAGACTCACAAGGATTTCCATCATTTTCTCATTTCAAAAATGAAATTATTGGATCCAAGGACCTCTGAGGTCCCTTCCAGCTTAGATCTATGATACCTCCTTCCCCCTCTACCTACCACAGACTAGTCAGATCCTATCCAGATAAATCTTGGCTCAGAAATAAAAATTACATAGAAACCTTCAAATAATCAAAATTTAACTCATCAATCTGTTCTTAAAGAAGCCTATATTCTACTGAGGAATTGCAACATGTACATAATACGTTCAGAATATTTTAAAGGGTTCCCCCTAAAACTGAGAGGAGCAAAAAAGGCTTCATTGAGAAGACAGAATAGAGCTTAGCCTTAAAAGAAAATAAGGATTATGATAGGTAGGTAAAAGAGAGCTTGTGTACTTCACATAGAGAGAGAAAAGACAGATGGTTGAATTCAGGTAATAACTTTCAAGTTGGAGCCAGTTTCTCAAAGACCTTAAATACCATGGTATAAGGAATTTGTTTTTTGTCCTAGAAATAGTAAGGAGCTCCTGAAGGTTTTCAAACAAGGGAGTAAAATAATGAAGACCTGTGCCTCAGGAAAGTTATATTTGGCAGCTGTATGGAGGTTAGATTTCAGAAGTGAATAGTAGAACGCAAAAACACTTAAATGTAGGAGGTTATAAGAAGAATGTAGATACAAAACAATGAGGGCTTGAGGGTATTAGCTATTTGGAAAAAGAAGGTAAAGCCTGAATAGAAGTGTTAGAAATGAATGAAGAAAGAAAGGTGTCATCACCAGAATCAACTTCCTCGAATTTTTAATGTTATTATAATCTCAATCACCATTGTATTTCTTTTCTAAGAAGTAAGCTCTGAAATTTGATTTGTTTAATTGGCTTTTATGTCAAACCTAGCCACAGATAGTAGTGGGGGGAAGGGGGTGGTTTCATTGCAGAGTTTAAAATCATAGGTGACTTGCAAAGTTTTATTGAAAGTACCATATGCTCAACAGCTGTGCTTGGAAAAATAATATGGAAGAATAATGTTATTAGGGATCTTGTTTAGCAACTTTGAATATTATTGTTTACCCTCCTGTTTTCACTTCCAATGATCCTTCTGAATCTCTGCATTTTTAAGTAAGTAGTAAATATTCTACTGCATAATTAAGGATCTAAAAAACTTTTGTCCTGATTACCAGCCCATGACCATAGCAAGGTATGAAGAAATAAATGCTAGCATTTTCTATATAAACAAAAAGATGATGAAAATAATTACACAGGTTAGGTATATGTATATTTTCTTTTAGACTAACATTCTGCTTTGCGAAATCAGTCATTAAAGAGATGATTAGTGAAATAATGAATTAATCAGATAAAATAGATTCTAAGGATTTTTTAAAATTGCTTAGTGAGTTTTAAATAATTTACAAAAAAAATGAATTGGTACACCATTTCTGTTTCCCAGATCTTGAATAAAATTCTTAGATTTAGGAAGGACTCCACATTTTCCCATCCAACATTTTCATTTTTCACATAAATAAACTGTGGCCCTAACTTCACATACCAAAGCAAAAACAGAACTGTGCCTAAAATCTCTATCAGGTCCTGGCTTCTAGCCCCATGCTACCAGCCAGTTAAATTTCTCACTCACCACTTAGGAAGATTGATGCTACTAACTCTTGAACAGAAATAACTGTGAACAGTCTCACAGATAATCCTTGGGTAACATTTTATTCAACACTTAAAATCTTCTCCTCAACCAAACTTTTTATTGACTATCCAAATCTGTCACCCAGATTGATTAGGTTAATGAGAAATGAAACATAAGGAGCAGGTAGACAAAAACAAGAAATATGAGTAGTCTCTTAATATTTAAACATTAAAGAAACAAGAAATAATTGTGACTAAAATTGGACTCTACTTTTTTGCAGTAGTTTTTGAACTCTATCTTTTTAATTAGTCATCTATCCTCCTCCTATATAAGAACTGCTTCTTATTTGTTCTCTTCCTTCCTTCGTCTTTTTTACCTGATACTTCATAAGAATGGTAGTATAATTAGAACATTGAATCAGAATCAGTGCTTGACTGGACAGTTATGAACAACCATCTTTGTGAGTGTTTTCCAGTCCAGGAAATAAACAGAATTTTCTGACTTGAAATGTATATATCTTGGGGTATACCAGATCTAGTTTGTTATACATCTCAGTAAATTACAGCATTACCCTTTTTTAAAAATTCATTTAGGGAGAAGTGAGGCAATAGGACTAAAGGAAAAAGCAGTTATTCTTCCCTTCAGTTGTTTCAGCACAATGAATCAAAAATACTGAAGTTATAGGTTTTTTTCTGATGGGAACTTGAAGGAAGTTTGCATCATGGCTGACCCTTAGCTCAGTTTCCTTTCCACTCTCCCACCTATACTCCTACTATTCCAACTGAGCATGGGACAATTTAATTGTAATATATAAAAGGATATTTCCAAATGGAACAAAATGTGAATCATTGTTGAAATTATTGGATTCGTGGTTCATTGGGGGGAAAAAAAAACAACTAAATGGACACTATTTGTAAAGGTGGTGACTTATCAGATGCTTTGTGATCTCAAGACAAAATTCTGCCCTTCTCTGGTACTGGTAGCAATATAACAATGGGATGTAGGAATAAGGAGCCTGGAGAAAATAACACTGAAGGCTACCTGAGACTACCTTAATAGAAATACCTGAATTAAACATTATTAACCTGTGAGGGTACCATTTTATACAAAAACAGTCTTGAGAAGTTGACTTCAGAGGATGAAAAGATGATCTGCAAAATACCTAAATGTTGTCTCACCTTTAATGAATAATAGAATAATGAATAGGTTATTATTGGTAATTGTTGATATTCATGTGCTTTCCAGAAAAGATAAAAATATAATATTCTATCAGTAAGATTCTATTATTCCTCCTTTCTAAATTTTGAAAGTAGTTTTTTTCTATATTACCCTAGCAAGAAAAATAGTAAAAATTCAAAATACTTCTCCATCTCTAATATAACACTAATACGGTGTTTCAGAGCATATTAAAATAGCTTGTTCAGATGGCTTCTTCCAGAAAGACAGATTTCGATTCAGTAATGTGAATGTATATTAAATCTCCAATCTTTGATGATGGCATTTTTAACTATCAAGTTGTTGCTAATTACATATGCCAATTAAAGCATGGTGACCTCATTTGTTGACTTCAAAGGAGATCAAAAGTAAGTGAAGAGATCTGTGACTAAATTATTCCCTTGTGCAAAATTATATTTAGAGCAGACTGTATTATTGCCTCATAAGACAAATTAAGTTGTTATATAGTGGACCATTTTATTCCAAGGAAATAAGGCAGGTCATGCTTTAACAAGAAGTTATAGTAGGGAGAATTTTAAGACTTCATACTGCCTACTTGTCAGATATATACTTAATAATTTGTTCAAGTAAATAGGGGAAATGCTTTTGACTAACTATGACTAGAAAGGATGAGGAAGCAGAGGAAGCATTTGTAACACCATCCTTTTTAACAACTACCACCTTCCGAAAGTATAATGTAATATGCCAACCTTTGGGCTACACCTATAGAATAACATGCCCTTGTATAACATTAAGGAAAATATTTGTAATTCTGTGTATAGATTGTTCTGCAGTATTTTTTTAGCTCCATTCTATTCAAAGTATGAGATCTAGCTCCATCCCAAACTAGCCATAGTTTAATGATTCACTCTCACTTGGGTTTTGGCCTGTTTTATTTTCACTATTGAGAACTGTGGTCTTGTGGAAGGGTTTCACAGAATTCTCTATAAATGATGAGTAAATGTGGTATGGTGGAAACAGCTCTGGATTTGGTCTCATTGATTCCAGTCTTAGCTCTTCTACTTAGGTTATTGAGCCTTAGTTTAATGAGGGAATCAACATTCCCCTGGGTGTCAAAGATAGAAAGAAATGTATACCGAAATATTCAGAGCAAAGCCAGGATACAAACCCAGCTCCTCTGACTCTTAAATTCAGCATCCTCTCCACTTCACCACATGCTGTATCAATTAAATTCCTATTTATGGGAGTTCATATGAAAAGAGACCCATTTCTGCCATATGCGTGATAGAAAATGCACAGTTATTGAAACAATTAATGCACATTTTCTTAAGAAACAGATGCTGGGTTTTTTTTATACAAGGGTACCTATTTCATATAAGTAATTTTTTTAACATGCCTTAAATTTTAGAGACAAACCATAATATATTGCATCTGTTCAGTTTCAGTTATCTTTAGAAAAGAAATGAAAATTTCTGAGAAACCCTGAGAGTGAATATTCTATTTATTAAACTATTGTCTTAAAAAAAAGTTATGAGTTATGAGACTAAATGTTACAAGTATTTAAATTTACAGTGTTAAATTTAAAGGTCCACATTAGACCTGAAATGCTATTTTATGTCCTTAATTTGCTATGGCATTATTTTAAGAAGGAAGCTAATGTCAGGAACAGTAGGAAACTAGTAAGAGTCTCACTCTGGAGCTCTCTCCAGAGAACTTATTAGGCAGAAAGCCTTTAAACCAGTAGCCCCTATCAACAAAGTACACAACCATTCTTACACAGAGTTAGTTTCACTTGAATACATACACTAAAATCTCAGAAATAAGTTATAATAAATATAGTAAAAAAGAAGTGACCATAAGATTGAGTATTTTCCCATATGGTCTTGGTTCTCACCGTTGGCTATTTTCCTTGAAGACATGAAATTTTCCAGAACCTTGGATTCAATTTAATCACAATGTTTCATCACAATTAGTAGTCTGATTTTCAAATAAAATGATCTTTAGCACTTTTTGTGAACTTATGTGAGCAGTTTGAGAAGAGATGCTGTGAGCAGTCGTGGTGTTGAGCACCACCTGGTGGTCACAGAACAGCCAATGCAGCTGCTCTACGGAGCGGGATTCCATCTGCCTAGTGTAGAAACTTAGCAGAACAGAGCGTGTCAGGGGTGGTGAGCGCCCTATTATAGACGTGCTATTCTGTAGACACAGGAAAAGCATTACTAAGATCTTTTTCTTTTGCGTGTTAGTTGCCGGGATGGATCAAACGAATGACCCAAGTTTCATTTGAATGCCTTTTCAGATTGATGCTGCAGTTACCCCTGAGGAGCGCCACCTTTCCAAGATGCAACAAAATGGCTATGAAAATCCAACTTACAAGTTCTTTGAACAGATGCAGAATTAGACCGATGTTATGTTGGACAGCAACATGATTGCTTCTCTGCCCATCAGTGTTCATTTATAGAATATTGTGGAAAGGAAAAAAAACTCCCAGTTTTATTATTTACTCATTATCATCTTCTGACAGCTGTGCTGTAACATAATTAGATGCCTGAATATGAATTAATGCAAATCAGTAACATTCTCTTTCTTTACATTGCAGTCTTTACACTACATTATTAATGAATGGTTTTGTGTGATATAAAGATTTTAGCTGTACTTAACTAATGCATGAGTAGATTCTCTACCTAATTATTTATTATGTAGCTCTGTAGCCAGTTGCATATTATTCTTGTGCTTTGTGACAAAATATTAAATCCTAAAGAAATATGCTTTAAGAATCAATGGGGGGATGCTTTTTATTTATGTGGAACTTTAGCTGCTTTTATTTGCTGGGGTTTTTTTCCTTATCACTATGCATTTAAAAGCAAAACTATACTTTTTTAAATGTATTCCATATGAGTTAGTCTTTTTTTCTTCTATAGTTGCATTTTGTTGTACAGATTGTTGCCTCTGCTATATTAGTGATATAGAATTCATGAGAATACATGTTTCTTTGTGCCTGTTTTATGTGCACATTTTAGACATTAAAAGTTGAAGTTCTCCTTTCCTAAAACTTGCCCCCATATTTCATTTGCTCTTAAAAGAAAAAAAACACACATAATCTCTGGTGATTTTGAGCACTTTCTTATTGGGGGCTGGGGATCTGAGGGGAAATAGCCTGATGTTCACAAATTACTAGGATTTATCCAAAAATTTCTGCAAGATGATTGTACAAAATCATTGCTTATGAAATCAATTGCTTTATACACAGTGTTACATAAATAAATTGAATAAAATAACACTGGGCAAGAGTTTTATTTGAAATATGTAAACAAGCACTTATTATTAAAATGAATTTCTTAAGACTGGAAAGCAGTCAGTTTCCTAGCTGACCAGTCTCATTTTATTCATGATTTCAAGAAAAATATCATATATAGAGAAAGAAAAGGCATGATTGGATGAATATAAATGCTTGAGAGAAAAATTATCTTCAATTCCATCAATTAGTTACTGCTGCCACTCATTGAATCAATAATGCAGAGAAAGTTAACTACAGTTTTATTATTATGCTCAGAGCATAGGCTACACTGAAAACTTAATGTTAGTGAGCCCAGATCATCAGTTTTAGCAACCTTATATAGAATGTGAATAAATAAGCTACATTAAAAAAATGAAATTTTACAGAAAGCAAGAAAAAAGATAAGGATATACACATGTAGAAATAAATAATAGAAAGAGGAAGAAGAAACCCTTTCCAGCTGATCAGAACTGACTTAGTTTCTCACAACCTTGATTTTGTAGGTAGTTTAACCTTCTAGCTTCCAGGAATAATGCCTGGAAGCTCAAAATAGAGACTGACATAGTATCCTCTTCTTATCATAATGGTACCATAAAGTCTGAGTCAGAGTATCTTTCCCTTAATAGTCTTTCTCTTAACACAGCAAAAAGCCTGAGCCAAAAATTCTCTTGTCACATGCCCTTTTAAATTTTGCCTTCAGTTTAAAATAAAATAGTGATGCAAAATCAGTGGGGTACTGGTAGATGGGAAGGGAAGGGTATAAGCATTTATATAGTACCTACTATATTAGGCACTGGGCTAAAAGCTTTTTTACATTTATTATTTCCTTTGATTTTCACAAAAACCCTGTAAAGTGGGTGTTCTTGTCCCCATTTTACAGATAATAAAACTGAGGCAGCCCAGGATCACATGGTGTCTGAGACCAGATTTGAATTTAGGTCTTCTTGACTATAGCTACCACACACTCTATCCACTGTACTGCCAACCTCCTTTAAATGTTGTTTTGTTTTGTTTTATTTTTGTTTTTTGAAACCCTTACCTTCCATCTCGGAGTCAATACTGTGTATTGGCTCCAAGGCAGAAGAGTGGTAAGGGTAGGCAATGGGGGTCAAGTGACTTGCCCAGGGTCACACAGCTGGGAAGTGTCTGAGGCCAGATTTGAACCAAGGACCTCCCATCTCTAGGCCTGGCTCTCAAACCACTGAGCCACCCAGCTGCCCCTTCCCCTAAATGCTTAATAACACATTTTAAGTTTTATCTGCTTTGTTAGCATTTCCTTCATCAGTTAAGTCTACATAATCAACAAAGGAGTAAATTGAGGCCCAATATTAGCATGTTAGTGTTAGAGTTTGCCAATTCTGAGATCTAAATGCTTACACCAAAAAGTTTATCATCTACTCTCCTAAGCCATTTTGAACCAATTCCACTACACACTGTTTAATGTAAATTAATACTTTATTGGAAGTGTCATTTTATTTGTGTGAAATGTGTTTCCATATGACACTAAAAGAAAGAAACCTTTTTATTGTAAAACTGGCTTACCCTCACTAGTTTTCCCTTTACTGGACCTACCTGCAAGTTTAAAAGGAAAAAAGAAGCAGGATTCAGACCTCAATTTCAGCAGTGTTGGTGAAACGGTCTACTTAATGAGTTATAACTTAGGAAACATGCTTAGAATAAGAGAACACCTTCCAGAAGGTAGTGAGACTGAAGCCCAGATCAGGAAAATTTGTCTTTGATCCTAGGAAGACTGTAGTTATTACTGAGAAATTTTTCAAATGCCCAAATCACATTTATTTATTACAAATAACTTTAAATGATTAAATCATAGAACAAGGATAGCCAAAACTAGGATAAAGTAACCACTGCTATGATTTGAGAGGAAACTCAAACATGGATCTAATTACACTTCTGAATTATTGAAGCAGAAATGTGAAATTAGATATATTACAATGACTTTTTCCAACAGAAACAAATTTGATCATTTCTATAAATTCAGAAATACATGAGATACTTTAAAATGGGCCTTATGAAATATGAATATGCGGCATTATAGACATCAAAATATAAAGCAATAGTTGAAAATGATTTAGTACTAGGAATTTTTTTTAGTACTAGGTTTTTGTTTATTTTAAAGTATTTAACATGGAAGAGATTATTATAAGAAATAGAAGCAATTGAAAACAGTAGTCCAGTGTTGAATAATCCCAAGAATATAAATTATTGAGAGGGGAAGATTTGCTTTTTGCCAAAAATTGCTGGTAAAACTGCAAAACAGTTTCCCAGAAATAAAATTGAGATTGACATTTACATCATATCCCATACTAAGCTCAAAACATGTACTGAACCTAAATATAAAAGGTTATATCTTTTTTTATAGAAGAGAATGAAAATGCTTTGCACAGTTATTACTAAGAGGAGAATTTTTAGCCAAATGAGATAAAGGAGCTTCTAAAAGACAATTATAATAACAAAACTATTTGCTTTTGTACAAGTAAAAGTAATAGTTACAGAATAAGAAGAAAATGGAGAAAGTATGTGTAAGGGTAGTTATCTGTTCAATAAACAACTGGTAACTATATCAGTAACAACATCTAATAAATCAAACAAATCCATTTAAACTATGTACAGAAAAGTCTTTTATTTGGATGCAGTGAATCCCTTAGATGAAATTAAATTAATTCAGTCATTCCCTGTGGGAATTTGGAAGAAAAAATAATAAGCCAACAGAACCTAGAATGTCAGAGCTAGAACAAGCAGCTTCATTCAAGTCCCTAACAGGGACTTTCTAGAAGATATTGCTATTTTCTAAGTTCTCTTTAGATTTCATGACTTGCAAGAGGAAGTTTCTCAACAGCTGTTTCCAGAGATTGGAAAAATGCAACTGGAATACAACTGGAAAATAAATTTCTTGGATGATCTGTGAGAGATGGGTAAATAGAGTTCTCCTCTCTACCATTAGAAAAGGGAAACTTTCTAGGAACTTTAATTTTAAAAGAAAAACTGGAAATATTGGAATATATACATCTAAAAATAAAAATCAGTGACCATAAGAAACAGAACTCTTGGTTAAAACCAATTTCACTTAATCAAGCAATGAAGTCCTATGCTCACATTCTTTCTTAGTAAAGTAGTTCCATATACCTTTAACTACTAATTTTATTTTTTACAATACAGTGGTGCCTTGATACACAAGTACCTTAAGTCAGGAGCGGTCATGCTTGAGATACAAGCGGTCACGATCGATCAGGATTTTTTGCTTTAAGTCAGGAGTCAATATTTGAATCACAAGCTTCTGCCTGTGGGAGGAGCCCAAGGTGGATGAGGTAATCAGTACAAGCAAGATTAAGGAAATGTTGAGGATTTGGGAAAAAAATTAAACAGTTTATTGAAAAGACACATCCAGAAAAAGTTGCAACAGGTCCTGGTTGGAGCTGTGTGACACTTGTTTCACACATTATCAAAACGTTCTGAAAGGGAAGAAGAAACACACTTCCATAAAAAGGTTTTTGTTGTAATGGCCTCTAAGTGAAATGCAGGAAAAGTGTGACAAAACAGCCAAAATTCAATGAAGAAAATGATGATAAGTAAAGTAAAAAAAATAGCAATTAAGTTCAGCAATGAAGTAACATATCATAAGTAATGTGTAAGATCAATTTTGCATTTAAATGTAGCATTACTTGTGTAGAGAGTAAGTTATGTTAAGCTATAGCGCACAAATCTGCCAGCATCTTTCCCTGAGTTTGAAGGTAAATAACATTTCATAAGCAGGTTTATTTCTTTACATTCTTTCTTATTATCTACAAATATATTTATTTGTTATTTATAAAGTACATTTTCATATTTAAAAACATACAAAACAAAAAATTCATGTGGTTTTTGGGGGCCAGGAAAGATTAATTGCATTTCCATTCATTTAAGTGGGGAAATTTGATTTGACACATAAGCAAATTGAGTTACAAGCTTGGCCATAGAACTAAATTAAACTCGTGTGTCAAGGTACCACTGTAATAGATTTTGTGGACAATGGATAATTGCCTTTTAAAATTTTCTTGGCAAAAAAAAAAAAGGTTTAAAAAATTTCAGGAATGGATTATACAATACCTTTGGGTTTACATTTTCAAACCGGGAGCTTTAAAGTTGTAACCCCAAATACCCTGCTCACCCCAGGAACTGTCCCAAGTACCACTCTGCTAAGGAGAAATACACTCTGAGAATGAAGCCTGAGGCTCTGATCTTTGTGTCTTAAGTGGCAGCTTTGGTTTTTTTCTGCACCTTAGAAGAGGTTCTAAAAGCTGTGTGAATTCTGGGAATCGCACTTCCAAACATACCATCTTCTTTCTTCCCTGTGAAGAAATGAGACTATCAGAGGCTCTGAGCCAGGAGTTTGGGTCTAAAACTAACAGCAATGTAATGACAGGAGTAAGGAAGAGAGAGAGGAGAGAAGGGAGGCTCAGACTTTTCACTTTTTTTCTGTTTTGTTAAGTGGTTTTTAATTTGAGTTGTTTTCTATAAATCTATTGTTTATTTTTAAACTTCTTTGTGGTCCAAGTCTATTAATTAACTTCAGAGGGTCTATAGTGACTAGCTAAATAGAACAGAAATCTGTCTTTCTCCTCCCAACATTATGAGTTCCAAAAGGGAGCCCTGAGATGAAAGTAAGAACCAATCCTCTGGTCTTATTATCAATCTTTAAAAAAAAAAAAAAAAAAAAAAAAAAAAAAAAAAAAGCTCTTACCTTCCATCTTAGAATCAATGCTGTGTATGGGTTTCAAGGCAGCAGTGTTAAGAAATGGGAGATCAAGTGACTTGCCCAGAGTCACACAGCTAAGTAGTGTTTGAGACCAGATTTAAATCCCCATCCCTGGGACTGACTCTTAATCCACTGAGCTACTGGGCTGCCCTCAGTATTATCAATAATTTTACAAGTTTTTGAATAGCAGAGATAGATGAACCACCATATAACTCAAAACCATACACCCCTTAGCTATGTAATTATCTGTAAATCGGATTCTGGTGGCTTAAACTAGCAAAGCATCTTCTCAAAACTCCAGGATCCAAGATAGGGGACAGGATAGAAGCATGTTCCCTGAACTTCTCAAGGCTGCTTGAAATTCCAAAAGCGGTAGAGAAACTTAGAGACAGAAAGAGGTCTATGAATGACAGCAGGGTAGATAGAGGTCTCCTCCCATGGTAGAAGGCTGGCCATCATTCTAGCTATGGACCCTAGAGGTAGCAGCAGTAACAGCAACAGTGGGAGCACTAGGGAAAGTATAGCAACTGGATACCTGCTCATAAAGAGAGTCCAGGGGGTGCAGGATCCAGATTAGGCAACTCCATAATCAATTTCCAGATTCTGGGTTGTAATTCTTTAATTTTTAGTATTTCTATTTTAGTTTTTATATAGGGATTTTTAATTTGTTCTCTTTCTAGTTTTTTAATTTGCATGCCCAATTCATTGACCTCTGACCTCCCTAATTTGTTAATAAATGTACTCAAGGATATAAATTTTCCTCCAAGTAGTGCTTTGACTACATCCCATAGATTTTGATAGGATATCTCATCATTGTCACTCTCTTCAATGAAATTATTGTTTCTCTGATTTGTTCTTTAACTGATTTTGGAGAATCATATAATTTCATTTCCAAGTAATTTTTGATTTGCCTCTCCAGGTACCGTTACTAATTATTTTTACTACATTATTATCTGAAGAGGTTGCATTTATTATTTCTGCTTTTTTGCATTTGTTTGCCATATTTTTATGCCCTAGTACATGGTCAGTATTTGTGAATATACCATGTACTGCTAAAAAGGTGTATTCCTTTTTGTCCCTATTTGTTTTTCACCATATATCTATTAACTCTGATTTTTCTAAGATTTCATTCACATCTCTTACCTCTTTCTTATTTATTCTTTGGATTGATTTGTCTAGATCTGATAGAGGAAGGTTCAGGTCTTCCACTAGTATAGTTTTACTATCTCTTTCCTCCTTAAGCTCCAATAGTTTCTCCTTTAAAAATTTGAATGCTATACCATTTGGTGCATACATGTAGGGTACTGATATTTCCTCATTGCCTATGCTGCCTTTTATCAGGATGTAATTACCTTTCCTATCTCTTTTAATCAGATCTATTTTTATTTTGGCTTTGTCAGATACCATAATTGCGACTCCTGCCTTCTTTTTCTCAGTTGATGCCCAATAGATTTTGCTGCAGCCTTTTATCTTTACCCTGTGTGTGTGTTTCTTGTAGACAACATATGGTAGGATTTGGGTTTCTAATCCACTCTGCTATTTGCTTCCATTTTATGGGTGAGTTCAACCCATTCACATTCAGAGTTATGATTACTACCTGTGTATTCCCCATTTCCTCTCCTAGTCCTGCCCTTTCTTCTTTCACTATTTCCTTCTTAACCAATTATTGTTTTTTCCTCTCTCTTAATTACCTTTTGGTGATTCTCTTGAGTTCTGTGCTTGGGCATCAAATTTTCTGTTTAAGTCTGGTCTTTTCTTTATGAATACTTGGAAGTCTTCTATTTTATTAAATGACCATACTTTCCCCTGCAAGAATATAGTCAGTTTTGCTGAGCAGTTGATTCTTAGTTGTAGATTGATTCTTAGTTGTAAACCCAATTCCCTTGCTTTCTGGAATATCATATTCCATGCCTTCTGATCCTTCAGTATAGATGCAGCCAGATCCTGTGTTATCCTAACTGTGGTTCCATAGTATCTAAATGACTTCTTCTTAGCAGCCTATAATATTTTTTTCTTGTTCTGGTAGTTCTTGAATTTGGCTATAACATTCCTGGGCATTGTCAACTGGGAATTAAATATAGGAGGTGATCTGTGGATTCTTTCAATCTCCACTTTTCCCTCTTGTTCGAGAATGTCAGAGAAGTTTTCTTGCATAATTTCCTGTAGAATGATATCCAGGCTTTTCCTTTTGTCATGATCTTCCAATAATTCTTAAATCATCTCTCCTCTATCTGTTATCAATGAGGTGTTTCATATTTTCCTCAATTTTATAATGCTTTTGATTTTGATTTATAGATTCTTTCTGCCTTGTGAAGTCATTTGCTTCTAGATGTTGGATTCTAATTTTTAAAGACTGAATTTCATCCCTGGCTTTTTGGTCATCCTCCTTCTGGTCTGATTTTCTTTTCTTTTCTTTTTTTTTTTTAAACCCTTAATCTCGGTGTTTTGTCTCATAGGTGGAAGAGTGGTAAGGGTGGGCAATGGGGGTCAAGTGACTTGCCCAGGGTCACACAGCTGGGAAGTGGCTGAGGCCGGGTTTGAACCTAGGATCTCCTGTCTCTAGGCCTGACTCTCACTCCACTGAGCTACCCAGCTGCCCCTTGGTCTGATTTTCTTTGTAGGTCATCTTTCACCTTCTTTGCCTCATTTTCAAGCTGATTAATTCTGGCTTTCAAGACACTGTTTTCTTGTTTTAGTTCATGTGCCTCTGTTTCCAGATGACTCATTTTGCTTTTTAAGTTCTTTTCCCAATTGTCTTCAGTCTCTTAATTGTTTTTTGAATTATATTTTGAGTTCTTCCAAAGCCTGTGTCCAATTCATTGGATTTTCTGTGTATTTTTTTGGTGTTTCTTGGTCCTCCTCTGTTCCATTTGCTCTTTGTTTATTACCTGGATAGAAGTTGTCAATTGTAATTTCTTTTTTCTTTTTCTGTCATTTACTAATATTTTTTTTCCTTCTTTCACCCTTGTAACTGGCTGTAATCTTGCTCCTCTGATTATTTGCTGGATCTGTGGGTTTGGGCTAGTCTTTCCTGAAGGAGCTTCTTCTCTGCTCTGCTGATTGACTAGGTTAGGCTGATTATATTAATGAGCCCTGAGGTCAGATCTTCCCCAGCTGGCAGCAGAAGCTGAAGGTGTAGATGCTTACAGCTACTTTCAGTGCAGTTTATGGGGTAGGGGTGTTGGAGCTTCCCTACCCTCTGAAGATTTCTTATCTGTCCTATTGATAAGATTAAGCCAGGGCACAGTTGATCTACAGAGTTGGATATGCTTTGAGGCCATAACCTCAAGAAAGAGGGGGTAGGGGAAGGCAAGATGGAGTGTTTGGGCTAAGACTAGGCTGTCCTCTCTGCCCTTCTCCTCCAGCTGCCTCCCTGTTGCCTGTGTTCAATGCCCTGAGCCTGGCACAGCTGTGCCAGCAAGGCATTCCCTCCGTACTAGAGCCCTTGCCCTCCCAGAGATTCCAGCCACTGCTGGAGACTCAGCACTGTAAGTGGGGGAGGAGTCCTTCCTTTCCCTTGAACCTGAAAGTTCAAGAATTCAGACTTTTTGGGGTGTACCTTTTAAGTTGAACCCAGCAGGCAGACCCCCCAGCTCTGTCCTGTTGTTAGATTTGGTTTTCTGTCCTCCCCTCGAAGCACTTTGTTTCTGATTGGTGTGGAAGGGTTTTCAGAGGTCTGGATTTTTGCCTTGTCTAAGCCAACATCTTGACTCCGCCTCCCTCTGAGTTGTAATTCCAGGGTGGAGTGGAGTGATCAGTTACAAAGGAGTAGGGACCCTACGCATAAGAACCAGAGCACAGCAAAGGAGGGCAATGACCAGATATCTCCAGATTACAGTACCATGGAAACACTGAAACACCCCCCCCAGAAAATGCTACAGAAGGTCAGGGTGGCTATCCTACCCTGCCCCCCCTCCCCTATTCCCTAGAGATGAGCACAGACCAGGAGAGCATAATTGCCCCTCTCCTGTACTACCTTGAAATCACCAAAAATGTACAAACACAATGCCACCACCACCCCTAGCTAGATATAAAAATAGCAGGAAGCAGTCTGAAGCTTGGGACAATGGATACACTCATCCCAGGTAAACAGAGCCCAACTCTAGCAAAAAGTCCCAAGTCAAGAAATAGATTGGGAAAATGAGCAAACAACAAAAAAATTAACCATTAAAAAAATCTTCAATGACCAGGATATTCAAGACAAACTAGGAAGAAAATGGCATAAAAACATCTACAAGTAAATCCTAAGAAAACTGTAGACACATGCCCAACAAAAAGAATTAAAGAGGTTTTTAAAAAAGAGCAAAAATATATTTTTAAAATCAATGAGTAGTACAGAAAAATTGGGAATAGAAACTAGGGCAATAAAAAATTATAAAAAGAAAATTAACAGCTTGGTAAAAGCAGCACAAAATAATACTGAAGAAAATAACTTTAAAAACAGAATTGGTCAAGTGGGGAAAAAAGACAATCTGAGGAAAAGAATTATTCTTTGGAAATTAGAAATAGTCAAGTGGAAGCTAATGATTTCTTGAGACATCAAGAAATAAAGTCAAAAGAATGAAAAAACAGAAAAAATGTGAACTTCCTCATTTGAAAAATAACTCACCTGTAAAATAAACTGAAGAGATAATGATTATTGGACTACTGGATACTACAATCTTAAAAAAAAAGAGAGAGAGAGAGAGAGAGACCAGACATCATCTTTCAATAAATTATGATGGAAAATTGTCCTGATAACTTAGAATCACAGAGCAAAACAGACATTGAAAGAATCCTCTGATCCTTTCCTGAACACAATCCCAAAATGAAAGCTCCCAGGAATATTATAGCTAGATTCCAGAGCTCCAGGCCACAGAGGGATTATACAAGCAGTCAGAAAGAAATCATTAACATACCTTGTCAGGTTCGCATTAAATTTAGCAGCTACCACATTAAAGGTTCTAGAACAGTGGTTCCCAAACTTTTTTGGCCTACTGCCCCTTTTCCAGAAAAAATATTACTTAGCCCCCTGAAATTAATTTTTTTTAAATTTTAATAGCAATTAATAGGAAAGATAAATGCACCTGTGACCATCACCGCTCTCCTGGATCGCTGCAGCACCCACTAGGGGGCGGTAGCACCCACTTTGGGTATCACTGTTCTAGAAGAAGGTACTAGGATTACAAACAAGAGTATCCTACCCAGAAAAACCTGGACATGGAGAAGAATGTATATTTAATGAAATAAAGGACCTTCAATCATTCCTGATTTTTTAAAAAAAGACCAGCGTTGAATAGAAAACGATGTTCAAACACAAAACTCAAGAAAAGCATAAAAAGAGACATATGAGAGAGAAATCATAAGGGATTTAATAAGGTTAAATTGTTTATATTCCTATGTGGGGAGATGATTTAGGCAACTTCTAAAAGCTTTATCATTATTAGGGCAGTCAGAAAAAGTCTACATAGTACAGAGGGCATGATTTTGTGAGTGAAATATGTTGGGATGACTTTTCTAAACCACCGCCAAGTACCATACTCCTCCAACGAAGGAACCAGGAATTGAGTGGTTAAACACAGAAATATAGAGAAGTATCCCTTTTCCAGGAATAAAACAGGAAAGGCAGGTTATTAGGGGCTGGATTTGTACCTTTCACCAACCCCAATGGTCTTCCAATTCTTCCTTTTCTCATCACCCATATCTGCTCAATACCTATGGTTGGCCCTATTTTTGCTCTTGCCTCCTAGGTTTTTCAGGTCTAGACTAGCTTTATCTTTGCTGTCCTCTGCTCCTCCCATCTCACATACTCTGCCAAGCAGAAGGATATCCTTACAAATATGGATGGCAGCCAAATTGGATCTTCTGAGCAATGCTCATTCTCCCTTCTCATTCTGGCCCCCTATTCTTCTCTATAGTGACTGGCATTGTCTGGGCATCTCCAAAGTAAAATTCCACAGAAACAGAACTCTGGGTAATGCCTGGTCTTCCACAAGCAGATGCTTCTAGCTTCTTGAGTCACCTGAGTAATAAAACTACAAGGGCTATATAATTAACATATTTTCCTAAAGAGGAAAGAGCTGAACTCTTAAGGAAGAAGCAACTGGCTTGTTCTCACATGAATGCTGCTGAGGATGTGCAAGTGCTGTCAGGTAAGTGATAAGAGTCATAGGAAAAATAGAGGAATGATGGTTGGTGATTGTTTGCTGGGAAATAATGAGACAACTATTTGTCAAACTGATAATAATAAAAGGGTTTGTTGGCTTCTAGTTCATGACCGAAACTTGTAAAATCAGATTGCAACTACCACTTCTGATGAATCACATGGATGTAAATGACAATGGCTAAAGGAATCTAGAAAGTCATGCCCACTGTTATGAAGTTTTTGGAATGAAATTCAAGACTTTAAGAACATTAGTTTCATCATTGCTTTCATCAAAGACTTTAGAAAAGAAAGACAGATTTAGGAAGTAAACAGCAATATTAGATCTGGGTTTCTGCTAAACCTATAGAAATGATGGGCTCCTTTGCTCATAGAGTATACCTAATAAGCCAATAATGATTTATTTACCTTTATTTTTGCAAAGCGAATCAAAAAAGGTTTTAACTTAAAATGGAAAGAGTAGGGAAGAAATTACATCATAGATAGGATAACAGTAGAGATGCTGAGAAATCACTGGAGACAAAACACAAGAAGTGAAAAATAAAATATTTAGCCTTACAAATGCACAAACTTTGGACAAACATGATTAATAAAAACTTAACAAAAGGAAACAAATTTGACATACATATCATTAAAGCTCAGTGAGATATGACTAAAATATGGCTCTTGAAGAACATACCTTACTGTTTTTCTAAATAAATTCTTAATGGTTTCTTTTTATACAACTTCCACTTTACAATGACTTCCTCTCTGCCAATAACAATGAAGTATAATTAGGCAAACCAAACTGTTATGTTAGATATATCTTTTTGAGTTCATATGATAGATAACTGTGGAAATATATATGTTATACAATGCAGAAACTATAGATGTAAAAACCTAGGTTTTATTCTGCTTAAGCCCAGAATCAGGCCTCAGAAAAGAAAAATAAATTTGAACAAAAGTTGGGATTCAATAGACAAAATTACATCAAAGTGATTTAAGAAACAATTCTTTTACATACTGTAATCTTGTATATTCTTTTAGATGATAAAAGTTGTTTTTTTTAAAACCAGATTTATAATCCCATGCTTCCTTTAATGTCATAAAAGTTGAACAAACTTAGTTAACCAGAATCACAAATTTCATACATCCTCTAAGGGAAACAAACCTAGTTAAATAGATTCTATATGTAAACTAAACCAGATTATAATTTAACTACATTTAGAAGATTCATAATAGGCTAATTGAGAGAAGGGATTGACATGTTACTAAGATGACCAAGGAGTCAAGGACAATTTGGATCCTTTCTCTGACTTCTTATCTGAAGAATGTTTGAAGACTTAAGTAAATTTTCAAAACCCAAGGGACAAGTTTCAGCTAGCTCAAAAACCTCCTAATTTGAAACCACCCTCTCTCCACCCCAAATAATAAAATTAATCAAAAGAAATCAATAATCAAAGATTGTCATAATAAAAACAACATACTGACCATGTATAGCAACGTATGCCATTCTCTGAAGCCAATGTTGATCACTGCATTGACTGACTTTCTGATGATTTTCAATGCTTTTTCTCTTCTTTTTGCATTATTGTTGTCATTGGGTATACTGTTTCCTTGGTTCTACACTTCTCTCTCCATCAGTTCATACAAGTCTTCCAAAGTTTCTCTTACTTCCTCATATTTATTGTGTTTGTGATGTAGTGGATTGTGTTATAATGGATTATTGAAACAATTCCATTAGATCCATATACATTTAAATTATTTAAGTTATTCCCTAATTGATGGATATCCATTTTGCTTCTCATTTTTTACTACTACAAAGAGTGCTGCTGTATTTTGACACTACTGCCTTTCCTGCCATCCTTGACCTTTCTTAGGTAAAAGAGTAATTATAGTTTACTGACACTTTTGGTATAGTTATGAATTGTTATCCAGAATGTTTGGCCCAATTTACAATTTCACCAAAAGATTCAAGAAAGCTAGACCTGGCAACTCAGAGGCATGGAGAGGAGCAGATCCTGTGAACCAAGTTAAGCAATACAACCAGGAGAGATGCTTTATCCAAAAGATATGAGTTCTCTACAAAAGAAAGGTTTTCCAGACCCTGCAGTAATACCAGGAGTTGGAGTTATATTTTTCACATATATATTTTACAAGTGTGCCTCTCTACCAGTGTCCTCTAAGTTTGAGTCTGCTTTTCCCTATAAACCTAGCCTGTGGGCTCCCACAAATATATTGTGGCTACTAGGGTTGTTGTTTTTTTAGCTATAACCATATGTATTTTAATTTTTTAATATAACAATGTAATATGCAACACATTAACAATAATACATATGATTCATCAGAAACATATTTATAATTATAATAAATATACTTATCCAAAAGAAACAAATTCTCATGTTAGCTATGTCTAAAAATCTCGTTCTTTTCCCCCCTTCCTCCTATACTCTTTCCCAATGGGCAGGTAATGATCTAAGTGGTACTTTTTACCATATAATACATATTTCCCTGCTTGGCATGTTGTGCAATAAGACACATTGTTTACACTAGGGAAAAATTCATATTGGAAATAAAAGTGAAAAAGGGTACGTTTCAATCTGCATTTGGACTCCATCTGTTCCTTCTACTCCGGTATTCTTTTTCTTCATGAGTCCCTTGCAGTTGCCCTGGATCCTTGCCTTGTTGATAATTATGTCATTCACAGTTGATCATCATACATTATTATTGTTACTGAGTACAACATTCTCCTGGTTCTGTTCACTTCATTTTGTATCCTTTCATTTAAGTCTTTCCAGGTTTTTTTGTGATCATCTTGTTATTTCTTATGGCACAATAGTATTCCATTACAACCATATACCACGATTACTACTGTAGCCTTTTTTGTTTTGTTTTGTTTTGTTGCTGTCAGCTTAGTAAATTCCTTTGCTTTAATTTAATTATTGGTATGTTTAATAGGAAGTGCTTGGATGCTTAGTGTCAGGACAGCAGACCACAGGGTTACTCCTAGATCCTGCTGAGAGTAATAATTACCCCTCTGGGAATCCAACCCTAATCTAGGGAAGCAGCCCAGATGGACGACTAACTACTACATTTTGCTGATTTTAACATTCATCTTTTGGCAATATTGAGGTAAATTATGACAAGACACCCGCAAGGTAGGGATGTCAAAGGCAAAGATTCCCGCATTGTTATCTGATCATTTTGCGAATTACACTGAAGTTTGCCTAAAACTTTGGTTACCAACGCGTGACTTTATTTTATTACCGGTAACAATTTCACACCTCAATACCTTTTCACTTTAACCGGAGCTCTAGGGTGAGAGCAGTGTTGAGCTTCTGAAGGAGGAGGAACAGATAACAAGTAAGCCCGCTTGCCTCAGCGGGGATGGAATTGGCTCTTCCGGTTACTTCCTTTGTGTGAAGCTCTGGCTTTTACTCTCTACCCCAATGGAAGCAAATGATAGCGGCTCACCAGAGGATTAAAAAGGAGAGTTTTATCCGTCCTTCTCACATCTATTCCACCTTGTCAGCTCCTACAGGAAGAAACAGCATTGGCTGGCTCCGTCTCTCGCTAGGGTTACACGAAGTAAGTACCGCCTTCAGCTGCAGTCTCACCTGGAAGGAAGCGAGGACTGGGAGACGGTAATTGGTCAGTTCTCCTTCTTTGACATTAGCAGCATTGGCGAGCGGCTCTCGGTGCGTGCCCGCCCCTGCGTCCGGAGGACTGTCCCCATTGGATCGCTGGGGATCTGTGGGAGCACAGTGGTGGAGCCTCGGAGAGCGAGGAAATTGGATGAGAGGCTGGGCGGTTTCCCTTCCCCTAGATTGCTGTTGACATACGTTTTGGTAGCAACCACCGGAGAAGTTGCGGTTTGTGAAGGTTGTTCCACACTCTCCAGGCCCTCGTCCTCTTGCTGGGACCGTGGCTGAGGTAGGCAGCCTTCCTATTGTTTGCTGCAGTGCAGTAGCTGGCTTTGTACCTCCGCCTCCTTAGGATCTACCCTGCATAGCCTTTGGGATAAGGGTGGGGGAGCTGCTGGGGATCCACCCTTCTCCTACCCGGGGCTCCAGGTGAGCTTCACGGTCCATTCCTGGCAGGGTCGAGGTGTCTGAGGTATTATGATGTTTCTGTGGTTCTTGTCAAACCAAGCGCCCCTTTTTGCAAGAGGAAGCCAGTAGGAGAAAAGCCCTCCCTCCCCCGGTTTTCCACTTTATTTAAATAGCGGAAGAAAGGGGGTGCCTTGAAAATATTTTAACTGTAAGGAAGATCAGCTGTTGCTAATTTGGGCCTAATCGATTAGTCCACGGTCCCTTTAATCCAGCTGACACTTGATGCTCTCTAGGAATGTTAAAGATGGGCGACTAGTGTCTGGCACATAGTAGGCTCTTTACAAATGTTGATTTCCTACTTGGCAAGTAGAAGCGTAGATAAGTAGAGTGGAGTGTGTGTGTTGTTCATTCATGAGAGCAATCCTTTGAAAAATAAATCCTTTGCCCAAAGAAGATCTAGATATTTTAAGAGATTACCCCAGAACAGTGAGTTCTATAAGGTTCTGTCCCTAAAGTATGCTCCTTGACTTTAATTTTTGCAGTGTTTATGTTTCCATACAATCTACTGAGCAAAGAAATTGTGTAGATGTTATATTTTTTGTTGTTCAGTCATTTTTAATCCTGTCCAACTCTATGGTGACCCCATTTGGGATTTTCTTGGCAAAGGGATTGGAGTGGTTCACCATTTCCTTCTCCAGCTCATTTTACAGATGAGGAAACTGAGGCAAACAGAGTTAAGTGACTTGCTCAGGATCACACAGCTAATAAGTACCTGTGGTCAAAATGGAGCTCAGAGAGATGTCTACCTGACACCAAATCTAGCACTCTATCCACTGTGCCATCTAACTTCCTAGTGTTATGAAAAATAAATCTCTTTTTAGAAAAAAAAAACAACTTTTGTAGTATCTTATCTAAGATAATGAAATTTCCCCCTCCACCTCAAGCCATTTAATTGTGACTGCTTATTAAAAAAAAAATTATTTTCAGCTAGTTTTGTTACCTCTTTAAAGCTCAGAATATACACACCCTTATATATTTATTTAGTCAATTGATCAACAAATATTTTTTAAACATCTGTTATTTGTTCGAAAGACTATCAGTCATAAAGTAATTTCAGTTTTAATGTAAGAATCAGAGCTGAGATGTTTTTCAGCAAATGTGTTTGCAGAGGTTTTCTTTGCTGATGTTATTAGAAATGACAATTTACTGTTAGTACATACATGCTAATATGTAGTTTTCACCGCATAAAGAAAGGTATAGGACTGCTTTGATTACATGACACAGCTAGGATACATTATTTATTGCTAGATCATCAACCAGTTAACCTTATCAACTAATAATATAGCCAGAAGTGAATTTACATAAAAAGAAACTATTTTGGTAATAACTTTGGGAGAAATTTTTTTTCTCCAATTACAAGGTGAGTATAACTGATTTAAATATTGCTTACATATTTCGATAGCAGTCTTGTTGACCTTGCCCATCCACCAAACTTCTAATCTCAAGCAAAAAGTATTTTATAAAATAATTGTTTATACTAATTGTGAGCTTAATTATTTCTTTTAGCATTTATTTATCTTTCAGTTATCAATGCCAAAGACAATCATAATTGGCTAACCTGTTTCTGAAATTACTGTTGACATGCTGTGCTCATCCCCACCTGCCACCTTTTCTGCTTTGAGTTTGTCATGCCAATTAATACTTTAAAAAAAATTACAACTAGATAGCCAATTGAGTTACTTCAAAACCACAGCTTTCTCTATCGCTGTTGTCTACACTTTCCACAAGCATAATTTTATCCTCACCATACAAATTAATTTCTGCTGACTTTGTTCTCTTCCTAATTTCTCCAATTCACCTTGGTCACCATTGAAGTTAGAGTATTCCAGACTATTGTGGCTTCGCAAGGCCATTTTGTTTCTTCTGACACCTCTAGCTATCTGATCTTTGACTCTTAATTAGAGCCTTTTAATGTCAGTAAACGTTTTGTTACTACCTACAGAATGACCTGTTGCTCTCTCTCTCTCTCTCAGTTGATGCCTAGCATTTTCTATAGAAGCCACTTCCATCAGTCTGTCTTCTTGAGTATATTAATTATCCATCTTTTCTTTTGGTTACTCTGCTATAGACGAAATATAGCACATTGCCTTACATAGTATTTTGTCTGTAGGAAATGGTTGTCTTAAGGCAAAGATTTTTTTGTTTGTTTTTTTAAGTAGCTAAGCAGTTAGATATCTTTAGGTGCTTAAGAAAATTCTATAGGATTGAAGGAAATAAATATAATATTTATTAAGGACCAGAAAAATTTTTGAGGAATAATTTGGTATTTGAAAAGACTTTTCCTTTAAATCAAATAACCTAGGCTAGAAATGAATGTGCATTCCCATTGTAAAGTACATAAAAAGGGATTATTGTTAAAGAATAATGTCAGTGCAACTTAAATTTAAGTTATCAAAAATTACCTATTGTCAATCTAGGAAAAAGAATAATAGTATTTCACTTATTAGTGGCATTAAGATCACACCCACTAGAGTTATGACTTTTATTATATGTGACTCCACTTATTTTGGAGGCTCTAAAAAGATGATAGAAATTCACCAGAGAAAGGATGATGGGAAGTAATTTTAAAGACACAGAACAAAGAAAGAATAGCACACCAAAGTACCTGGATTCTAGATAGGTTAAAAATGAGAAATTTGTGCTTGAGACATTATTGGCATTTTGAAAAAAACTTGATTTAATGAATAGTATATAGTTAAGCCTTTCTTTTACTTTTGTCATGTTTTTAAAAAGCTTTTTATGCCTTTTTGCTTTAAAGTTTTTTGCTGAAAAGTTGTTGGTTTTTTGCTGAAAAGTTTTAAAGTTCTTTTTTTCTCAGAAAAAAATGAATTGAGCATTAAATATCGTTCTGATTGTTCAAATTTCATCAATGTCAAAAATCTGTGATTTGATCCCTCTGCTTAAATTGAAACTCCTCTGTACCTTATTAACTAAATCTTAGGGAGAATTATTTACAGTTATGAAAATTTAAATGGTTAAATATAAGGTCAACAGCAGGGAGACCTAATTTCATCATTGTGCTTGCTTTTTGAAGAAAAAAGATAGAAGTGTTGATTTTGCATTGCTAGTTTGTCATAATGCCCTTTTGGTAGCATTGCCAAGTTTCCCACAATGAATGATTCTATTAATAAAATAATTTTAAGGCTAAGCAAAATGTTCTTCAAAATGGTATTTATAGATATACTTTTTATATACTGATACATTTTATAGAAGAAAATGTTTTATAGAGTTATATGGTTTATAATATGTGCACATTTGTTTTTGTTTTCTTCTTTTATGTTGGCTTCAGGTATCTTCTCCTGCTGTGAGAATGTAAAATGGATCCAGAAGAGCAAGAGCTGTTTAGTGATTACAGATACAGAAATTATTCTTCAGTGATTGAAAAAGCTTTAAGAAATTTTGAATCATCAAGTGAATGGGCAGATCTGATCTCTTCACTTGGTAGACTCAATAAGGTATTTGAAGAGTGTATTTAACTGAAATATCTGGGAGGTAGGGAGAGGGGTATGGGGAATAATATAAATCTTTTCTAAAAGACCACAACTAATATTCACACTCTATCTAGTATTTTTAACTTGGGATAGCATTCATTCTTTTGGCTAATTGTTTTTCTCCAAAACAAAAACTATGCAAGTTAAGTAGGTGCTAGCAAACTTGAAAAGCTTTTAGTATGGGCCTGGTGACAGACTGCACATTTTATCTTTCAAAAGACACTGGAAGAGGGGCAGCTGGTGGCTCACTAGATTGAGAGACAGGCCTGGAGAAGGAGGGTCCTGGGTTTAGATCTGTCCTCAGACCTTCCTTAGCTGTGCAGTCCTGGGCAAGTCACTTATCCCATTTGACTAGCCTTTATGGCTTTTATTTTATTAACTAAATATATAATTTATAATGTAACCATGGAAAAATATTCTAAATTAAATAAATAATGTTTTGAAGGAAAAAAATATATAAATTATGTTATATATGTATTAAATTCTGGGCTCAAACACCTCAAAAAAAAAGAGTTTCCATGCACATAGCAAAATACAGAAACAAGATTCAATATAAATCTGTGACTCTCCTTTTAAACTGCTTACTTTGGTAAAAAGAAAAAAAAGTAGTACTCTATCCTACATATTATTTTTCAAACTGTTCATCTGTGCTTTCTTATGCACTTCCTTTCATTTTCTTTTGCGCCTTTTAAAAATATTACAGTGTTCCACTTCCCTCATTGTTTTTTTATTCAGTAAACGTTAAAAGAAGTGATGTCTAGCCTCCTCTTTCATGTGTGATTTGGGCCTTTTCATGTATTCATTTCCCTATGGTAGCTATTCCCAAATGGTAACAAAAGCTCATACTTGCCTAAATGACCCAAAAACTGGATTTCCAAAGCCCAGTGGTTTCTTCTGCTTTGTATTTCTTTTACTGAGCAATTTAATAGTCCTACTGACATAGATAGACTGAGAGAGCCTGGTGGCTACTGCCAAAGTTCTCAAGCTCCTGCCACTGCCAGCTTGTCCTACAGCAGGTGTTCCCAACAGCCACTATCATACTTTTTGATAAGGAAGATGACTACTAGCATAAAAATGAACCCAAGCCATGTTCTGTATTGCTAAGAAATATGGAATTTCCATGAACTCTTTGGACTGAGCAGAGCTAAGATGAAGATGAAATCCCTGTTCATCAGTTGCATATGAATAGTAATAACTTTTGCTATTACATTACATACCTTATACATACTGCCTATAATGCATTATGTTGCTTTTACTATTATATACCACTTACTATGTGCCAGGCACTGTGCTAAGCACTTTACAATTTGGTCCTCACAACAACCCTGGAAAGAAGATGTTATTATTATCCCTATTTTACAGATCAGGAAAACTGAGGCAAACAGCTATTAAGTAACTTGCACAGAGTCACACAGCTAGTAAGTATCTTTGATTTGAACTCAGGTCTTTTGACTTCAGATCCAAAACTCTATCTCTGCCCTAAAAGTGTTTCATGTTTTATTCTTTTAAATGTAAATCTTTGGGGAGAACAAAATAGGGAGGACATGATTATATTTCATATATTAGGTATGTATCAAGTGAATATTTATGTATCTTTTGTGTTTTAAACATTTCTTTTTATGATAGAGGAAATAAATAGCTGTCCTTTATCCATTCTGCTTTGTGTGTTAACTACCTTTTTAAAAAGGACCTTGTAAATTCCCTTCAGGAAACCCTACCTATGAATGAAAACTAACTAAAATTTTCATTTGAAATGTTTGCCTCTACTTTTGTGTAGAAGGAGCCAGAGATTTAGAAAAGAGTTTGGCCCTTCTTTTTGGGGTCAGACTAAACCTGATTCATGTGAATTCAGATTCCCCTTCTTGGGGAAGGGTGCTGTCCCTTTTACCTGGAAGATGCTCTTTCCTCACCTCTGCCTCTTGAGAATTCCTTGTATCCTGCAAGATCCAGCTCTGAGGCTATATTCTCTCTTTTTAAAAATTATTATTATTATTATCATTATTCCATTTTTAAAATATTTTTCCATTTTACATGATTTATTTTCTCTCTCTCCCCTCTTCCATCCCCCCTCCCAGAGCTGACAAGCAATTCTACTGAGTTATACAAATGTTATTTGTATACCTATTTCCATATTATTTATTTTTATAATAGAGTAATCTTTTAAATCCAAAACCTATTTCCATATTATTCTTATTTCCATATTATTCATTTACCTATTTCCATATTATTCATTTTTATAATAGAGTAATCTTTTAAATCCAAAACCCCCAATCCTATACCCATACAAACAAGTGATCAGTCATATGTTTTTCTTCTGCATTTTTACTCCCACAGTTCTTTCTCTCCATGCGAATAGTATTCTTTCTCATAAGTCCCTCAGGACTGTCCTGGATCATTGCATTACTATTAGTGGGAAAGTCCATTACATTGGATTATTTCACAATGTTTTACTTTCTGTGTTCATTGTTCTGGTTCTGCTCATTTCACTCTGCATCAATGCATGGAGGTCTTTCAAATTTATATAGAAATCAAGCAGTTCATCAATCCTTACAACACAATGGTATTCCATCACCACCATATAACACAATTTTTTCAGCCAGTCCCCAATTGAAGAACAACCTTTCATTTTCCAGTTTTTTGCCACCACAAAGAGCACAGCTATGAATATTTTTGTACATCCCATTTTATCATCTCTTTGGGGGGTACAAACCTAGTAGTGATGTTGCTGGATCAAAGGGCATACAGTATTTTAAAGTCCTTTTTAATTTAACATAATCAACATTATTCATTTTATATTTTGTAATCTCTTGCTTAGTCTTAAATTCTTTCCTTTTCCATAGATATTCTACGGTATACTATTCTATGTTCACCAAATTTACTTATAATTTCCCTCTTTATATTTAAGTCATTTACCCATTTTGAATTTATCTTGGCATAGGGGGTGAGATGTTGATAAACCTAATTTCAGAGGCTATATTCTCCATGAAGCCCTTCCTAATCCTCTAGCTGCTGATGTCCTCCCTGAAAAAAAAAATTACTTCACATCTCTTTTGTACACACCTATATAAATCCTTTGTAACCTAAAAGGGATGTGTTTCCTCCCCGCCCTTGGTCCATGTGAAAGTACCCAGAAAGGTATTCTCTAGGTACTCAAGATACAAAGTAGTTTGGGTATAGGATGTCCATTTATTTCCATCCCCACAAAAGAATTGTTTTAAAAAAATTCATATGTTGTCATTGACAAAGCAGCAGAGGCAGATAGGATTTTGAGGTATTTTCTTAGGTTCACCTAGATAAGAACATGATCTTGTTACCATATTTGAGCAGCTGTCAGAGCTACTTGGGGATAGGGGTGGGACGTGCCAAGGGTAGAGAAGGGATCCCTCCCCTTTCAAGAGAGACAAGACAGTTGATTTTTCTCTCCTTTTAAAGTCCAAAGGTCCAGAGCCATTACCCTTTATTAACAGACTAAAGCACAGGTCTCAGTACAAGTCAGCTCTACCTATATTCCATAGGATGGCCCATGAGCTCCAATGTAATCTCCTTGTCTTACTAAAATACTGAGTGCAATTCTTGCTTTTTAGGGTTTGGCTGAAGAAATGGTTAATATTATACTAGCCTCTCACTTTAACTTTGTGTCTATTTTAAGTGTATTTCTTAAAAATAGCAAACCATTGAGTTCTATGTTCCATTCTGCAAATGACCAGTTTTACTGGTGGATTTATGTCATCAGTCAAGTCTGTAATTATTTTATACTCCACTAAATCCTATTAATTTTCCTTTAAAAAAAAAGAGGCCAGATAGATACCAGCAGCTTGTTTTGCTTAAAAAAAAAAAAATTGATCCCATTTTCCCTCTGATCTACAGATTCTGTTCTTTTTCTTTCTCTGCACAGTTCAAACACAGATACCCAGATCTTGTATTAAAAATTAAAAAGTCATTCCTGAATAGTAGAAACTTGCTTGTTCAAAACAATTTAATCCTAGTCTCTCCTCTAATCTCTTGACACTGTATTGACCAATAATCTTTTTTTTATACTTGCAAGCCCAATTAGACTGACTCCTTGAGTAGAGCTTTGAAAGAAGCTAGATTCCACAGGAGAGTTATGAGGAGCAGGCTGTACAAAGGTATAGAAATAAGTAATGAAATATCATGCACAGGGAACAACGAGCAGCTAATTAGATTAGGATTAGATGATTAGAAGGAGAATATGTGAAGGAGCGGAATAACGGACCTGGAAAAGTAAGGGGGAACTAAATTGTGAAGGGTTTTAAAAGCCAAACTAAAGAGTTTCTCTTAGAGACAGACCAGGAACTACGGAAGCTTCATGAGCAAGAGAGTAAACTGATCAGACCTTTGTTGTAACAATCCCAGTTTGGTCCCTGTGTAGAAAATAGAGTAGAGACTCTGGAGAAACTAGCAGCAAAGGAGACAATTCAGGAGGCTGTTGCAATAATCCAGGCAGGTGATGGAGCTCTGATGTGGTAGTGGTGGTTATTGTATGAGTGGAGACAAAGGGTAGGCAATGCAGAGATGTTGTAGAGGTGGGGTCTATAGTATTTGGGAACTGATTGGATATGGGGATTGCAGGAGGAAAAGAAGTCAAGGAGAACTCTTAAGATTGCCAGCCTTTGTGACTAGAGGACTAGTGGGACATTGAATAGAAAAAGGGAAGTTGGAGAGAAAAATGGCTTTGACAGCTAGATAAAAAATGAACTGGAATTCATGAACTGGTTGTGTTCATAGTTGTTATTGTTTTAAAATTCAGACCATTTATTTGTAAACAGTATAAGCTCAGTGTATGGCCCTACTGGCTATGTCACATGCTTTCCGTTTCACATTAGCTCTTCATAAGGACCCCTTAAGAAGAGTCAGTTGGAGCAACGGGGTGGCTCAGTGCATTGAGAGCCAGGTCTAGAGATGAGAAGTCCCCATTGTCAAGCCCTTACTGCTATTCTGCCTTAGAACCAATATACAGTATTGATTTTAAGATGGAAGTTAGAGTTTTTACAAAAAACAAAACAATCCTTTGGGCTTTTGTGGATAGCTTTTCTGCATTATAAAGATCACAATAATTAATCATGTTGTGACCAACCTTCTAGTACTAAAACTTCCAAGTTCTTCTAGGTTATATTTGTACCACAAACACCCAGGCTATAAACCAAGCCCATCCTTGAAACATTTCCTGCTTCATAGTACCTGCCAGAGGTCCCCTGCTAATATAGCTTTTAAGAAACCAGGGTGGTACCTCTTATCTTGCAATGAAAAAGTGGAGTGATTCTTTGATAAAGGAATGCTCGCATCTAGAAAAACAGCACCCCTTTTACTTTTCTATAGTCAAGCCAATTCTAAAGATTTCTTCTCTCTCACATTTCAAGAGGATGGTGAATAAAATGGAGCGCCCAGAGGAGTGACTAGGATGACTGATTGAGGATGAAGGTGGTTATGAAATCAGATGTGTGGACAGGCTGTAAGGGGGAAAAAAGACTTAAAGAGGACTTAATTATTATCTTCAAATACCCTAGGGGCTATTCCATAAAGAAAGAAATCAGCTTTTATTTTGTTAACTTTAGAAGACACTGCTAGAAGCAGATTCTTCCTAAGGTTCAACCTAATGAAAAACTTTCTCATGGTTAGGCCTGTTGAAGTAGTGAATTACTTATCTCTGAGCTTTTACTGTATTGTAATAATAATAACTATTATTATTATTGCTAGCATTTTTGTAGCATTTTTAAAAAATGTTTACCTTTTGTCTTAGAATCTATTCTAGTTAACCATTCCAAGTTAGAAAAGTGGTGAGTGGTAAGGGCCAAACAATTGTGGTTAAGTGACTTTCCCAGGGTCACACAGCTAGGAAGGGACTGAGGCCAGATTTAAGCCCAGGACCTCCCATATCTGGGTTTGGCTCTCTATCCACTGAGCCATCTAGCTGCCCTTTTATATAGTGTTTTAAGGTTCCAAAGAACATTATATGTTCTATCTCACTTGTTTCTCACAACAGCCCAGTGTGGTAGATGATTTATGTTCACCATTTTACAGTGAGGAAGATGAAACTTAAAAAGATTAAATGAGATCACACAGCTAGCAAGTGTCTGAGGTAGGATTTAAAGTATGATTTTTGCGATTCCAAGTCCAAAACTTACCTCTGCACTACTGATTTTTATAGGATACATGTGAATACTTTTTAAATTTTTTTATTTTATTTATATTGATTTAACTTAATTGATGATATCAATTATACATGTGAAATAATATAAAACATTTTCAGATTAGCCATCTCACACAAAAAAAGCAAAAAGTAAAACAAGAAAATTATACTTCAATTTACACTCAGAGTTCATCAGTTCTCCTTCTGGAGGTGGATAGCAATTTTTCATCATGAGTGGTTGGAAGTGTCTTGGATCTTTGTATTATTCAGTGTAGTCTTTCACAATTGATCATCATTACAGCAATGCTGTTACTATGAACAATGATTTCCCCATTCTTCTCACTTCACTTTGCATTAGTTCATAGGGCTTACTATGTTTTTTTCTGAAACCACCACGTCATTTCTTATAGCACAATACTGCTCCATCACAGTCATATGCACAACTTGTTTACCATTCCCCAATTGATGAGTTTCCCTTCAATTTCCAATTCTTTGCCTCTACCAAAAGAGGTGCTATAAAGATTTTTGTATATATAGGTCCTTTCTGTTTTTTCTTTAATCTCTTGGGAGTACAGGCCTCGTAGAGGTATTGCTGGATCAAAATTAAAGTATGCACAGTTTTAGAGCCCTGCTGGCATAGTTCCATATTCTTCTCCAAATGTTTACTACTCCCCCAAAAGTTTATTAATATGCCTGTTTTCTTTCTTCCCTCCAGAATGTCATTTCTTTTTTTCTTTTTTTTTATCATCATGAAAAATACTTCTATATTGGTCATTGTTGTAAGAGCACACATACATGACCAACCCCTCTCCCCAATAAAACAGTAAATACACTGATGTAAAAGATGGTATGTTTTGATCTGCATCCATCCAACTCCAACAGTTCTTTCTCTGGAGGTGGATAACATTCCCCATCATAAGTCTGTCAGAATTGTCCCAGGTTGTTGCATTCCAGCATATCTTTTCTGATAGATGTAAGGTGGTACCCTTTGGTTTAATTTGCATTTTTCTAAAACAGTAGTGACAAGTATTTTTTCATGTGACTATAGATTGTGAGGATATGTGAAGGAAATTAAATGACAAATTAGATCCACTGAGGAAAAGCAGTCATAAAGACATATTTATGAGTCTGCTTGGGATTCCACAGCAGGGCCGGAGTCTCAAAATAGCAACTCAAAAAGTATTGTCTTAGCTATAACCAAAATACAGACATCTCTTTAGAAAGCTTCCTTCATTATCGTCCTTCAGTTGTTCATTATTTTGATGATCAAAGAAGCTTCTGTAACATCATGACTAAATGACCCAGCTTCTCTTTTCTCCTAGATTCCTGTAAATCTTCAAATTATTGTCAATATTCCTCAGTTGTTTCGGTTTGTAGAAATGCTTTGGTTAAAGTCTTTTCACAAATAATTTTCTGTGAGAAAGTTACACCCCTAAGAATGGTGTAATGCTTAAATTCTATATTCTATAAAAACTTTTCTTTTTGTCATGATAAATGGTAGACCTTGCCACAATCTCTGTGTGATTTGTGTCTCTTGGATTTCCACTCTTTCTATCTATTTTTTCTCTCTCCCTTGCTTTCACTCTCTAGTGAGGAGCTGCCTCTCTCTCCACAGCTATTATGGTGGGTTTAGCCCCTGATTATCTGACCCTCACAAACATCTGTCACTTATCCGTGGATCTCTTATCACTTATCAATAGGTAGCTCTGATCTCTTCTGAAAGCTGTCCATTCATATCCTTTGACCATTTATCAAATAGGAAATGGCTCTTATTTTTATAAATTTGACTCAGTTCCCTATATGTTTGGGAAACGAGACTTTTATCAGCAAAATTTGCTATAAAATTTTTTGATACTATTTCATTGTCTGTGGTACCTTTTAGCAAAATGTAGTTTTTCTGATTATCTCTTTCAATTAGTCTGTTTTTGCTTTTACTTTGTATGAAACCATAATTGCTACCTCTGCCCTTTTCACTTCAGCTGAAGCATAATAGACCCTATTCCATCCCTTCATTTCAACTCTGTATGTGTCTTTCTGTTCTGAGTGTGTCTCTTGTACACAACATCTAGGTGGATTCTGTTTTCCAATCCATTCTGCTCTCCATTTCCACTTTATGGATTAGCTTATCCCATTCATGGTAAAATTTTCTTCTCTTTATCCTTTTCTCTTTTTATCCTGTTCCTCTTCAAAAGTCTGTCTTGCAAAAAAAATGAAATAAAATAAAATAAAAAGTCTGTCTTGCTTCTAATCACTGCCTTCCCCATGTATTCTTCCCCTTATAATGTCCCCCCATGTCTTTTATCCCCTTTTCCTCCTGTCTCTCTGTTGGGTAAGGTAGATTTCTATGCCTAAGTGGAATATTTATATGTATATATATATATATATATATATATATATTCTTCCCTTTTAGAACTAATTTCAATGAGAGTAAGACTTAAGTATTACCCCCTACCCTGCCATTTCCCCCTCCACTATAAAAGTTCTTCCTGGTATACCTCCTTTATGTAAGAAAATTTGCCCCATTCTAATTCTTCTTCCCCCTTCTCTGTTCTCCTAGTGCATCCTTCTTTCTCATGACTTTTATTTTAGATCATCTCAACATAATCAACTTACATGTGTGTCCTCTGTCTATGCAGACTCCTTCTAACTGCCCTAATCATGATAAAATTTTTAGGTGTTGCATGTATCTTCTTCCCATTTAGTAATATAAACAGTTTAACTCCATTGAGTCCATTATGATTATTCTTTGATGTTTACTGTTTTCTGCTTCTCTTGAGTCTTCTATTTGAATGTCATATTTTGTATTCAGCTCTAGTCTTTTCATCAGGAAATCTCAGAAACCCTCTATTTCATTAAATATCTTGTAATTAATATCTTACAACATATCTTATAATAAAAATGCATTTTCCCCTGAATGATTACACTCAGTTTTTCTGGGAAGGTTATTCTTGATTATAATCTTAACTCCTTTTCTCTATAGAATATTATATTCTAAACCTTCTGTTCTTTTAATGTGGAAGCTGCTAAATCTTGTGTGATCCTGATTGTGCCTTCATGATATTTGGATTGTTTCTTTATGGGTACTTGCAATATTTTCTCATTGACCTGGGAGCATTGAAATTTGGCTATTCCTGGGAATTTCCATTTTGGAATCTCTTTCAGAAAATGGTCACTGGATTCCTTAATTTTCTATTTGACCCTCTGGATCTAAGATATGAGGGAAATTTTCCTTAATAATTTTTTGAAATATGATGTCTAGGCTCTTTTTTTGATCAGAACTTTCATGTAGTCCAGGAATTCTTAAATGAGCTTATCTCAATCTATTTTCCTGGTTGATTTTTTTTCCAATGAGATATTTTACATATTCTTCTATTTTTCATTCTTTTGCCTTTGTTTTGTTGCTTCTTGAAGTCTCATTGAGTCATTAGCTTCTGCTTCTCAATTCTAAATTTTAAGGATTTTTTTTTCTGATGAGCTTTTGTACTTCCTTTTCTATTTGACATATCCTACCTTTCAAGAAGTTCTTTTCTTCAGTGAATTTTTTATATTTCCTTTTCCATTTGGCCTATTTTGTTTTTTAAGGAATTCTTTTCTCTTTTACCATTAGGCCAATTCTGTTTTATAAGGTGTTATTCTCTTCAGTAATCTTTTTTTGTGCCTCTTTTACCAAGCTATTAATTCTCTTTTTATAATTTTCTTGCATCATTCTCATTCCCTACCCCCCCCCCCCATTCCCCTTTTTCTCTTTCTTTAGCTTTTCTAGGAATTCCTGCTGGTCTTGGGCCCAATTAGCATTTTTTTTCTTTGAGCCTTTGCTTATATCTATTTCCACATTGTTTTCTTCCAAGTTTATGTCTTGGTCTTCCCTGTCATCTTAGTAGCTTTTTATAATCATGAGTTTTGTTGTTGTTGTTGTTGTATTGTTTGCTCATCCCTCCCCAACCCCCCAACTCCCCATTTCTTTATTTAAATTTTTATTTTAAAGTTAGACTCTGCTCTCCTGGGAGTAAGAAAGCTTTATCCCAAGCTTAGGCTTTTTCATGCTACTGCTTTCAGAGCTAGTTCTGGGAGTCAGCAAGTTTTCAGTGCTTCTAAGGTGTTTTCCTTGGTATGGTCACTGCTCTCTTGGTCTGCCCCTCCACATTTACCCAGGAAGGGCTCCCTTGGTGCTATGATTGGGACCAGGGTCTCTGCTCTGTTATGACCACTCATGAGTATTTCTTTCCATCCTGGATCTGCAATCTGGAACAGCTTATGGGCAGTAGAGTTGCCAATCAGTGCCAGTTGCACCTGGTGCCTGAAAAGGTGTTCTATAGCCGCTTTCTGACCAGTTGTCTGTCATCTCTGAACTAAGAGCTGCCAAATCTGTTGCTGTTGCTGCTGCTGTTATTGCAGCCACCTCCAAGACCCATTGCTGGTGCTCTGGGCCTCCAGAAACCCTAGGGTGACAGACTGTTCCTCCAGACCTCCTAAATTGTCTCAGACTGGAAAAATGTGTCCTTCTGACCTTCTCTTGGCTCAGCCACTCCAGAATTTGATTTGAAGCATTATTTTAAAGTTTTTTGGAAGGGGATACTGGGAGATTTCAGTTGGATCTCAGATTGTACTCCTCCATCTTGGTTCCTCTATAGTCATACTTTTTAATACAGTTGCAAAATACTCAGCAGCACGGAGATAAATTGTTTCTGGAATTTAAAATATTTACATTCATCAGAAATAATACTAAAATTTCCCTTTGTTGCACTCCCCTTGTGGGTCTGCTTCCCCCCCCCCCTCCCTCTCTTCAGTTCAGCACATTGGTATTATTTTAATCTTGCTGGTGACATTTAATGATAAGAATTTTGTTTGTATTGTTCTTTTCTCATGTTAACACTCTAGATAAGTGCAAGATTTACATTTAACTCTCAAAGTCATCTTCCTTTGTATATTTCCTGTTTTACAGGCTCTTCAAAGCAACCTGACATATTCCCTATTGCCAAGACGTCTCATTATCAGTAAGAGATTAGCTCAGTGTTTGCATCCAGCTTTGCCTAGTGGAGTACATTTGAAAGCCTTAGAGACCTATGAAATCATATTTAAAATTATAGGGACAAAATGGCTTGCCAAAGATTTGTTCCTGTACAGGTAAGTTTGCCTTTTGAAATTCTATTTTGTTATCAAGAAAGCATATTTAATTTTCAGCTTCAGAAGTATTCTTGATTATTCCTTTTTCCTTTCAGTTGTGGCTTATTTCCTCTTCTGACAAATGGAGCAGTCTCAGTGAGGCCTGTCCTTCTTGGTCTATACGAGAAATACTTTCTTCCTCTGAAGAAGTTGCTTCTGCCGAGTCTTCAGGCATTTGTTATTGGACTGCTGCCTGGCCTAGAGGAGGGCTCAGAGATTTATGACAGGTGACGACTTGTATCTGGTTACCTGAGTACCTGAGAATGAGAGCTAAAGCTGAGGGGTCTTTCGCTCTAGTGTTATATAAACTGTAAACAATACTATACGGCTTGGACTTGGGAAAGAAATACTTATTTTGGTCATGTGAGCAAATGATGGTCTTGCATCCTCTGAAATTGAGTGGTCTGTGGAAATTCTCAAATGTTTTGTTCACAAGACCTTAGGTATGTTAGCAAAAAATAAGACGGTAAAGAAAGGAAAAAGAACTAGAGTGAATAGGGGAAGGGAAAGGCATTAACGAATATTTTTATATGTGAGGAATAAAAGCTTTAAATATAGTCTAAGAAATATATTAGAGATATAGTAAAGCAAATTAATTTGGGTTTACTAATATTGAAATCTGAATAATTTGGCAATATATCCAATTCTCCATTAAAAAGTTTGAAATTAGTGCTGTAGTATTAGTTGCTTTGCTCTATAGGTTATATAATATAGTGAATTATATGTTTTCATTCTTCATTTTTTGTTTTCCATTTTTCACAGAGAAAATATACAAATAATATTTTATGATATCCATTTATGTTTTATTATAAAATATATGTAAAGAACTTGCAGATTGTAATATTGGATTTATTTTAGTATAGAGGCTAAACTAAAGAATAATTTTCATTTGGACAGCATTATCTTATTCTTTTCCCTAAATCTTTCCTTTGTTCTAAAGTAAATAAGTTTTATTATAATGTAAAAGCAAATAAGGAGGAGTAAGAGGAAGGGAATTAACTTGGGTTATAAAAATTGTAATTAGGTGAATGAAAGATGATCAGGTTGCAGAAGGAGGCATGATCACAAAATGTTTGGGAACCAATGACTCGGGTGGCTAAAGAGAAGCCAATGAAGTGTGAGTATTTTCTTAGTAATTGGTCAGTTGAGGTAAGAGTGGGCAGCTACGTAACATAGTAGATAGAATGCTGAGCCTGGAGTAAAGAAAACTCTTTTTCCTGAGTTCATATATGACCTGTGATCCTCACTGGCTGTGTGACCCTAGGCAAGTCAATTAACCTTATTTATTTGCCTCTGTTTCCTCAACTGTAAAATGTGATGGGAAAGTAAGAGGCAAAATACCCCAGTATCTTTGCCAAGAAGACCCCAGCTTAGGGCACAAAGAATCAAACAGCTGAAAAACAACTAAACAACAGTTGTACAGAAAATATAGCAGAGACGGATCTGCTGGTATAGGACCAGGTTTTATATTCAGGTATATATCAGGTTTTTTTGGTTGTTTTTTTCTGTGTGTGTGTGGTGTGTGTGTGTGTGTGTGTGTGTGTGTGTGTGTGTGTGTGTGTGTGTGTGTGTGTGTGTGTTTTCTGCTATCTTTCCCAAAACTAGCAGGAACTTTACTCAGGTAGGTTTTATATCCTTGAAGAACAGTGGTGTTCTCCTATTCTAGGATTTAAGCTGATATGTGGAATTGCTGAAAATTCAACTAATATTCATTAAATGCCTACTATCTGTGAATCGCTTTCGAACTAGAAAAATATTCATTAAGCTATAAAGTTAGCTTAATTTTTTCACAGCAAAACAAGAATAAATTCTATTTTTAAACCAGCCTTAATGGAAGACCAATCAGTGTTGTTAATCACACAATCAGAAACATTGTTCTTTTTTTTTAAATATGACAGTAGGGGCAGCGAGGTGGCTCAGAGACAAACCTAGAGACAGGAGGTCTTGAGTTCAGATTTGACCACAGACATTTCTAGATTTATTAGAATTATTAAGACTATGCAAATAGCTTCCCAATGTTTCCAAAGTCCACTTTCTATATTTTAACCATTATTCTTTTATTTAGTGTTTAAAAGAAAGTAAGTGTCTTTATAAATATCTAACACTAAAAACTGTCACCTCATTTTATTTCTGACAAACTGATAACCTTTTATACTTTTATAAAGTCTTTCATATTGAATCAATTTTTTAATGAGAAAACTGGGTTTCTGTAACTATTGGCAGTTGAGAATTGAGCCTAGAAGAGCAGATCCTGGAACCTAATAGAGCAACCTGACCCCAAACATGCAATACTAAAGAAGGATTTTATAGAAGAATTATATAAGGAATTTAATTATATAATTATATAAGGAATTTAAGAAAGAAAAAGCTACTAGACTCTGCAGTTCCAGAAGTTATCAGTTATCTTTGCCATATATGTATTCTACACCCAGGCCTCCTTGCTGTCATTACACTCTTAAGTTTGAGCTTATTCTTCCTATTAACACTGTGTATTTGCAGGGAAGTGTGCCCAGGTTTTTGAGAGTAGAGGGAAATGTTTTGTTGTTATCCAAAGTTGTGCCGTCTTATTAAATGCCTTTGTTAAGAGTTAGATTGTGGCTACTGACTTATTATTAAGAAGAAGCACAATGATGAGTATTTATTGGTTTATAGTGTTAGAAGTGCAATAAATCATTCAGGCAATAAGCATTTATTTAGTGCTTGCTGTGTGCCAGATACCATGCTAAGCAGTGGAGATACAAGAAAAGGCAAAAAATGTGGTGTCTGCCCACCAAGAGCTTTCATTCTGATGAGGGTGATAACATGCAGATAACTATGAACATACAAGGTATATAAAGTGTAATTTTATACACTTTATATTGATTTCAGAGGAATTTATAGTGATTTCAGAGGAAAGGCAAGCCCACAGAATTATGCCAGAACTTAAGAGAGCAACAATTCTCTGGGTACCAAATCCTAGTGTAAAAATATATGTTGGGGACTTTCTCAGAAGGCACGCTACACTTAGAATACATACGGAGTAAAAAAAATATGTGGAGAGTGAACTATTTAATAATTATTTTATAATTTTGTAACAGAACAGATGCTTTGCTTCTGAGGCTGTCCCTGGTTGTCGGCAAAGACGTGTTCTATACGGCACTGTGGGGCGCCGTGGCGGTGAGCCCTTCCATCAGGCTCCCCGCGTCCCTCTTTATTGTCAGCCATATCCAGAGAGAGTTGCCTGGCCAAGAGCAGACGTATATGCTGGGGACGGATTACCAACTCACAGTAAGCTCATTATCCTTCTCAGAAAAGGTTCGGGGCTTGGAGCGATCTGACTTGTGCTTCTGTTTCTTCCCTCCTGTTTTCCATGGAAATCGTCCTTCTGAGCTCTTGAAAATGAACAGTAGAGAAGTGAGCATTAGGGGAAATGGAGTGTTGCGCGAGTCTCTGTGGGGCGAATCCTTCGCTCTTAGTTGTCAAGGGCATGATGCCAGCACGGGGTGAGGTGACTTCTTTTTTTTTAACAAACAGAGTAGAAACCAGACATCAAAGGAATGTCGTCTGATTTTAAATAATTACCTTGAGAGACTCCATATGTGATCCAATAATATGGACATGGTTCAAGACACAGTTTAGAATTCTTTGCTCCAAAGTGTCCCAGTGTACATGTGATTTACATATGTGTGCATAGGCATATGTAGGCATCTTTGTTTACAGTTACATCATTAAATCTATATCTCTCTGTTCTTTTTTTTTTTTAGACTAATACCATGTATTGGTTCTAAAGCAGAAAAGTGATATGGGCTAGGCAGTGGAGGTTAAGGGACTTGCCCAGGGTCACATAGCGAGGAAGTGTCTGAGGCCAGATTTGGACCCAAAATTTCCTGTCTCCAGTTCTGACTCTATCCAGTGAGCCACCCAGCTGCCTCATCTGTCTATTCTTAGGAGTGGCAAATCTCCTTTTTAGAAATAGCCCAAAAATCAGAATTTGATAAATAGTATGTGATAAAGCTGGGTAATACCCCTTTTGGGGTTATCAGGAGGGCATCACAACAATGAAGTCATGAGACCATTTCTCTTGTGACTTAAAAACTGCTTTCTGAAGGCAATTCCAAAGAAACTTCCATTTATTTTTATTTTAATTTTTCACAAAGAGATATTGTTGCAGTAGTTCCTATTATCTCTTTTAAAGATTAGTCTTGTGGCTTTAAGGTTTTTTTAAAGGCTTTAAATGTATCAGAAATTATTTATTAATAATTCATTTTTATATGGTGCTTTAGAGAGGCAGTGTAATATAGTGGATAAAGGACTGGCCTTTGAGTCAGGAAGATCTGGACCAAAGTTCTGCCTTGGACATAAATTATCCTTGTGACCCCGGAGAAGTCACTTAACCTCTCATTCCCCCAGCAAAATCTCTAAGATAATAGATTACAGGGTAATTACTGATTTGTTTTCATAGAAGAGGTTTCAACACTTGGAGTTCTTCATGTCGGTGAAATCACACATTCAAGCCAAATATGTTTTTGTGTATGTTTACTGCTTGCATTTCCTTACAACCCTATGGAGTAGGTAGCAGAAGTATATTTTCTTTTTGTGACCCTGGATAAATCACTTAATTCCTCACTGCCCACAAGCAATTGTTAGAACAGGTGCTGACCTGTTTATAGAGGGAATTTTACCAGGCGTTCTCTATACTAGAGAAAAACAGGTCATGTTCCCCTGCAGGTAATTTTCCATATTTCTGTTAGGGGAAGCAGGGTGGCTGCACTCTCTTCAGTTATGCCTGTTTGGCAGAAGTAAAATGGGGTTAGAATTAGGCATTCCTACTACTTTTCTCAAAATGCTATTAGGTAACAAGGGGTGGAATGAGACTTAGGGCAATGGAAGTGCATTTATTTCTTGGCACAGTACAAAGGGCACTGAAAGGAATGAGAGAACAAACATTACAGAAACAAGTCAATCATAAATATGATAAAACTTAACAGCTCATAAATATAACTAAAATGTCTTCGAGATATAAATTTATTATGGTGTTTTATCATTTACAGATAAAATCTTTGTGTGCTTCATTATTGGATTCTAATGTTCTGGTACAGAGAAACAATTTGGAAATAGTTCTTTTCTTTTTCCCATTTTACACGTGTCTGGTAAGTTATTTGTCTTGTTCAGAGGCATTTTTTCCCCAAGAAATATATTTCAAACAGAGTGCTCATAACTTTAATTAAGGAGAGTTAAATGACTAAATAAATATTTACTACTTAAAATCTTAAGCAAATGAGACTAAACTTCCATTTTATAGAGATGATGGTCCCAAAGCAAATATTGAATGTAAGATTGTGCTTTCTTTTGTTTTTGGTATTTGGAACTGCCCACTCATGTCCAATATAGGATCCAAATGAATTAATGATTTTGTATGAGATTTAAAAACATAGAAATTATAACTGTATTAAAACCACAGTATGACAGGGACATTGAATTAAAGCAGAGAAGCCAGGTTGGCAAAGTAAGTCTCTTCTTTCCGATTGCCTATCATCTCTCTATACGCTTCCTTATTCTCCCAGCATGTGATACCTGTCCTATATCTGTCACTTCAGTCTTGTTCCTATGGTTAAGAAGTTAAAAATATAATATTTGAATTTGATATCCATTTGTCCACAGTCTGCCAATCCTCAACCTTATTTAACATCTGTTGTCTGATTTTTCCATTCTTTTTCCGGAGTTGTTGAGTATTCTGTCCCAAATTTATGTAATCAGTTCTCAACTAGGTTCTGACTTCTGCATAGCAAAAGTTTTTTCCTGTTTTTCCCCATTCTGTTATCGTGCTTTCTATAGTCATGTTCTGAACCTTTTCTCATCTCAAGACCACTGTTACCTCTTTAACCTCCTTCTTTACTGAGAAAGTTGAGGGCATCCATCATGAACTCCATCATCTCCTCTGTTTCATATCTCAAAACCCTACTTCTCCTTACCAAAACTAACTTCCTTATTTGTTTCCTTTGATCTCCTTTCTTCCAGCAGCTCATCCTATCAATTATTCCCTCTTTCTGGCCTCTTTCTTCTCTCTCTACTTAGGGGCACCATTTCACCTTTGTCTAAAATCACATTCAGGTCTCTGTTATTCTTTTTTTTTTTTTAACCCTACCTTCTGTCTTAGATTCAATATTGATTCCAAGGCAGAAGAGCAGTAAAGGCTAGGCAGTGAGTGTCAAGTGACTTGCCCAGGGTCACAGAACTAGAAAGTGAGGCCAGATTTGAATGTAGGACCTCCTGTCTGGCTCTCAACCCACTAAGCCACCCAGCTGCCCCCTCTCTCTCATTCTTAAAACAACTTTACTTGACCCAGTTATCGTCTCAAGATTTTATTATAAACCTTTTTGCTGCTAGGCTCTTAGAAAGAGTAAGCACTTGCTTACTTACCATCCAGTTACTTCTCAGTCCCTCCAATATGACTTCTAAAACTGCCTTTCTTGCTCGCCATGATAAGGTAGTATAATCTCTGCTACCAGGGAGGGTGAGATCAGTGTATCTCTTGAGCCTAGAAGTTCTGAACTGCAGCAGGCTCAACTGATTAGGTGTCTACACTAAGTACAACACTAATATGATGAGCTTACAGTGGGGGCAGAAGGGAAGGGTGTCACTAGGTTGTCTCGATCAGAAATAAACTAAGTCATTGTTCCTCTTCTGATCAGACCTTTGAACAACCACTTTACTCTTAGCCTGAGTGAGATAGGGATACCCAATTATAGAGAAATAATAGATACTATGTGTGTGTGCGCGTGTGTGTGTGTGAGCGTGTGTGTGTGTGTGTGTGTGTGTGTGTGTGTGTGTGTGTGTGTTGATCATCCCGTTCTCTTGAATATACTATCCTCCATTTCCGAAGACAGAATTCTCCCATACCCATCTAACCAGTCTTTCCTGGCCTCTTTCATTATTCTTCTCATACCCCTTAAAGTATCCACCAAGACTTTGCCCAAGCTCTCTTCTCTCTCTTTACTTGTTCCCTTGGTTATCTCATTTGTTCCCATGTTTTAGACATTACTTCTTTACAAATGACTCACTAGTTTCATATCTAGACATAATGTCTTAATTGAGTTCTACTTCACCAGCTGCCTGCTTGACACTTTTCCCTCAGTATCTCAAGCTTCTCAAATTCAGCATGCTCAAATGGTCTTCATTATCTTCTCTAAACACACCCTTCTACCAGATTTCCATTTCTATTGAAGACATTACCATCCTTCCAGTTATCCAGGTTCATAACCTCTAAGTCTACCTTAAGTCTTCATTCTTTCTCCCCATCCATAGCTAATGAGTTTTTATGTTCTATCAATTCTTTTTCACAGCATCTTCCAGCATTCATTTTCTTTTCCCCACTGATGTGGCCACCACCTTATTTCAGACTCTCATTAACTTTTTTTTTAAACCCTTAACTTCTATGTATTGGCTCCTAGGTGGAAGAGTGGTAAGAGTGGGCAATGGGGGTCAAGTGACTTGCCCAGGGTCACACAGCTGGGAAGTGTCTGAGGCTGGATTTGAACCTGGGACCTCCCATCTCTAGGCCTGACTCTCAATCCACTGAGCTACCCAGCTGCCTCCTCTTATTAACTTTTGATGATTCCATTGTGACAGCCTCCTAATTGTTCTGTCTACCTATAGTCTTTCCTTTGGCTAATCCAACCTTCATACAGTTCCCAAAATAATCTTCCTAAGGCATAGCAATGGCTTGTTATTTTCCTAACAAAAAAAAAACAAAAACTTTAAATGGTTCCCTGTTGCCTATAAGATTAAATATAAATTTCTTAAGATGGCATTTAAGGGGGGACAGCTGGGTGGCTCAGAGGATTGAGAGCCAGGCCTAGAGACAGGAGGTCCTAGGTTCAAATCTGGCCTCAGACACTTCCCAGCTGTATGACCCTGGGCAAGTCAATTAACCCCCATTGCCTAGCCCTTACCACTCTTCTGTCTTAGAGCCAGTAAACAGTATTGATTCCAAGATGAAAGGTAGGGGTTTAGAGAAAAAAAAAAGATGGCATTTAAGGTCTTTCAAAATCTAGTTCAAACTTCCTTTCCATCCTTATTTTATATCACTCCCTTTTTATGTATCTGTATTCCAGCTCAGTTAGCTTACAAGTTGTTCTCTGTATTCAGTCTTCCATTTCATGCTTCTATAAAGCCACATAGTTTTATCCTATAATTAGAGTGTGGAATAATAATAATAACTAGAATTTATATAGCACCTACTATCAGATATTATGCTAGAAGGTTTAGCTTCTGTTTGTCAAGGTTCAGTTCAAATTCCTCTGTGAAGGATCCCTAATAGTGGTAATTACTTTGTATTTGTTGATCTGCTTCTGTTATATTTCCTAGGGAGGAATTATTTCATTTTTGTCTTTATATCCCTATTAACTAATAGCTCCTTATACATAGTAGGATCATTGCAAGGATCATATGAGATAATTGTAAAGTGCTTAGCACAGAATATGATTATTTTCTTTCATCCTTCCTTCCTATTATGACATTTAATGGTGCCTTAAATATAGAGTAGAATAGATTTCTCTATCTGGAAGGGATTTGAGCTTCAGGACCCTTAAGATCCCTTCCAACACTCAAACACTGACTTAAAATATTAAGTGGTTTTGAGAAGTAGTTTTATTGTAAATTTTTAGAAATATAGTTTCTGATATTTTGCACCATGGTAATTTACATGTCAGAGGGGTGGTGAGTTTGCTTTTTTCAATTATCTACAAAAGTTTTCTTTTTTCATTAGGACTCTGATAAAAGTGCCATCCCACTGCTCAGATCGGATATTATTCGAATTCTTTCAGCTGCTGCCCAGACTTTGTTGAGAAGAGATATGTCCCTTAACCGAAGATTTTATGCATGGTTGCTAGGTACTGACACATAATTTTTCATTTAAAAATTAAAGTCTATGTTTCTAGTTCAGAATTTTGCAAACAATTTTTTATTTCTTACATAGATTCTAAATTATATATTAGGGAAACTATAATTTCAGAACAACACAGTAATATTGCTAGTTGAAGCATATCATTGGTTATTCAGTTCTGTTGCCCATACTTTTATTTCACAAAATCATTTCCCCAAAACATAAGCCAATTGCAAGTAAAATTCCATTTCATTTCAGGCGTGAAGAACAGTGAAATTCTATCCAAAACTCATCATTAAACTAGAAGTCTCTTTGCTACAGAAAACAGAGGGGATAGATGAATTTCGTGGTGGTGCATAATTATGACAAATGCGTTCTTTAGACTATATATGGGAAAAAAGCCAAATTGGGGAGGAGAAATTTCTCTTTTCCTTCCTTCCCCCACACCTGGGTATTTGTGGTTTGGAAAGGTTTTCTTTTGCTACATAATAGTGCCTTGATGAGTTATTGTCATCTTACTATCTCTACCCAAACTGGTTGCTCCCCTATCCCACCTATTTTTGTTTGGAGATACTGTTCCTTTAGAGTAAGGGCCAGAGTTCCCTGAAGCTTGAGCTATTTTAACTATAGGACCCTGGTAGGAGCATTGACCATATGCTTGAATTACTTTGGCTTAGAAAGAGGGGTCCATCAGACATATGAAGGGGCTTCTAGATATCAGCAGTCAGATTAGTATTATATCAGGGGTATCTTAGCAGCTTCAGAGGGGTAATTCAGTTTGTTTTAAGGGAAAGCCACTAAAGGAAGGAGCATCTTAGCTAAAGTAGAATGGCTGTAAAGTTGATGCAAGCCCCTCTTATTTGAACCTCATTTATGACAGTTGATTCAGAAAGAATGTATTGTAGACATGAGTTTGGCAAGCCAGTATCTGCTTGAGTGCTTTTAGTAGCCATGGGTAGGACTAAATAGAGACCCTTATAGTTGACTGAACCATATTCTGTAGCTAATAGCAAAAAAATATTGATTCACATAAGGGAGTAAAGTAAAACATATTCCCTCCATAATCTCCTTTATAATGACCCACTGTAGCTGATGAAAAGGGAGATACATATTGAAAAAAATTACTGGGAATTTAAAAAGTTGTGCCAATTGCTATAGATCTCTCCCTCTATTACTCCTTTAAGGTCCATTCAGTCTATATCTACCACCCAATCAAAATTTTGGTAGCTATTTTCTAGCTATGTTTAGGGCTTCAGGATACTGTTTCTTTCCTCAGTGAGTTCAGTTCCTGGTTCTCAATCTTTCTTTGTCTCCACCCCAACCCTCCTTCTCAAAGATTTGATATATGTTTTGATATTCCCTCAAACACTCTTAACTACTAGTTCCTCATTTCCCATGACTACTTCACCCCACTTAAGCTGTACATAGAGATCAGCTTCCCCTTAATCTTGCCAACACTTACAATCGCTTCCATGTTTAGGAACCCTGAGAGTCTCTTATCTGATCAAAACTTGTCATTCCAACTCTGCCTCTTCTTTGCAACTCCCAATCTTGTTTTTTATCCTCACTATAACCTCAAATCCTGTGACCCATTAGTTCTTTTTGAGACCATCACTCCTATATTGACTATACTCTCCTCCCTTCCCCAGCATGAATCGTTAGTGAATTAGTTCAACTCTATAGTTTCCTTTTCTCTTGAATCCCTTTTGCCCGTATCCCTTTGCCCATCTTACTTTGTCAAGCCTCAGTTCAAATTACTCCTACTATCTGCTGCCTTTGCTCTTCATTTGTTACCAAAGTTGGAAGACATCACAAAACTGTGTTGATTGGATCCACTATAAATTTGTGTTGCATAATTTCAACCAGGCCATCATTTGCAACAAGAAAATACTCTTTTATATCACCATATCCACTCTCATACCACAGTGACTCTTCCAAACCTTTGCATCCATCAAACCTTTTGTGGTTCTCTCTTGCTCCACATTCTTAGCTGAGAATATTGCCTTATACTTAAATTTTAAAAATTTAAACAAAAATAGAGTTCCCCCTTTTCTCCTCATCCTCATCTCATATCACTCAAAAATTTTCTCCCACTGTATCCTTCACCCATCTAACATGAGGAAACCTCTTTAAAGCACAAGTAAAACAATTTCATCTTGATTTCTCAAGCATATGACCCCCCACTATCATCCCCACTCTTTCACTAACTTTTAATCCCTCCCAATCTACTGCCTACTTCCCTGTTGTCTACAAACGTGTTCGTCTCCTACCACCATCCTTAAAAAAATGATCACTTTATTCATTTATCTCCATTAGCTGTCATTCTAAATCTTTCCTGCCTTTTGTGATTAGACTCCTTGAGGAAGACACCTTCAATATATGGCTCCACTTCTTCTCTTCTCTCTCTTCTAAACTCTCTGCAATTTGATTTCCAGCTTCATCATTCAGCTGAAATTTCTCTTCCCAAAGATACCAATGATTATTTAATTGCTAAATATTGGCCTCTTCTCAATCTTTATCCTTTAAAAAAATTTTTAAACCTAACCTTCTGTCTTAGAATTGGATGGTTCCAAAGCAGAAAAGAGGTAAGGGCTAGGCAATTGGGCTTTAAGTGACTTGCCTAGAATCACACAGCTAGGAAGTGCCTGAGGTCATATTTGAACCTAGGAGCTCCATCCTCAAGCCTGGTTCTTTATCCATTGAAGCATCTAGTTTAGGTATTGGTTATTTCAATTATTGAGTTATTCACCCAATCCTCATCCTTTTTTACTTCACTGTAGTCTTTGACCTGTTAATTACTCTCTTCTTGATATTCTCTTCTCAATAAATTTTCATCCCATTGCTTCAGCTTCCTTTGCTGGATCTTCTAAGACTTTGCCTTGGACCTTCTTCTCTTCTGCTTCTATATTATTTCCCTGCATAATCTCATCACTTCCTGTGGATTTAACTATCATCTCTGTGCAGATGATTTTTAGATCTATTTTCCATCCCTAACTTCTATCCTGACTTCTAGTCTCATATCTTCAACTGCTTATTTTAACTTAATTGTATATCAAATTTAACCAAACTTAACTAACTAAACTTAAACTGTATATCCAATAAACATCTTAAACTCAGCATGTCCAAAAGTGAACTCTTTACCTTTCTCCAAAATCCCTCTTCTTTTTTCAACTTCCTTATTACTTTTGAGAACATTTCTCTTTCCAGTTATACCACCTTGCAATGTGGGCATCATCCTTGACTCCTCACTCTCACACACTCCATATCCCATCTGTGGCTAAGTCCTAATGATTATTCCATCCTAAGTCTCTTGTGTACATCCTTTCTCTCCTCTGATACAACTGTCACCTACGTATAGGACCTCATCATTTCATCCCTGGGTTAGCCTTGCATTAGCCTTCTTGTTTCTCTCCCAGATTGAAGTCTTTTTCTAGTCTAGCTGACTGCCAACTTGATCTTCCTAAATACCATTTCAATAAATTCCAGTTATTCTCTAAAATTTCCATCATCAAACATAAATCCTATTTGGCTTTTGAAACCCTCTATACCCAGACTACTTTCTACCTTTCCAATCTTCAGAACTCTGTTATTCAGGGACTCTGGCCTCCTTGCTATTCTAAAACAGTACTCTATCTCTCTCAGCTCTGTGTTTTCATGGGCTGTCCTCCATGCCTAGAATGCTTTTCTTCCTTTTGGCTTCCCTGGATTTTTTCAAGATCCAACCCAAATCCCACCTTCTGCAAACATTCATTTTCCATTCCTCCTCAATGATTTTCTCAGAGATTACCTCCAATTTAACTTGTAAATAGCTTCTATGGACTTAGTTATTTGTGTGTTTTCTCCCTCATTAGATTATGAGCTCTTTGTAGATAGGAACTGTGTTTGCCCTTCTTTGTATTCCCACCACTTAGTATAATGCCTCTTACAAAGTAAGTGCCTAATAAATGCTTCTCAGTTTGACTTATGAGAAAGAAATACATAATTGAACTTTGGCATCTATTAACTCAGTAATTGGGGATATCCTAAGAAATTGAGCTCCTCATAAGTCCTCATAATTTACTGTGTGCCTTGAGGGACAGAGCAGATGAAGTATTTATTTATATTAATTCCTCCATGGGGCTGGCTAAGTAAATCTGAGGCTTGTAGAAAATGAAATTAGATAAATAAAAGCTTTTTGTTCTGTTGTTAAGATTAATGGAAGAATGCTGCTGTTGCTTCTTACAGCATACAGTTTTTCCTTTTGGAAACATCATTTGCCCTTTCCCAAATTAAATAACCAGGTGAATGCTCAGAAGAACAGCAAAAATGAGGGATTGGGACCATCATTAATGTTGGGGAGATGATTCTCTGAGGCAGTGGCTATGAAGTTTATGATCCCTTTAATTAGGGCTGGTGCATTCATTTCTACCCAGTCATACTTTCCATGCAAATTAGATCACCTACCTTTAAATGATCCATAGGATCCCATGGGATTCTTAACCTTCCTTTTACTGGCAAATTAATTACTCTGGTCTTCTTCTTCCATCTTAAGAGGTTCTCTCTCACTACAGTCAATACATATTTAGGATATGGTACTGAAGTGCTAGTTAAGGTTGCTCCTGAGAAAATGGGCCTCCTTATACTATCTCCTCTGATCAGAGTGTCCATTCACTGTCAGACAGGTCTGGGGTTAGACCTGTAGCCTCCGTCTTCATATGTTGTCCAGCTTCCGACCACCCCTATGCAGAACGTAGTATTACACAATGATAGAATGGACTTTTAAAACAGTCGCTTTCTCATGACACCCCTCACAGGGTTGACATAAGGATCAATTGAGTTAATTAGTAAACATTTATTAAGTAGTTCCTACTATGTGCCAGGCACTATGCTAGGCAGTAGGGATATGAATAGAGGCTAAAGACAGACCCTGCCTCAGAGCACTTACAATGTGTAATGGATAAAGTGAAGGCTATAAATAATGAATTGGTGGGAGGGGTAGGAAGGGGCTAGGCTATGAAGGGATTTGAGTGCCGAATGGAGCATTTCGTATTTGCTCTTGGAGACAATAAGAAATCACTGTAGTTTATTGAGTAGAGGGGTGATGTAATCAAACCTGTGTTTTAGAAAAATCATTTTGGTGGTTGAATGGAGAATGTATTGGGGTGGGGGGAAATTTGAGGCAGACAGACTCACCCACAGGCTAACCAAGCAGTATTCAAGACATGAAGTGAGAAGGGCATGCCCCAAAATATAGGGAGAAAAGGGAAGACCCAAGAAGGAGCCCTGAGAGACCCTGATGGTGAGAGGACATGAACTGGAGGAGAGTCGGGAGAGAGGAGGTCAGAGTGATCCACAGTGTCACAGACTACAGGGAGTTCCCCAAGAAGGAGGATGGAGGAAAGGCCACTGGGTTGGGCAACTAAGAGATCATTAGTCACTGGAGCAAGTGCTTTAGGGTTTCAGTGCAATCATAAAGCCAGAAGCCAGAGTGTAAGGAGTTAGAGGAAAGAGTGAGAGGAGGAAAAGTGGACACACCCATGACACTAGATAGTTTAGCTACAGAGGGCAGAGGAGAAATAGAAAGTTATAGTAGGGATGGAAGAATCATGGGGGGGGGGGGGGTGTTCTTGTCTGGGTGGAGTAGACTTGGGCATGTCTGTAGGCAGTAGGAAATGAGCCAATAGAGTGAGAGAGATTGAAAACAAGTGAAAGAGCAGGGATGAGGAAGGGGCAGTGTGTGGGAAGAAATAGGAGAGAATACAATCACCATTGAGGTGAACTACTACAGTATTCTAACTGAGCCAATTTTCAGTCAGTGAAAGAACGGAATGAGACTCTCCCTTCTCCCTATTGCTCCCTTCTCATTCTCTGCCTTTCTGGGAGAAATTGCATTACAAGATATTTAAACCTTGCCCCATATTAGATGATATTATCTTGTTTACTTTATCTGTATGTTAAATTCCTTTCTGAATGAATGTTTTAATTTCATTTGTAGGGTCAGATATCAAAGGAAATACTCTTGTGCCTGCATCAAATGTCTCAGCATCTTATGAAGACCAGTCCATCTATTTCTTTGAAAAATACTCAAAAGAACTCTTAGTTGAGGTAAGGGAATTGTTTCTGCCCAAAGGTTTTCAAATTTCTTAGAGCTATGTGTTCTGAAATATCAATTGGCTTATTTTGCTGAGCCTTGACAAAACATAAATGTGTTCTGTCAGTGTGTCCAGCCTTTCCTGAACCTCCCATCTACTAGTGCCCTTGCTCCTGAACTACTGTGAATTTAATTACTTTGTGTTTTTTACATTTAAGTATATACATATATACATATATACACAAATATGCATTTATTAATACCATATTTTTGCTTTGTGAATTTTTATATATATGTTTAAGTAGAATGTAAACTCGTTGCAAATAGGGATTATTTCCTGCTTTGTTCTTGTATCTGAAGCTATTGGCACAGTGCCTGCCATAGAGTAGATGTTTAATAAATATTTGTTAATTGATTGATTGATCCCAGCATTGTATATGTACACCTTGATGTCTATACTTATAGACCTCAATTTGTTTGTTACATCCTGCAAGACAACGTCATCTTTGATTCCATCTTCTGGTATTTTATGGCACACAGAATGACCTAAATAATGAGAGGAGGAGAAGGGAATGAGCATTTATATAGTACCCACTCTGTACCAAGTACTCTGAGTACTTTTAACAAATGTTATCTCATTTGATCATCACAACAACCCTGCAAGGTAGATGCTATTGTTATCCCCATCTTACAATTGAGGAAACTCAAGTTAACAGAGCAAAATGACTTGCCCAGGATCACGGAGCTTAATAAGTGTCTGAGGCCAGATATGAACTCAGTTCTTCCTGACTCTAGGCCCCTTGTGCCACAAAGTTTCCTCAAAAAAGAAAAAAAAATCTTTTAAACTTTCACACTATTGGTATGAAGTATTCTAACATATTATTTTTTAAATTAGGCATTGATTGAAATTTTGCATCAGAAGTTCACAGGCTCTGAATTTGAAGAAAGTCAGCAGGCTTACCTGAAACCTTTCCGTATTCTTGTTAGCCTCCTTGACAAGCCTGAAATAGGTAATATGGTAAAACTATTTTAATGTGAAAATTATGTTGAAAATAATTTAATGTCTCTTTGATTCAGAAGCATTTCAGAATCTTCCCAGTCTTAAGGATCATTTATCATCGGTGATGAATATTACCTTATGATTTTTATCTTCAGAATTTATAATATATTGGCACATAAATTTTCCACATAAATAAATTTCATTTAATGAAATGAAAGGAATAAAATATTTAATTTCATTTCCAAGCCAACCATATTGCATGATGTTTTGTTATTGCATCTGAAGAATCTCTCTTCAGTAGTTAAAGTCCAATAATTTAATTTTCAAGAGAATAATAACATGTGAGCCTCATTTGCCAAGTCCATTTTTTTTGCAATCCAGGATTCTACTTGATTGGCACAAATGTGTCAGAAACTAATTTATTAAGTATCTAAGCCTAATCTTAAAGACAAAGATAGCCAAAGAAATGTGGAAGGGAACTGCTTTTGAAAATCTCTCTAACACAGCGATTTCTACTTAAAATTTTATAATAATCTGGAAAAAAGGACATATTTCCATTGTCAAGATAATAACACAAATTTTAGGCTTCTGTTTTTGAACTTAAAACATAATAGCTTGAAAATGCACTCTAGAGAATCATCTTCCCAAACCAATTCAACTGGTCAAGGGTATGAAAAGAGAGATACAGCTCTTAATTGGCTTTATAAAAGGAGTTTCAACCCTTATCCAGTCAACCCCACCTCCCTCTATTCTGTCACTATAGATATCAGAGTTCCTCCCTGAGCTTTAACTTTGTTTCCCTTTAGAAATTAGGCCCTTGATAGGGATGTTAGGGATTTCAGATTAGGACACTGTCTCCTCCGGAATTTGATTAAGTACTGACAAGGTTTATTTCATTCATATAGCTCCAAAAAAGGCTTCAGACAGAAATAATAATTTTTAACCCTTTCCTTCTAAGAATCAATGCTAAGTATCCATTCCAAGGCACAAGAGGGATAAGGACTAGGCAATTGGGGTTAAATCACAAAACTAGGAAGTGTCTGAGGTCAGATTTGAACCCAGGACCTCCAGACTTGGCTCTCTCCACTGAGCCACCTAACTGTCCCAATAATATTATTTCTTAATATTTTCCTTAAAGAGGTAACATATGTTAGGAAAGGTCCTTAGTATATTTACATATTTTGCTAGAATATCCACTGAAGTAATTATTTAAATTTCAATTAATATTTGGTAACAGCCTTTTTTTTAAAGCCTCCTTTCATCTCTGACAGAATTTCTTGCTTATTGAAGTTGTCTTGTCAAATATTCTCAATATTTCTCAGCAATCATCAGTAGCCTACTTATATTTATTGAATCTGAAAAAACAAAAGAAAACCTGGGTTCTTAGCTTGAGGAATTAATTCCCTCAGGCAAATATAGCATAAGACTTTAAAAATTGACATCTCAGCATTGTTGTATGAATATTAAAATTCCCATGACAACTGGGTGTTTTTTTGTTTTCTTTAAAAAAAATTTTTTTTCCACTCACTTTTCAGTTTTTTTCCAAAACTTAGCTACAAATCTTAAATAAGCCTAACCTGAAATTAGATATTTGCAAAAGGAAACTTTATTTGAAGATACCAAAGTATATACAGATTCAGTGTTAACCAAAAAGAAGATGAAAATAAAGCATTGAGTATTCAGTAGTCATTGTACTCTGGACTGAATGTAGCAAAGCTTTTTTCCCATTCACACTGTTGATCTCTGATGGCCAAAACAGATTTTCCTTTTGCTTTATGTTGCCCATAATTCTGATGAATAATCATGGTTTAGTATGAAAAAGAAGGATACATATGAAGAAAGTAATGTTCCTAATAACACACAATCATGTGGTTTACTCATTGGTAAACCTTGGGTGGTGTGCCCTTTCTAGACCAATACTTGTCCAATAATCTCAACCTGGGACAACTTGTTATAAATAAAAATGATTTAAATTGTTCTCTGGTATTGTCTCGGAATAATATGAAAATATTAGAAGACAGTGAAAGTATTCCATAATTCAGCATGTAACTAAAATATGGTTCTTGCATGTGTAAGAATTATCACTGTCCTCTGAAGAGAAAAAGGATGAGACCTTTTTTTTTAAATTTTAAACATTTATTAATATTCATTTTTAACATGGTTACATGATTCATGCTCCTACTTTCCCCTTCACCCCCCACATTCCCCCCACCCATGGCCGACACACATTTCCACTGGTATTGTCATGTGTCCTTGATCAAGACCTATTTCCAAATTGATGGTAGTTGCATTGGTGTGGTAGTTTCGAGTCCACATCCTCAATCATGTCCACCCTGACCCTTGTGTTCAAGTAGGATGAGACCTTTTTTAACCTTTGTATTTTTATTATTTCTATAAATATCTTTTATATATATAAGAATTTTCATTTTCTTTTTTGTGTGCTGGACATTTTTTCCCAGATGTTGTAGTTTGATTAAGGGCATCCAGAATAGGAAGTTGCTTTATAAATTTGTATTCATGTGAAGTAAGGCAGACAATTCATTTAATTTAAGAACATATTAATTTAATTTTTTTTCCTTCCTAAGCTAGCTTTAAAGTTTTTAAAGAAAAAATATTTACATGTTATAGAATTATTCTCTTCCTATAAATAATGATTGTTTTTTGTGAACTTAACTTTGGGGCAAGAAATTGAACTAACTTTTGTTGTTAGTATTATAATATGACCTTCTTTTCAATTGCAGGGCCTCAGGTTGTTGGGGATTTATTTCTTGAAGTGATCAGAGCCTTATATTCTTACTGCAGAGACGCCCTGGGGATTGATCTTAAACCTAGCTACACTCAAAGTGGAAATTTACTTACAAGGTATGACAGTGAGGGATTTCCCTTTTTTTATACTTTTCATAGTAATATTTCAAGCTGGAAGAGAACCTTAAAAGACATCAAATTCAACCTCCTCATTATTCAAATTGGGAAACTGAGGTGGAATGATTTGTTTAAGGTCTCACTAGGATATTAACACAAGTCCTTTGATTCCAAATCCCAATCTCTTCCCACTCCTTCCTCTTTTGATGAAAGCCTCTTTTCCATTGTAGTACAGTATTTTCTCTCATTTCTCTATTTCCGTACTAGCTAGTTGGTTCAGTGGATATAGTACTAGACCTGGTGTCAAGAAGACCTGAGTTCAAATCTGACCTTAGATACCTACTAGCAGGATCACCCTGAGCAATTCACTTCACCTGTTTGCCTTAGTCTATTGGAGGAGGAAAACTACTCTAGTACCTTTGCCAAGAAAACTCCATGAACAGTATTAGTATGCTGTGGGGCACAGTCACAAAGAGTTGGATAATACTGAGCAACAACAACAATTTTCTCTCTCCTCCCCACTATAAAAATCCCATTTGCTCAGATAGAAATGTTGGGCTATTCTAAAAGGTATTATAATGAATCCTTATGGTAGAAGAATCTTATAGGGAAATAGGACATAGAGGACCTAGCCATGGTGATTCAATTAGATTGTAGGATTCATATTGCTGATGAACGAAATCTAAAAGCAGCCACGTAGGAAGTGAGGATTCAGAGAGCAGGAGGTAAAGGTAGGTGGGGAAGAAAAAGAGATTCTAAAATAAATAGAGCCACCCAGCTACCTAATGAATGTCCCTAAGACCCAGGTCTCAATGTGTCCCACCTCTACCCAAAAGTCTGTAAAGGAAAACTGTTACTTCTGGGCAACAAAACTCCTTAGTTTGGCATTAAAAACTTTAATAAATGCTTGTTAACTTCAGGTCTTCCAAAATGTCTCCTACTTAACTTTCCAAATATATTTCCTATTATTCACCTTTAGGGACTCAATTTCAGCCAAACCACCCTACTGGTTGTTCTCTGAGCATCTCCCATGCCTGTGACTTTGCTTGGATCTCTTCTCAGGTTTCTCTTTCAGAATCTCTAACCTTCATTCAAGGCTCTACAGAGGAACACTATTCTGTGCCAACCCTTACCTGATCTCGTGCTACTCTCTCCACCCCACTTTGTTGGTGTCTCCCTCTCCTGAATTAATTGGATCTTTGCTTGCTTTTTTATGTCTCATTCCTCAGCCTGCAAGCTCTTCCTGAGGGCAGGTATCTTATACGTTTAGTCTTTGTTTCCACAAGGTCTGCTACCAGGCCTTGTACAAACTAGATGCTTTGCTTAGGTGAGTAATAGCTAATATTTGTAGTTTAAGGTTTGCAAAGTGCCTTACAAATATTATCTCATTTTATCCTCACCACAACCTCGGTGGGAGGTATGTGCTGTTATTATCCCTATTTTACAAATGGGCAGACCTAGACACAATTTGGTTAAGGGACTTTTTCAGTCATAACACATAGAGCTACATGCTGATAATCTTAAGAAGAAATGGGTCATTTTTTTCCATCAAAATAAATATTTAAGTGCCTTCCATGGACAAGGCACTGTGAGAAATGAATCAAACCAAACTCAGAAAGAGTACAAGAATTGGGGCAGTTAGATGTCTCAGTGGATAAAGAGTCAGGCCTGGGGATGGGATGTCATGAGTTCAAATGTAACCTCTGACATTTCCTAGCTGTATAACTCTGGGCAAGTCACTTAACCCCAGGTAACTAGCCCTTACTGCTTTTCCACCTTGGAAGAGATTCTTAGTATTGAGTCTAAAACAGAAAGGGGTAAGAGTTTAAAAAAAATATATCAGTCACTATTTAGGGAGGATCATATGTGTGATGATAGACTTGAAAATAGAAAATAACTTTTTTGGGGGGAAATGAGTCACAAATTTGCTTAGTTATGAATAATGTTCAAATTTTTCTGACCAGTTTTTTAAAGGGGAAAAAAAAGCCTGATTCAGGTCTTTAACCGTTAACATCCTTTCCTTCAATGAGATGGTATTTGACTTAAATTATATTAACTATCTTCAACTCTAGGAGGTTTTTCTGATTGTGAAAGGGCTAACAACTTAGTTTTTTAATGAGTTGCTTTCAGTCAGTTAATGAGTTGTAGTCAGTCAGTAATACTTTAGATGACTTTTATGCTAATCCCCAAAGACTGTAGAAGATAGTTTCTTCATATGTAATATGTGTTGAAAAAATTCCCCTTTTGGGAATGCTATCCACCTCCAAAGAAAGCACTGTGGAGTCAAATGGATGCAGTTCAAAGCATGCTATCTTTCTTTCACATCAGTGTATTTATGGTTTTATTGGGGGGTTTGGGTTATATATGAGTGTGTTCTTACAACAATGACCAATATGGAAATGTGTTTTGCATGATAATAAAAAGAAAATTAAGAAAAAAAAGATAAAATTCCCTTTTTTGAAAACTTTCTTACATAAGGACTTTGACAAATTTCCTACACAATTACCTTCTTGGGTCTTTAGGAAAAAAGAGTTAGAGACATAATAAACTAAGGGGAATTGTAGAATAATTATATTTCAGGTCCAGGATGTTCTCTTAATTTAACCTATTTTTAATTTTTTTTGATATATTTTGTTTTTCACACCAAACAGATTCCCTCTGTAACCTCTTTTTTCCATGAACCTTCTTAGAGAGGCATCCAATATTACAAATAATATTTTGAAAAGAAAACAAATTAACATTTTTTCACATATATGTTCCTTTTCTTTTCTTCACAGTGCAATAAAAGAAAACAAATATGCCTCTGAGATTGTAAAAACTGTGAATTTTCTAATTACTTCCCTAAGTACAGATTTCATCTGGGATTATATGACCCGATGTTTTGAAGACTGCTTTAGGTAATTATACAATTTGGTATTAAAGGATGTATAAGAGAAATGAAATGTATAAGAACTTTCTTGGGCAATTAGAGTGATCAAGTTAGAAATGGTTCAGACTTCGACTATAACATATGCTGAGTTTTCATACCCTAACTGCTGCAGAAGAAAAAAAAATGTGTTAGGGTTTGTCACCCAAGAAATGAAGTTGGAGAGAAAATAAGCCACTTAAATATCAAGCATTTTGTGCAAAAACGGCATCATTTGATCTTCAGATTCAAAGAAACTAATTAACTGAAAAAGGAGAATAATATTTTCTTTACTTTGTAATGCTAATGTTTCTTTTTATCCTAAGAGTATAGTTTATAGAAAATATGCTGTGTATTTTCCAGCTACATCACTCTGCTGAGCTTGTATGTTGACAGGGCTCTTTGGGATTTTATCTTCTTAGAGAAGATGGATCTTTAGCTCCAGAATGGGCTGTCATCTTTTAAATTTTAAATCATGAAACTGAATCAAGTTGGTAGAGTGAAAAGATCAGAAAAGCAAGCCTACTTCCCCCCCAAAAAAAAACAATAACTAAAAAAAATAGAAATGCCTGAAAAAAACATACAAAGAAAACAAAAATAACAAAAAATATTTTAATCAACTAAGAAGAATAAGTAATAATGTAATTTTAAGATGCTTTGGAACAACCAAAATGGCTAAAATACAAGGATTAATGAAAATAGAAAAAAAACAGCAAAATTGAATTCAAAAAAGAAAATATTGAGGTATATTTAACATGAAGTGCTCTATTTTTTAAAAGTTTATTACTCTAAAATAGATATGCATGTAATAATTCTGTACCAAAAAACTCAGTAGAATCAAAGTTTTAATCATCTCAGTTTCAACTTTAGGACACCATTTTGTTTGTGTCAAAATTTCAGTCATCTTTCCAAGATAAATTCATAATTCATATTTCAGGATACTAGATATCAGAAAATTATCAACTTTGCTTCTGGCTCTAGGACAAGTCAGATGAGCCTAATGGTTCATCAAAGGGGTTCATCAGACTTGAAAAGAACACTAAGTTTGGGAAGCATAATATCCAAGTTTCAATCATAACTCTACCAATAACTAAATATGTTACTTTAGATAAGTCATTTCTCTCTAGGCCTCCTCAGGTTTCTCCTCTGTAAAATTGAGGGAATTGGGTTAAATGAGCTCCAAAGGTCCCTTCTCCCTCCAAGAATTTTATGAATATATTTTGTGAGCCAAGAGTATATTTCAATGCTTTATTTTAAGAAGAGTATTGGATTTCCTTGTAGGAACTTAATTAAACTTCTCTATTGAAACTGAAGGATTCTAAGTAACAATTTACTGAGTTTAAATGTTGATCTACTCTTGGGTATAGAATTTGAGAGAAAGGGTTCCTGAAATCTGAATTTAGCAAGTTGAAGTTCTTGGTTTGCCTTGTAGCCAAAGCTAGTTCTGTTCCACCTGAACTTCTTAGTCTTAGATTCTAATGAATGGTTTGTAATTCTTTAGGATCTGTGTTGTTAGAATCACAGAAATTGTTACTATACTTGAAGCTAATATGAAGAGAATTAAGTGTTTGAAAGTCTTAATATAGTAAAGATCATATTTGAAAAAAGTAATTTTCCCCTTTTTTTGTGGCAGAAGCAGATCCATGGAAGTAAATTATCCCTTTGCAAAAAACAGCACTTCTCCAACAGTTTCAGAACTTTGTGTATTGCTTGTGTTCCTCCTGGATGTAATTCCATTGGTAAGAGAATCTAGCTTATAAATAGATTATTCATGGGTTGCTCTTGTCTTTGCATTTCTCTGTAGAGTGATAGTAGTTTATTTGAAAAATAATCATGTTCATTATACAAAGTCATGGACTCAATCACTTTTTTTGTATATGAAAGGTAGGCATACGTGACTTGCCATATAAATCTTCTATTTTGTTAATTTTAAATGTGCTTCCATGGAATCAAACCAAGTTGAACATAATCCCAGTACTATAGTACATTTGCACGAGTAAAGAAAACAAAAAAGACACACTTACTAATTAAAACATTATAATTGTTCTCAGATGAAAATTGTCACATGTTCTTTTTTTGGTTGGGAAAGAATAAAGAATGATTAAATAAATGGTTGAATAAAATATTAGTTGAGTTGATCAAGGAAGAAAAGAAATGTCTCTTTTATTCTACTTATTAAATTTCAAATTAATGTGAACCTTATTCAAATCAATAAAATAAATTTATATGAGATGATAGTTTGAATTATATTCCTCTCCTCTTTTTAAAAATAGGAACTTTATTCTGAGGTACAAACTCAGTATCTCCCACAGATGCTCAGTTACATGGTGCAGTGCCTTTATGAGGAACTGGAATTTTTAACTTTGCCCGAGCTCACCCATGCCTTAAAAACTTGCTTCAAAGTGCTTAGCAAAGTGCAAATGCCTCCATCTTACTTGGATATTGAGACACAGAATGAAAATCCGGTATGTACTTATATCAATCAAAATGCTTAATGGATTGTTTCTTATAAAAAGTATTCTCTACTTTGCATGTATGATAACTAGTGTTTCTGATAAAAACAAGGAACTATATCCCTAATGCCTACATTTTTTCAGGGAAGCAAAGTATAATTAGGGAAAGATTGACATTAGTTTTAGCATCAAATAGAAATGTGTATGAGGTCTTATAACAAAGAATGCTATCCGCCTCCAGAGAAAGAACTGCTGGAGTAGGAATGCAGATGAAAGCATATGATTTTTGACTTGTTTATTTGGGTTTATGTTTTGGGGTTTTGGTTTTATAAGATTAGTCACTCACAAAAGTGAACAGTATGGAAATATGTTTTGCATAATAATAATGTATAACCTAGATTGAATTGCTTACCAGCTCCAGGAGGGAGAGGGAAAGAAGGAGGGAGACAATTTGGATCATATAACTTTGGAAATCTTATGCGGAAAGTTGTTAATACATGTAATTGGTAAAATAAAATAAAAAGTAAAAAAATAAGAACTGTTTAAGACTTACAGTATTGCTATGATTCTGTGTGTGGGGCTTATGTTATGGACATCTTGGCAGTCAGATGAAAGTCAGAGACCATTTTTCAGAATAATTTATTTTTAAGTGTATAAAATAAAAAAGATTATTATATTGGAGCCAATTATATTGAAATATAGTTATCAGATAAGTTCATAAATTACAGCTTAAGAACATATGGTTTGGGACAGCTGGTAGCACAACAGATAGGCGACCACACCTGGAATCAGGAGGTCCAGGGTTCAAATCTGGCTTCAGACACTTCCTAGATATGTGACCCTGGGCAAGTCTTAACCCTGGTTGCCTAGCCCTTGCCACTCTTCTGTCTTAGAACTGATATTAAGATAGAAGGTAAAGGTTAAAAAAATGTTAATATATGATTTAATGGGAAAAGGCATAATTATTATTCTTTACTTCATAAGGAAACTGAAGCTAAGTTGTGACTTCAGAGAGTCTAAAAGTTGGAAGGGTTCTCAGAAGCCATCCAACTCATACCTGCCCAAGGATTTCCTTGATGGCATGTTCACACAGCTAATAAATGGTACAGCTATGACCAGAATCTAATTCTTTCAGAGAAGCAGTATGGTACAGCACAAAAAGCTGGATTTGAAATGAAAAGACTTGGGTTTGGAACATGGCTCTAACAGATGTTATCTCTGTGATCCTAAGATCCTAAGCCCTCCATACCTCAGTTTCCTCATCTGTGAAATTAGATTAGACTGGTTTAATAGGGGCTCTTTAAACTCTAAAACTCTGATCCTATGATTCCTAGTTCAATACTCCTTTATGTATTTGTGTATATATTATATATGGTGCATGTATAACATATATATATATATATGTATTGTATATATGCATTGTAGATACACACAGATATATACCCATACATGTTGAAAGCTATCCAACATCTCCAAATAATCTGATAAGGAAGGCTTAGTCCATAAGAAAGTAACGGGACACAGGAGATCTTTCTATTAGCTCATAGCTGCTTCTCCGTCTCTCTCTCTCAATGAGCTTAGGATTTTATTTTTATAATGTATACCAAACCCAATTCACACACAAACACAAAGGACTTCACAGTTGTGCAGAAATACAGACTATGTCATATCAAAGCACAATAAAGTTATAGTTTTATAAAGAATTTTCTCATGAAGATAATGCTGGATGAGAAAAAAGTCCCAAGGCTGAGTCTTATACCTTATCGGGAAGAAAGCACCTGCTGGATGAGGCTTGTCTAACTTTTGTCCAGTTTTGACCTTGACTATCTGAGAACAGTTTTGAGCTTAATTTTCTGCATTTCTGTCTTAAAGAGAAACTGTTAGCCTCTTGACTGCTGATTTGCTAAGAACTTAAAACTTTCTAATGAGACTGTAATGTTTTTTAAATAAGAAAAGATGTGGATATGATATGGAGTCAAAAGAGGAGTCTCAGATTTTAATCTATTTGAGACTGTTTCTCTTATTGGCCTCCCACATATTCTCCCCTTTTTTTTCTTTTTTCTTTTTTACATTTTTAAACCCTTAACTTCTGTGTATTGGCTCCTAGGTGGAAAAGTGGTGAGGGTGGGCAATGGTGGTCAAGTGACTTGCCCAGGGTCACACAGCTGGGAAGTGTCTGAGGCCAGATTTGAACCTAGGACCTCCCATCTTTAAGCCTGACTCTCAATCCACTGAGCTACCCAGCTGCCCCTCCCCCTTTTCTTTTAAATTAAAGTGATTTATTACACAGTAAAACCTTTATTAATGAAAAGAGTCATAGAGTAGTTACAACAATCAGCTACAGCTGGATCTGATGGGATTCACCATTTATGTTATTTCTCTATGGCTCACAACACATACAGATGCACATACCTTCAACTATGGACCAAGTCACTCTGATACCAGAAAAGGTTGTGATGTTCCTACACTCCTAGACCAGGAAAATAAAAAAAGAATAATCCTTTGGCAATTTATTTTTAGATTTATAGTTTTCCATTCAAATGAGGGAAAGGGGGTTGGCATCAAACAGTATAGCATATCATTCCCTAGTTTCAGGTAATTCGTACAAAAAATTTTGCAAGAATTTCTTTAAATTTAAATTTAATCTTGAACAAATTTCACTTCCCCTTTTTAAAAGAATGATGCATGATTTTTTCCCCTTTAATGAGAGTTTCTTTCAAGATAAATTCTAGGGCACCTTGGCATTCTTTCTCATATCTGCTTTTTTTACCTTTAGCCCTGTTAGTCAAAATGCAGGTTTTTGTTAGCAGAATGTAGCATACTTTGACCTTGAATTTTGTTTTAGGCACCAAGACAACCTCAATGACTACAGAAAATGACAATCATATTCAAGCTTTGTTATGCTTTTAATAGAATATATATATATGTATATATGTTTATATACATATGTTTTATTTGAGAAAAAACTATGGTGAATTTTGATAAGTTTTATTCTGGAGCACATGATTGAAATCTCTACTGATTATTCAGACAATAACAATTTGGGACCTTTTTGGAGGTTTGTTAACTAAATTGTGCAAAAGAAAGAAAACTGTCAGATAAAGAATGTGTGAATGAGTGTGAGCAAAGTGAAGTTGGGAATTGGGCCTATGATCCAGATAATTCCTTTCAGGAACTTGATTTTTTTTTTATAGTTAAAGTGTAGAAAGCAATTCTTTATTAGACTGAGAGAATTGTGCATAGCTCAGTTAATATTCAGCTCTATTTAGACCTTTTTTAAAAGATTAATTTAGAATATTTTTCCATTGTTACATGATTCATGTTCTTTCCCTTCCCCCTCCAATAGCCAATGAGCAATTCCACTGGGTTTTACATATATCATTGTTCAAAACCTATTTATTATTATTTGCAGTAGAATGATCATTCAAAGTCAACATCCCCAATCATATCCCCATTGAACCATGTGATCAATCATATGTTTTTCTTCTGCATTTCTACTTGTACAGTTCTTTCACTGGATATGGATAGCGTTCTTTCTCATAAGTTCCTCTGGACTGTCCTGGGTCTTTCCATTTCTGCTAGTAGGGAAGTCCATTACATTCAATTGTGCCACAGTGAAGCAGTCTCTGTGTACAGTGATCTCCTGGTTCTGTTCCTTTTGCTCTACATCAATTCCTGGAGGTTGTTCCAGTTCACATGGAATTCCTCTAGTTCATTATTCCTTTCAGCACAATAATATTCCATCATCATCAGATACCACAATTTGTTCAGCCATTCCCCAATTGATGGACACTCCCTCATTTTCCAATTTTTTGCTACCACAAAGAGAGCAGCTACAAATATTTTTGAACACATATTTTTCCCTATTGTCTCTTTGGGGTATAAACCCAGCAGTGATATGGCTGAGTTAAAGAGCAGGCAGTCTTTTAAAGCCCTTTGTACATAATCAGAAACTTGACTATTGTGGAAAAGATGGTTTTAGAATTTGAAATTTGGGAGGCAGCTGGGTGGCTCAGTGGATTGAGAGCCAGGCCTGTCAATAAGGTAAGCAGTGCAAGGCGCAAGGAATGCTAAAGAGACTCTTGTTTATTAAAAATAAACTATTTATTTAAATATATATAAAGGAAAAGGATTTCTAATTCTAAGGGATTCTAACTCCACCCAAATAAACTCCCAGGTCCTGCAAGTAACTGCTCGCTTCTCCTGTGGTTCACAAGGCTACACTAATCCTCCATGATCTAACTAACCAAATTTATACTATTCTAAATAAACCTAACCACCATAACTCTTTAACTTCGCCTTTAAGTTACAAAGATAACCAAGGCTACCTGGTTGAGTCTCCATAAGAATCAGGTTAGGACTCTGAACCTTAACAGACTCATAGTCCAAACCAAAGACCAGGTATTGTTTGATCTTTTCACAGTTTAATCAATCTATAGACAGTAACAGATAAATGAACAGTGTTTCCCAAATTGGAAAAGAAAAAATTCCCCTCCTTCAGGTCTTTCCCTCAGACCGAGATAGAGAGAGGCAAAGATGTTACCTTCTCTAGCCCTGAGAGAGAAAGAAGCTGCATGTGGCTCTGTTGACTGCCAGAAGCCTACTCCTGGAATGCCACACTCAGAGAGTGTAACTGTCATAGAATAACGGTTATAACTGCCACATTTGAAATTAACACTCTCTCTCAGCTCTATTTGAAACTCCAATTCTTCTTCAAGCCAGTTTCTCTACTTCTTGTCTTTAAACTAATAAAACAATACTTATTTTCTAATATCTTATAGGCTTAAAGATGGGAGGCCCTAGATTCAAATCTGGCCTCAGACACTTCCTAGCTGTGTGACCCTGGACAAGTCACTTAACCCCCATTGCCTAGCCCTTACCACTCTTGAGCCTTGGAATTAATGCAAAAGATAAGAGTTGAAAAAAAAATCAAAATAATAAAAAACAAAGAATTTGAAATTTCCTAATCCTGTATGGACTAATCAAATTCCAGAAATTTTCAACACTTTCAATTTCATCTTGTTGCTCTGTGTATATGTACTTGTATTTTGAAAGAGGTTAAGGAAAGATAGACTCTAGACCAGTAGAACCTATGGCATGGGTGCCAAAGATGGCATTTGACCACTCTCCCCACTTCCAGTTCATTACTAGAAAGGCAAAGGGACTCTGGAGGATCTGCTCCCCTCTCCCTCTCCACTTTGCCTGATGGCATTTTTTCCCATCCTCTGCCCCTCTGCCCAGCAGCCCAATGGGAGATGTGATGATGTAAATTGATACTGTATTGATTGGGCCAGTTATTACTGATCTTGAGTAGACAGTTGCCCATCAGCTGGTATTGGATGAGATTCCATTACAGCAGTTAGGGCCTAGTTGAAAGTTTGGTAGATGGAAACTGGCTAGTGTAGTACATAGAGGGGGGTGGGGGGCATAACAGTTTTGCAGGCTTTGGCTGAGTTCTTATGTCATTTAGGAGTTTAGAATCTTGGGAAAAAGTTTCAGTTGGACCTGGGAACTTGTGGAGAGAACCAGGGTACAGCTGAGCTCCTTCTTCCCCTTCTTGAGATTAAAAACCTAGCCTAGCTTTGGAGTATTTTTTTGAGATTTGTTAATTTAGATAAAACCTTTGAATCTCCATACCCTACCTCATTTCCTACCTTAATTTCCCTTACCTAAATGTCTGATAGGAGTGAATAAGGAAAGTGAATCAGAGAATTAGTTCAAATCTGTGAGAGTTTAGCTCTAGCCTTGCAGTAATTTATCTAGAGAGGTTTTGTAGCCATCATCCTAATCCCTTTTGATTTCAAAATCACCTTGAGAGCTGAGTAAAGGCAGGGTCCTTTCTGAGACTCCATTCCTGCTTCCCTTCCCCCCCCCCCCCCCCCCCCGAGGTTTCTCTAAGCAACTGTTAGGGCTTCCTTGATCCTTTTACCCTGACAATCTAACCTGAGAAGACAATAAACCCCTTTGTGTTTAAAACAGACCTGTTGGTTACTTCATTAGTTAATTAGTAAGAAAGGGAAGAAGAAGAATAGAATCAACATACTCTGGGTTTGAAGGAAGCCGGGGTATCCATCTTGAAGGAGGTGTAACTTCAAAACAAGTCCCTTCCTGTGATATTAACTAAACCCTGTAGTTAATTTCAATCAGTCTATTTCCCTTCAGTGTTTGTCTTTAGTCTAAGTCCTAGTGTGTATGCCCTGCTGCTGTTTGCCTGTTTAGATTAGTTCATCCTCTCCCTGGCAATCCTTGTTACCTCGGTGTTATACTCCCTGAACTCAGACATTCCCTTATTTCTCCTACCACCTCAACTGCCATCCTTCATCATTGAACCTTCCTTATCCACTATATTGCCTTAACTTCCCTACTACCTAGTCTATTCACTTGAATATCTTCAGCCTTGGATCCCTTGCCTTGTCTTATTCCCTGATCCTACCAGTTATTACCCCTAGCTTCAGCCTCATATCATATCCTGCATCTCCCTATTACATCCTACCTAATTCCCATATTTCCTCCCTAGCAAGTCCCTTATAACATCCTTCCTAAATCCCCTATAACATCTGGTGAGCACAGTCAAACAAAAAACCTACCATCTTCTAAACCAAAAGAAAATGAATCTGGCAAGAATGACTTTTGTGTTCGGCAGTCTTTCCTTACTGGCTTGGTCTTTTATGTAGGGATTATACCATTTTGGGCTGGTAAAGGTACCAAATTTAATACAACAATTGATTGAAATTTATGATTATTATAAATGGTTTGCCTTTACATTAGACGAGTGTATATGCTTCATACCCACGGTTGTGGCAATTATTCTGTCTCTCTGGCACTTCATGACAGCTTATAACAAGAAACCTATGTATTATATTGCTGAAAGGAGCAGGGAAAGGAAAGAAAAGGATAAATATAGGATTGAGATACATTCCCTAATCTAAAAATACTAAACTATATTTCAGTACCCAAATGTCTCACAAGAGTCTTCTTCGTGCTTGAACTTAAACTCTTTAACTGTCTAAATATTTAATATCTAATCTTACCAAACTATTCTTATTAATTATCTCCTTAAAAATATTAGAAATCCACTGTCTCCTTTTTTTTTTTCCAGCTAGAGATCAATCCAGCCACTGTCAGGTTCCTGCAGCTAGTTCTCTCCAGGCCCTGCTATGGGCCTACTTCCCTCTGTAGTGACACAGAGAAAACTCAGTCAGTCCTCACCAATGGTCTCTTCCACAAATTTTTCCCAAATATCCAAGTGTCTTTCAAACCAACTATAACCAACTCTTTCAGGGTTTTCCAGAGGAAATATCCAGACATCTGCCCTTTGAGTATCAGATCTCAAAGAGTTTCCATTTTTTCCAACAGACCCCTTAAGACTCTTAGGAATTCTTTTAAGGAACCTCCAGGAAGATTCTAGCTGGCTTCTTAAGGTAACCCTTCAATCCTCTTTCTCTAGCCAACAAACCTGTTCCTAATTACCAAGAATCTCTAATTAGTACAAGTAATTAATTAACTCTTAACTATATTTTCCCCTGAGATCCTTTTGGAAGACATGGTCTTCCCAAATGGCTCTTACTAACCCAAATTATTCTATTCTATACCTAAACAAGCATTTTATTCTCCAAATATAACTGTTACCTTAAGTTTATACTGTAATTATTAAAACTATACCTTAAACTATAGTACTGTAACTATACTATATAAAACTATATAAACTATACTATATACATTATAACTAGAATAAACTATTCTAAAACCTATGCTAAGGACAAAAAGAGAATTACAGGGAAAAGAAAAAGAAAGTAAGGAAAAAGTTTTGCAAAATTGCAAATCAAACAATACAGTTATAGAAATTCAAAATGCAAACATTAGCAATAACACAATAAGAAAATAGCACACTGTAACTTATACTCTTACAGAAAACAAAATCCTACCTAAAAATAATAATTCAAAATGTACCTTACAAATACTATGGAAGGAAAAAAATCAAACCAACTTTTAGCTATTCTGTTGCAGGTTAAAAAACTAAAGGTAAAAAATTCAAAATCAACTTACAATGACTATGAAAACAAAAAAAAGTTTCGTAAGAAACCTATTATACATAAATATACATAAATACAAGTATACATAATATTTACACACTATTTACATATCCCCTTAAAGTCACCTGTTAGGAAAACATAAAATCCCCCATATAGTGGGTAGAAAACTTTCAAAGTTTCCTTTAATAAGGATATAAATGTGATGTTACTTTGTAGGAGTATATAAAATTCTCCCTTGAGGTAAGAATTTACTCCTAAATTTAATTTTTATACCTATTTTAATATTTCTAATACATTTTGATTAGCATCTATTTATTTATATTACTATGAATTCTAATTACTGAATTATTTAGTGTTTCAAATTATGTTATAAATTACTTCTATATATTACTAATCACTTTTAAACTAGAAAATTTCCCTACTCTATATGCTTATCATATATCTTATCATACAAGCCTCTGTTTTATACAGATCCATCTGTCATTTAAATGCAAAGTAATATCTTCAGAAATCCAGTCTTCAATCTTCAGTCTTCTTTCTTCTTCTTTTTTTAACCCTTACCTTCCATTTTGGAGTCAATACTGTGTATTGGCTCCAAGGCAGAAGAGTGGTAAGGGTAGGCAATGGGGGTCAAGTGACTTGCCCAGGGTCACACAGCTAGGAAGTGTCTGAGGCCAGATTCAAACCTAGGACCTCTCATCTCTAGGCCTGGCTCTCATTCCACTGAACTACCCACCTGCCCCCTAGTCTTCTTTCTTCTTGCAAAAGTCTTTCTTATCAGTGTTCATTGTTCATTATAGCAATGTGTGTTTAGTGCGTTTTTTAAATTAGTGCATTGTTCTTTAGTTTCCTAAGAGTTTAGCTTCCATCTCGAGGAGACCTCATAGTTACTTACTACTGGTCCTCCTGGCTGAGGACTAGTATGGTTATTTTCTCTAACCTCTCTCACATTTCTCAAATTTATTATTTCCCTTCTAATTTGATAAATAAACTTCTGACTTGAGATATAATAACTTGGGCAACCACATTTTTTCAAGTCCAACCACTAAATTTAACCTTTATAGTATGATTTCCTTTAACAATACTTTTGCTACAAAGTTGGCTGTATTCTTATTGGATGGAAAAACCTCTGACCATCTTGTCAGCTGATCTACAATCACTAAGCAATATTTGTAATTTCTTGTTTTTGGCATGTTAATATAACCTATTTGTAAATGTTCAAAAGGTATAAATGCTAGTGGCAATCCTACAAAGGCTTTTTGCCTGAATACATATTGGTTATACTGTTGGCAAACTTGACAAGATGAACAGATCTTTGAAGCAATGTTGGTAATACCAGGTGCTACACACATTTTCTTTACTGTATCCACTATGCCTTGGGTGCCAAAATGACCCTTCCTGTGTATTGCCTGGCAGATTTGACTATAGAATGTTTTGGGGAAAATAGGATTTCCCACTTTGTTGAGCTTAATATAACTTCAGGACCTTCTACTGCAGCTAGTTTCACTGTGACATCTGCTCTATGGTTTCCCCTTGCTACAAAGTCATCATTAAGAGTATGTGTTTTGCAATGGACTACAGCTGCTAAAAGTTCAGTGATTATTTTTGCATTTGCTATTATTCTCCCAGAAAATGTTAAAAATCCACGCTATAAGCAGAAAAATTCTGCTGCATGGCTTATGCCAAATGCATATTTCAAGTCTCTGTAGATTATTGCAACTCTATCTCTTGATATTACACAAGCTTGTTTTAATGCAATGAGTTCTGCAGCTTAGGCACTTAAATTGCTAGGTAGTGAGGCAAACCAGAGTCTCAAATTCTGCTACCACAGCAGCACTGGTGTACCTTATGCTTTTCCTCATAAAGGATAACCTATCAGTAAAGAGAATTAGATCAGGGTTGTTTAAAGGTGTATTAGAGAGATGTTCCTGATGTCTTTCTACTAGCTGAACCACTTTCTCACAGTCATGCAATGGTTCCCCATGAGTTAGCAAGTCTGACAATCAAGTTGCAGGATTCAAGTTGTTGCATCTTTTCAGTGTAATATTGTCATTTCCTAGCAAGTTGATCTCATATCTTGTTAGCTTTGATTTGAGAAAGCCTGGGTTCTATGTCTCAGCATCAATGCTTCCATTTAATGAGGACACATTATCATCAAAGGGCATCCTAACAGGGCAGTGGCAGCCACACCTCGAAGACATTGGAAGTGGGGAGAGGGCAGGACCCTGCAGTTATTGGATCAAGTTGTGCAGAGTAGTATGCAATAGGTCTTTGGAATGAACCTAAAGCCTGAGTGAGCACATCAGAAGCTACACCTCTCCTTTCATGGACATCGAGGACAAGTGGTTTTTTGTAGTCTAGAATTCCCAAAGCAGGTGCTGACGGTTCGCTTCTTTTGATTTAGAGATTGCTTGCAAGTGTTCTGTTGTTATCTTAAGTGGTTCTGTAACAATGTCTTTTGTTTAGTTAGTTTAGTTAGTTAGCAATTTTGTTATTTCCCCATAGCCTGGTATCCACTGTCTGTAGAACCCTGTGGTTCTCAATATTGCTCTCAGCTGTTTCTTTGTCTTTAGGGCACTTAGTTTCTGTATGTCTACAATTCTTTTCTGTGAGATATATCTGGACCCTTCTGATAACACAGATCCTGGATATTCCACCCTAGGTAGACATTATTGAACCTTGGACTTTGAGATCTTGTGTCCCCTTTTAAACAACTCAAGCAGAAGGTGTTTACTGTCTCTTTAACAAGCTTTTGCTGTTGGAGACACTAAAAGCAGGTCATCTACAAAGCGGATAAGCCTGCTCTCCCTAAAGCGAATGTTGGCAAGGTCTTCTGTTAAAATTTGGGAGAACAATGTTGGACTTTCCACGTACCTTTGTGGAAGACAACATCAGGTGTATTATGTGCCTTTCCACATAAATTCAAATATTTTCTGAGAGTCTTTATGAATAGGAGTGGAAAAGAATGCAGAACATAAATCTACCACCATGAAATATTTTGCAAGGCTGAGAATTGCTGAAATTATTATTGCAGGACTTGGAACAACAGGATGTCTTTTTACTATGCAGTGATTAATTGCTCCGAGATCTTGTACAAAACAATACACAACTTTCCCAGTCGCATCTAATTTAGGCTTCTTTACTGGCAATATTGAGGTAGTGTACTCAGATTTGCAAGGTGCTATAATCTGTTGTCTTATGAGGGATTCTATCACTGGAGTTATTCCTTCAATGGCTTCTTTAAATAGTGAGTACTGTGGAATTTTGATAGAAGTGGTCCTCTCTTAGTAATCTTTACTGGCACAGCTGATTTTAGTAACCCCACATCTGTTCATGATGTTGCCCTTAATGCCTCAAGGATATCTGCAGGGATTCCATATATATGAGTCTTTTCTGCATCTGTATCTGTTTCTGTATCTGTATCTGTATCTGGGCTTTCTAAAAACAATACTGGGAATAAATCTAATGATTCCTCTGGTAACTCTAAAGATATATCACCTACCGGGATACACACAATTGTTGCCCACAATTTACACAACAAGTCTCTCCCCACAACATTCATTGGGGAGTTGGGCATTAATAAAAATGAATGTTCCATACTCAGTGGGTCCAGGGAAGCCATCCTAGGTGGTAGCTTTTTAACCTCAAAGGGTGTCCCTGAAATCCCTACAACTTTTAATTAACTATAATAGAGGGCATAGAAGGTAATGTGGGTGGCTCACAGGTGACAGAGCTGAAGAGGAGCAGGGTGCCCAACCTACTCCCCTCCCCTTCTCTACAAACACCTCTCATCACCCACCCCTTTACCCAGCAGCCCAATGGGAGTGCTTCCTCCCCTGTCTGGGGTATGGGGGTGGAGGTTGGGCAAGCCACAGCACTCAGTCTGGGGGGGTTGGGAAGGTGGAGGGAAGGGGCCTGACACTCCATCTCTAAAAAGTTCAACATCACTACCTAGACCATGATTTTATTGTTCCTATAAGATGACAACCAATACAGAGTGACAACTCTTTAGTAGTTCAATATGGTCTTAGAGTGGACCAGGGCATTTGAAAACTTTAGTGACATGCCCAATGTCACACAGGGAAGGCTGATTTTATGGCTTGCTCTTCAAGCTGCCATGCTGTCTCAGAACATGTGCTGTTATGAAATGAAATTCCTTCTCTAATTTGGTTTAATATATTTTTAGATAGTTCATAAATCTATCAAACAACTCATGAGTTGCTAGAGCTGAGATCAAATTGTCATTCAGTGGTGATGTCGTGATGAATATCTCTGACTTTGGAGTCAGATACTCTGAGTTTGAATATCTGTTTTGGCATTTCCTAACTCTGTAGCTTTAGACAAGCTGCTTAATCTCTCTAATCCTCATTTTCTTTATCTCTAAAATGAAGGGTTTGGCCTTAAATGATTTCTAAGTTTCCTTTTAGTTCTAAAATTGATCTTTGAGGGTAGGAGCTGTTTTTCATTTTGTCTTCATATCTTCAGCATCCAACACCCTCTTACCCACAATAAATGCTTATTAAATGTTTTTTAATTGTTTTAGATTAGTATTATAAACATATATTTTATATTTGTTCAAGTATAGTTATCAAAAAGGAAACCAAGTATTATACTTAAACCTTAAAAAAATAATCAGGTTATTTGATGGTAAATGATGTTGCTTCTTCTTGATGAGTGAATTAAATCAGAAATGTTCAGTATAGGATAACACAGGATTTGAGACTATGGAAGTAATCAGTCCTGGTTGCTGGTATCTCAAGTTGACCTTTGGCCTACCCAAGCCCTATCTCAAAATTGAGATCTCTCTCAGTTCAAATCCTTCTTTTATACTTTTTCAATCAACTGTATTTTCACCTGCTGGACTCTGCCAAGCTCAGCTCATTCCAAGTTCTAAACAGCTAACTGTCAATCATTTTTCTTTTCATATTGCATTGCAAAATGTCATTATACTAGAGAGCCAGGACTAGAGATGGGAGGGTCTGGGTTCAGATTTGACCTCAGACACTTCTTTGCTCTGTGACCCCAGGCAAGGCCCCTTTTGCTTCGACCTTATCATTTTTATGCCTTGGAATCAGTACTTAATATCGATTCTAAGACAGAAGGTAAGGATTTTAAAAAAAAGAAAGAGATCTTTTTGTTCTCTCTTCTCCCTTATGGAAGGTGATATTCAATTATATAGGTGAGATAATTAAGGGTCAAAAAAGGTGAAATTATTTGTCCAAAGTCAACAAACATCTTTTTAAAAGTGGCAGAGCCAGGCCTAGAACACAAGCTTTTTTACTTCTAGGATAATGCCATTTTCATTATTTCACCATTATCTCATGCCATTATATTGGATGAAATAAAATTTAAACACACAGTGAACAGTGAACACAGTGAACAGCTGTTAGATGCTTGATAGTTTTAGACTAGTCAATCATTAAGAGACTCAAATAAGAAAAAGGAATATCAATAAATGGAGAGAAATAGAGATAAAAGAAAGCAATGTGAACTACAGGTAAGCATGTGGAAAAATAATTCCTCAAATGAGAGTACCCATTATTTTTTGATCACCTATAATGTACATCAGTTTGGGTTAACTTTTGATATTCTTGGGGTATTTATCATCTGGTTGCTAGAATTGGTCATTTTCATTTACATTTCCTTTTCTTTTGAAAGCTGAATTATGTACAAAGAGCAAGGCTATTCAAAACTATTTGGGAGTAGTAATGATGTTAGATACCACTCCAAATGCTTCAAACATGAATCATAGTTCTCACAGTAATACTTTTCTTCTGCCCCATCAACTAACCAAGTGTGTGTGCTTTATGCATTGTTAGACTACCTAACAAGTCATATTTTATATACAAATTAATAGGGAACAGGCTCTCTATTGTTAATGTCAATGTCAATTTAAACCTATTTACGTTCTGGGTAGTTGTACCTCTCCCCTTCAGAAAGCTTATAGAGTGTTTAAAGGTCAAACACTTTCTATTTGATATCATTCCCATCAAGTAGAATCATGTGATAAAACAAGATTGTGACTCTTGATGCAGAAGAGGGCTCAGTTACTGTGATAATGGCAAGTCCAAATTAGCAGTTATCATTAGTAAATTTGAGAAAATTTTAAATCCATTTTCAGCTTTAATTCTTAAAACCCAAAATGCCAAGGCTCTTTCTTGAATATTCTAAAGTGGGCTTTATTTTAACTATGTCCTAAGTCACTTTTTAGTAGTGATTATTCAGGTCATTTACACCCCCCTCCCTCCTATTGGCTATTGCTGTATAAGATGGCAGAATAATAAGCATCTCCTTAATTATAATCTAAGAACCCCCACTGTCCAATGGAGGGGACAACATGTCTGAGGCCAGATTTGAACCCAAGTCCTTCTGTCTTGAGGCCTGACACTCTATCCACTGTGCTACCTAAGTGCCCCTAGAAGACTCTGGGATTAAGGAGGACTTGGAAAGGCTTCATGCAGAAAGTGGGACCTCGGCTGATATTTGAAGGAAACTAGGTAGAGATAGGATTCCAGGCATCTGCATTGAGGACAACAGTGAAAATGCTCAGAAAAGAGAGATGGAGTGTTGGAGTTGGAGTGTCATTGGATTGCAGAGTATTTGGTGGGAGGATAAGGTTTTGGAAGAATAGAAAGGTATAAAAGAGCAACCAAAACCCAAACAGAGGATTTAATTTTTGTTCCTGCCCCTGGAGCTTACTGAATGATGCTGGGGCTTGGGGTGATGAACAGTAATATGGATCCATATAGTAAGATCAGTTTGATAGCCAATGAAAGGATTACTTGGAATGGAGAGCCACTTGGGACAGGGAGAATAACCTATGGCTGTTGCAGTATTCCAAGCATGAGACTTGGAATGAGGATCTACACCTAGATGATTGTATTGTCAGAGAAAGAAGGAAGTATATGTGATGGATGTTAGAAAGGTAGAAGGAACAGGACTTGACAACCAAATGGAAATAAGGGGTAAGAGAAAGGTAAAGAACTGAGGGGAGTATGTAGGTTTCCAGCCTTGGTGATTGGAAGGAGAGTGGTGTTCTTGACAGTAATAGGAAAGTTAGAAGGAAAAGTTTTGGGGAAAGATAATGAATTCTGTTTTAGACATGTTAAGTCTAAGTTATCTATGGAACATCCAGTTTGAGATGGTTAATGGGCATTTGGAGTTAAAAGTCAATAAAGAGATTAGGGCTGGACAAGAAGATCTAAGAGTTATCCCAGACAAGGACTAGCTCTGTGAGTTAACTGATATGACCATTTTCAGGTAAGGACAATTCTCTACCTGTGCAGAAAAAAGTGGCCAGAATGTTGAAAAGTTTAATGATTTGACTAGGGAACCTCACACATGAAACTTCGAACCCAGGTCTTCCTCGCTTTGGAGCCTACTCTCTAGCCATTATGAGGCTTCTTTTGTAAGATACAGATGATAATATAATGCATTAAAGTAATTAAAAACCTATTTTCCTTTATCCTTCTATGTTTCCTCTCCCTAATATTGTTAAGAGATTTGAGATGCCCTGAATACAGAGGAAGGGACTGAGACAAAAGTATGGTTCCAAGGAAGCACACATATTTTAGGGAAACTCAAACTTTGCTCCTTGAATGTAAAATGTAGGAAGGAGGTCAAAGAGCATTAGGCCCTTTGTAAAGAAGGCTTACCAGCAAACAGAGGGCCAACCCTATGTAAGCAAACAGCTGCTTTGCTAAAGGTTGTCTTCTTCCCTTTGACTTTTTTTTTAATGTGAAGTGGGAACCAGTTTTACATGTTTTTAACTCAATAATATAGCAAAAAAATAGGCAAAAGAATTTAAAATACAAAGTAACATCAAAGAATTAAAACATCATTAAAGCAGAGTAGTACAAGTATTGAATATGTATAAATATATAAAATTGAAGATGAATTGATAAGGAAAATAAAGTGGAAGAATCAGACCAGAATGTAACAATTTTTTTTTAATTAGCAGATAGGAATAAAACATTCTTGGACAATTAAACAAGAAGCCTTTAATTAATTGGGATTCTTGAGAGGTTATAAAACAGGAAAAGAATAAGCACCATACTTTAAGAAGTAATTGGTAACAACTTCTGAATGATGTGAGTAACAAGACAGCAGACTAGACATTTTCTTCCAGCCCTATTACTTCTCAGATCTCTCCAAAACCAACATTATGTACCAAGGATAAAGCACCTTCACCTGTTTTCATGGTCTAAGACATCTAAAATCCAAAAGGTTTTTTTAAGAAAAAACCCAGAACACAGGAACTGATGTTCATTGATCCTGAGTTCATTCCAAACCTCTCCCTAACCTCCCTCAGTACTTCTTTCCACATTGCAGCAAGACCGTACTAGTAAACCCAATGATCTAATACAGGCTGACTTCAAAGCCTGTGTGACATGAAGACCCCACTCTAGGCTGCAAACGTTTACATAGGTCTTTATAGCCAACTCGACCACAGCTCCTGAAGAGCAAAAAACACCTCAATAATGAAAGAAATAATAGAACCATCCAGGACTTCTGAATACAGAAAATTAAATTCCAATTGAAAGAATGCATAGATCACCTTATTCAGTAAAAATTAAGTGCCTTGGGGCAGCTGGGTAGCTCAGTGGATTGAGAGCCAGGCCTAGAGACAGGAGGTCCTAGGTTCAAATCCCCAGACACTTCCCAGCTGTGTGACCCTGGGCAAGTCACTTGACCCCCATTGCCTACCCTTACCAATCTTCCACCTACAAGTCAATACACAGAAGTTAAGGGTTTAAAATTAAAAAAAAAATGGACACCAATAGCTAGCTTAAAAAATAAAAGAGATTTAAAAAAAAAAAATAAAGTGCCTACTGTGTGCCAAGGGGACACAGTGGGAGGCAGTGGAATTAAGGGGGATTGAGGAAGGCTTCCTGTAGAAGATGGGATTTTCATTAAGACTTAAAGGAAAAAAAAAAAAAAAGAAGAAGAAGAAAAAAAAAAGAAAAAAAAAAAAGACTTAAAGGAAGTTAGGAAGGTCAGTAGCTGTAGTAGAGAGAGAGTGTTCCAGGCATGGATGACTGGCAGAGAGAGAGCTTGAAGCAGAGATGAAATACCTTGTTTGTAGAACAACCAGAAGGCCAACATCACTAAATCAAAGAGTATGTATTGGGGAGTAGTGGCAGTGTCAGGAGAGAAAGAGATGTATTTGAGAGATACTGCAAAGGTGAAATTGAGAAGCCTGAGCAACAGCTTGAATATGCAGAGAGAGGAGTCCAGGTTGACCCCTAGGCTTTGAGCCTGAATGACTAGGAGTGTTGACCTCAGTAATAGGAAAGGTAGGAAAGGGGGAGGGATTAGGGGAAAAGATAAGTTCTGCTTAGAGTATAATTGAAAGAAAACCCAAGAATGCAAATTCCAATTTAACAATTCAGTTTAAAATAATTAAGAACAATAATTAAGAAGAATGTAAAACATTTTTAGAAAGAAAACTAGAATTGAAAAGATTATTTGCTGCTGTATGCCTTTACAAATACAGTTGTTGGGTTGTTTTTGTTTTATTTTTTCCCTCTTATTGACTCATTATCTTTAGATCCTAAATGTGCATTTAAGAGAAATGTGCACCTGGCCTAAGACATTTTATGTAACCAACAAGATCTGATGAGATTGACTATTGGCTCATAGCTTGCTGGGAGGACAGATGGCAATGGCAAGAGAAGACAAATTATCTCAGCCTCAACCTCTATTTTTCCTAGGATTGAGATGTGGAAATTATCATTATAGAAATTCAAATTGTTAGGGGATGTGAATTGGAAAAGGTTAAGGAGTATTTTGGAATGGAAACACACTACATACGGGCTAAATATTTCCACAAGAAACAGGGATTCTTAACCTTATTCTCCTTCCCACAATCCCTGTTGTTATTGTGAATCCTGTCCAACTCTTCTTGACCCTAGGAAACATAAGCACACCTAGCCCTTCTCTCCCCCCCACTATCTCCTAGATTCTGTTCAGACTTATGTTCTTTGCTTCCATGACACTATCCATCCATTTCATCCTCTGCTGTCCCCTTCTTTTCCCTTTAATTTTTCCAACATCAGGGTCTTTTCCACTGAGTCCTGGCTTCCCGTTTTGTACCCAAAGCATTTAAGTTTCAACTTCAGTTAAAAGTTAAATATTTTCACTAATCTCTAACTGAAAATTAACATTTTCTCCAGTTATTTAAAAACATTATTCTGAAAGCACATGAGAAAGTGTTCTAAATCTCTAATAATTAGAGAAATGCAAATCAAAACAACTCTGAGGTATCACCTCACACCTAGCAGATTGGCTAAAATGAAAGAAGGGGAGAGTAATGAATGCTGGAGGGGATGTGGCAAAATTGGGACATTGATGCATTGCTGGTGGAGTTGTGAACTGATCCAGCCATTCTGGCTGGCAATTTGAAATCATGCTCAAAGGGCTATAAAAGAATGCCTGCCCTTTGATTCAGCCATACCATTGTTGGGTTTGTACCCCAAAGAGATCATAAATAAACAGACTTGTACAAAAATATTTATAGCTGTGCTTTTTGTGGTGGCAAAAAAACTGGAAAAGGAGGGTATGTCCTTCAATTGGGGAATGGCTGAATAAATTGTGGTATATGCTGGTGATGGAATACTATTGTGCTAAAAGGAATAATAAACTAGAGGAGTTCCAGGTGAACTGGAAAGACCTCCAGGAATTGATGCAGAGTGAAAGGAGCAGAGCCAGAAAAACATTGTACACAGAGACTGATATACTGTGGTAAAATTGAATGCAATGGACTTCTATACCAGCAGCAATGCAATGACCCAGGACAATTCTGAGGGATTTATGGTAAAGAATGCTACCCACATTCAGAGGAAGAACTGCAGGAGAGGAAACATATAAGAAAAACAACTGCTTGAAGGCATGGGTTGGGGTGGACATGATTGGGGATGTAGACTCAAAACTACCACACCAATGCAACTATCAACAATTTGGAAATAGGTCTTGATCAAGGACACATGTTAAAACCAGTGGAAATGTGCATCAGCCATGGGTGGGGAGAGTGAGAGGGGTGAAGGGGAAAGTAGGAGCATGAATCATGTAACCATGTTAAAAATGAATATTAATAAATGTTTAAAGAAAAAAAAAGAAAAAAAAACCATTATTCTGAAGAGGGGTCCTTAGGCTTCAAAAAGAGTCCATGACACAAAAAATATTAAGAACCCCTCTTTAGAGACTTGGTTGGCTTTCTTATGAGCCACTGAGATAATTAATAATTTGTGAATCAAGTTTGAATTTCATAATTTGAGATAATTATCTGAGAAACATTTGTTGAAAAGCTGTTTTGATGCTCTATACAATTGGGATAGATGGATATTGGTGGGAATTAAGCAGGGCTGGCCCTCCAAGAATAAGTCCCTTCATATCTGGAGGTAGAATTGGTAAGACATTCATTATCTGAAAAAGGAGTTCTTGATTGGCTTCATAATTCTGATGAGGTGAATAAAGACTATCCCCTTGTAAACATCATGCTTCAGAGGCTATCAGAGCTATGATATTGGAGGATATTCTTCCTATCTGGAACATTTGCTTGCTGTAGACTTTTCCTGGTTGTTATTTGTTAGAATTGAACAGAAATGCTTTTTTAAAAAAATTTAATTTTGTTTTCAGTTCTGAATCTTCTTCATTCCCCACTCATTGAGAAGTCAAAAAAAATTATAAATAGGTATAGTCACACCAGATAATATTAGACATGTTCCCAAGAAAGAAAGAAATAAAAAGAAGGAAATATGCTTCAATCTGATTCCATAGAAGTAGAATGGCAAATTTCATCATAAACTCTATTGAATCCGTCAAAGTTGTTTGTCTTAACAATATTGATGTTATTGTATAAATTATTTTCCTTGTTTCTTTTATCTCACTTAGCATCAGTTCATAGAAATCTTCCCAAGATTTTCTGAAATTATCTCTTTCATCTTTTCTTTCAGTTTAGTAGTATTTCATCACGTTCATATAACCTAACATGTTTAGCCAATACAATTTTCAGCTCTTTACCACTACCAAAAATAAAAAGCAAATATAAATATTCTTTTTCGACGTGGAATCTAGAAACCCCCAAACTTGTAGCCTAGAAAGATTTGATGAACCCCTATTTAGTTAGCTCAAAGGTGAAAATCCCAGGTTTGACCTTGTGAGTGATGGTTCTTTCCTGAAGGAAAGTCCAACTTCACTAATCTCAAACTAACAATAAGCCTTACTTGAGCTTGAGTGGGGATGATCATTCCCATCAGAGCCAAGCCCAAGTCAAGTGACTCTTCTTGTCTCCAGAATCCTCTCCCTATATATCACACCCTCCTTCTGAGGATGGGACTTGGGACCTTCAGCTTACAAAGACTGATGAGCTGCCTACTGCGCCAAAGAGTCTTGATACATATAAAACCCAGTGGAATTGCTCTTTGGCTATGAAAGTGGGGAAGGAGGAGAGGAGGGGAGAGAAAGAATATGAATCATTTTGGAAAAATATTCAAAATTAATTGTGAGTAAATTTAAATAAATTAAATTAAATACTTATGAGACATTCAGATGAAAACCGATAATGTCTAGTTGGTGATATGGACTCCAGAAAGAACCTAAAGCTGAATGGATGGAGCTGGAAATTACTTACATTGCAACAACAACATAATAAGCTTGTAGGAGAATGAGAAAGAATAGAGAGAAGCAGGGGACAGTGCCTTGAGGAGTACCCATAGTAGATGTGACATGGTTGAAGATTCAGCAGACTGAAGAGCAGCCACACAAGGGAGGAAAATCAAGAGAGAACAGTGTCAAGAAAACTCAGAAAATATCCAAGAGGAGAGACTAGTTGATGGTGACAATTTCTGTAGAGAGGTCAATATAACAGCTAATGTATTGCTTATTTTCCTTTAGTCTGACCTTTCTTCCTCGTTCTTTTTTAATCTTTGGTACCAGATATAACTTACTGGAGAAGGGAATTTAGAATTAATGTGATAGGAAAAAATAAGCAATTTTTAAAGTGGAATAAAAGATACAATTGCAAGAGGAGGTGAGCCAGTAGTGGAAGAGAACTGACAGGCAACCTGAGTGCTGTACTTGGGGCCCATGTAATGTAAAAAGACCTCAAGAAAGACTTTTGTGAGAAACACCTGTGGGAGAACATGGACAAGAATTCTTTAGGATTAGAAGTCATGTTGGGAAGAATATTCCCTCTGAAATCACAGATGCAGTTATTTTTAAAAGCAAATTTCCTTAAATACAGAAGGTATTTGCCATGCACAATTATGGATGTGCTATCTGTGAATTTTTAAAAGAATATTTTACACCCTCTGAAAAGCATCAGGAAATTTTATAAAAACTTTTTCATACTTTTCATGAATCAGTAAATTCCCTTTAACACCAAAAAGTTTCTGTACCAAAGAAAATTCCAAAAGAAGTATCCAGTCTTTTTTTTAAATTGCCTTGCCTTTAGGAGAGTGAGCTTCTAATGAAAGCTTTAAAACTTAATCCCTTTGTCTTCACACAATACATTCTCAAAAGCTTCCCTTTAAAGGTGTAGAGATGCCATGCCTGAATATCAGACTAGAGGTTAAATAGTATACTGTAGTTCCACATTTTTTGTTTATAGTTTTTCTTAAGCACAAAACAGCTCAGTAGTGAAAGCCTCTTTGCCCTCACACAGTCCAGAGGAGAAAGAATTATATTTTTCTTTAAAGAATTAGTCTTCACAACAACAACTTCTACAACAACAACAACAAAACTTATAAAATGGAGAAAGGCATGAAAACTTCAGAACTATATTATGGATATAAAGAAAAATGTTCCTGGTCATAGAATATATTACTAAGCAGAAAGGGCAGGGCAGCTAGATGGCCTGGTAGATGGAGAATCAGATCTAGAGACTGAAGATGCTGGTTTCAAATACTCCCTATCTGTGTGACCCTGGGCAAGTCACTTAATTCCTGTTCCTTGGAATCAATACTTAGTATGATTCTAAAATAGAAGATAAGGGTTTAAAAAAAACAAACAGAAAAGACATAGTGTATATGTTCTGTATTTTTTTATCCAACGTCTAAACAAAATTTTCCCAATGTTATGATTAAAAATTATCTCAAGTGTGATAACACATGTATAAACCAGTGGAATTGCTTGTCAGCTCTGAGATGGGGGAGATAATGGTAAAGAATCATAAATCATTTAACAATGGAAAAATACTTTAAAAAATAAATAAAATCATCTCAAGAGGCTGAAATTTTGGTAAGAATACCAGTTTATTGATTATAATCATAACCAATAAAATGACATGGGTCAATGGCTCGCTTAATGACCAGAGATACTGAAGCTAGATCTAGCAGATAAACAGGAGCTCATTATTCAGCCCCTCTCAGGAACTTTCCCAGACATCTCCTATTGGGAAATAGGAGGTGGTCCATCAAACTATCCCTTCTCCTCCCCATGTCTTTGGGCTCACATACACAAGAAAAGAATCCTGGTGCCCTCCATTTATTAACTAAATTCTGTTAAAAGGAAAGGCATTAATTGGGGTTCCCTAGGACAAAGAAAATGCAAAAAGCGGCAGACTGAATTGTATCTCTGGCCCAGAACCCAGACACAGAAATACACAGTAATTGTAGAAATTGATTGGGGCCTTCCTAATCTGGGGTCCTGATGTAGGAATTAATACAGTTTATGAAATCCTCAAACCAATATAAATCAAGCAGCAAGTTCAAAATTACCTTTTTTCTCTACACCACAGAAAGCATCATCCAGCAAACAGATATGTGTATTTCATAACTTTTGTGTTCCCATTTTTCAGTTCATTCTCTGGAGTTGAACATTAACAAGTTATTCTTCAAATATCAAATCTGTAGGTTTATATAATATTCTTTTCATTCTACTCATTTCACTCTTCATTAACTCATAGTTCTTTCCAAGTTTCTAAAAAAATTAATCTACTCATCATTTCTTTTTTGTGTGGTTAAAGGTTTTTTTAAATTTCCATATTATTCATTTTTATAAGTGAATAATCTTGTAAAACCAAAACTCCAAATCATATACCCAGATAAACAAGTGATAAATCATATGTTTTCATCTGCATTCCCACTCCAACAGTTCTTTCTCTGGGGTAGATAGCATTCTTTTTTTTAAGTCTCTCAGAATTGTCTTGGGTAACTGCATTGCTGTTAGTAGCAAAATTGCTGTTACTATGTATAATGTTCTCCTGGCTCTGCTTATTTTACTCTGCATCGGTTCATGGAAGTCTTTCCAGCTCTTTCTGAAATCATCCTGTTCACCATTCCTTATCTGCTCATCATTTCTTATGGTGCATTAGAATTCCATCACAATCCTATACCACATTTTGTTTAGCCATTCCCCAGTCGATGGACATCCCCTTGATTTCCAGTTCTTTATTGCCACAGAAAACTGTTATGAATATTTTGTTACACATAGGTTCTTTTCCTCTTCCCCTGATCTCATTTGGAAATAGACCCAGCAATAGTATACCTTAGTTTTATACTTCTTTGGGCGTGATTCCAAATTCTTCTCCCAATATTACTTTAAATAATATTAATCTTCAGCATTATATTGACAAACATATGGGACAGGTAAATAGCACAGTGTTTGATAGAGCTCCAGGGCCTGGAAACTAGAAGACCTGGGTTCAAATCTGGACTCCAACACTTCTGGGGCAAGTCACTAAACTCCATTCGCCTACCCCTTACCCTTCTGTCTTAGATTTGTTACTAAAATAGAAAGTAAGGGCTTAAACTTCCCCCCAAAAAACCTCCAACAATATATTAGTCTAGTTTATGGGAGATGTGAAATGATCCATTGCAGAAATATGTTACAGAGGACCTGGAAGCCAGAGTCAAACTTCAAGTCATTCTAATTGCACCTGCCTGATTTTTCTGAATCTTTAATGTTACTGTATAAAGACCCTTGAGTTGAGGAGCTTTTGTTTATAAATAGAAACCTTCCATAGGTGACATAGTATTAACAAGGTACTAGAAACTCCCTGAAAGACCCAAGGACAGGTTTTCTGGACAAGGGCTCCCTGGGTTAGTCTGTATGAATTTATTAAGTGTATACTATGTGCTCACTGTGCTGGGGAAAGATAACAAAAGAGAAGGTGGTAAAGAAAGTCCTGCGTGCAGCTTAGAGAGGAATGGGACAATACTCACCTGTACATAGACTATACTTATAATTTTCCACAGTCTGCAATGTCCCAACTTTTTCTGAGCCCAAATTCAGCCTTACAATATATAATTATAATTATTGTAATTATATAATTATATTTTTAAATTTTAGATAATTATAATATGGTTATAATTAATGTAATATAATTATTATATTATAGGAAATGTTAATATTCTAGAAATATAATTAATATACTAATATTTGTATTATAATAACTACAATATAATTAGAATAGTTTGTGTGAACTATTTGTTCATAACCTTTTTACCCATTACTACTTAGAGGCACCTAGGCAGCACTGGAGCACTGGAATCAGGGAGGTCTGAGATATAAGTAGGCACCAACAGGTTGTTCTACTTTAGTTTCATCTTCTATAAAGTGAGGATACCTACCTCCCAGGGTTGTTGTAAGGATCAAATGAGATAATATTTGTTTTTTAAATAAAATTTTATTGATATTTTCTATTTCTTATATTATCATAGTATCCCATGGTATCCCTCCCTTTTCTCCTCCCTGAAAGTCATTCCATATGAAAAATTTTTTTGGAAAGGTGAAAAAAAAAGTCATCACCCCTGATCAATACATTGGAAAAGTCTAAAAACACATACCATACCATGTATAACAACTCTAGACTTAAGTAACACTTTGTAATTGAATCTATACAAGCCTTTTATGGGCCTTAGAAAGTTGATCCCCAGATATTTTATGCATTTCATAATAATAGTTCCTTAGGATAGGATTTCTCTTTCTATTATACTTCTTATATTTTGTTATTGTTACACAGAAATGCTTTTGATTTTTGAGGATGTATTTTGGAACCTGCAACTATTGCAGTAGAAAGGGGCAGGAGAGAATGGGGCACAGGAGGGGGTTTTGGTGCCACCTGAAATTGGTTCTTTGGGTTTGCTATTGTAACCTCATTGTCCATGGCAGAGGAGGGAAGAGGAAAAGTGCTAAGTGAGCTCAGGAGGAGTAGGCATCAGCTCCTGGGCTTCCGGGTTGTGGCTTTGTTGGTGATGGTTGGTTTGTTTTTTTTTTAAGGTTCTTTTGGATTCTGAGTGGCCCCTAGACCATGGAAATAGCTGAAGTTGCTTTATCTTTGGCACATAATTTCTGTTTTAAATTGGTTTGAGAGGTTGTGTAGCAACACAAAAAATATCATCTGCCATTTTGTTTTTCACCTGACCCAGAAATTCAAATAAGATAATATTTGAGGTATGTTTCTCACCGTGTCTAGCACCCAGCAGTCATTATATAAATGTTAACTATTATTATTTTCACTATTGCCATCATCATCATTGTGGTAGTAAGTCATTGTGGGTAACATGCTGAATTTGGAGCCAGGAAGACTTGAATTAGTTCTATGACCCAAGGAAGTCACTTGATCTCTTTAAGCCTCAATTTCCTTCTCTGTAAAATGAATGAGTTACCTCTAAATTTCCTTATAGTCCTAAGTTAATAATCTTATATCTTGGATATTAAACCCTCTTCAGAGATATTTGATTTAAAGATTATTTTCTTAATCAACAACGACTCTTCCTCTTTCAGCTGAATTGTTTTTATTTATGCAAAAGCTGTTCAATTTCATGTAACTGAAGTTATATGCTTTATCTTGTGGTTTCTATTTCTTGTTTAATTAAGATTTCTCTTATTAGCTAAAGATATGAACAAAACCTCTATCCATTTCTTAATATAGCTGAGTATCTATCCACTTGGAACTCTATCGTGGGATGTGTCATGCAAGATCATGATCCAAAGCAGTTTTTGCCACACTGCTTCCCAGTTTTTCCCAAACTTCTTGTCAAATAACCATGAAAATTTAACAAAAAATATCAGTCTTAAGGTAAATCAAGGGGACAGCTGGGTAGCTCAGTGGATTGAGAGTCAGGCCTAGAGACGGGAGGTCCTAGGTTCAAATCCGGCCTCAGACACTTCCCAGCTGTGTGACCCTGGGCAAGTCACTTGACCCCCATTGCCCACCCTTACCACTCTTCCACCTATGAACCAATACACAGAAGTTAAGGGTTTAAAAATAAAATAAAATAAAAATAATAAAAAAAATTAAGGTAAATCAAAACTACAAGTAAAAGCAATTAGAAAAATAATCAGTTATTTTATTGTTTCCTAGAGAGATAGAGTGTGTTGAATACTTCAAACTTTGAGGAAGATCAACTGAATAATAGTGTATGTAAGAAAAACAGTTGACTCTAAAAAAAGACCAACATCCTCTGAGTAAGCAGATTGATATAACACACTAATCTCTCTTCATATTATTGATATATTATTCTAATTGAAGACCATGAACTTTTCATGCATTTATATAATGTTATATAAAGTAGTTATCTGTGTATTTTCCTCTAGAATATAAGCTCAAAGAGGGCAGAGATTCTTTTTTTAAGTATCAATTTCTTTTTTAATTAGTTCATTTATTAAATTAAAGTTCTTAGGCTTCTCCTTCCTTCCCTCCTTTCCTTGCACTAGAGAAGGCATCATTTGAACCCCTCCCCCCCACAAAAAAAAAATATATATATATGTATATATACATATATATATATATGTCTTGCTTGTTTCTGTTTATCAATTCTTTCTCTGGAGGTGAGCATACACAAGTTATTCTTCAGACAACATTTTTCTGTTGCTATTCATAATTTCATGTAGGTCTTTCAATGTTTTGTTTTGTTTTTAATTAGCCCACATTTCTTACAGTGCAGTAATATTCCATCACAGTCACATGCCACAACTTGTTTAACTATTCCCCAATTGATGGGCATCCCCTGAGTTTCCAGTTCTTTGCCACTACAAAGAGAGCTGCTACAAATATTTTAGAATATATAGGTTCTTTTCTTTATTCTCTAATCATTTTAACAAACCTAATAGTGATATTTCTGGGTCAAAGTTTTTACACAATTCTATAACTCTTTGGGCACAATTCCAGGTTACTCTCCGAAATAGTTGGATCAGTTCACAGTTTCACCAACTGTAGTGCAGAGATTTTGCCTTATCTTTTTTTTCTTCCTTATCTTTACTTTATTCTTACCACAGGCTCTGAAGGCAACAGGTTCTTAATAGTTTTTTGTTAAGTCAGTGAATGAATTTAAAAAAAAAATTCTTATCCCGGACTAGAGTTACAGTTCTGAAAGACAAAAGAGGTTTTTGATTTGTGTGTACTTTTTAAATATTACATAGAAATTAACTAAATCTGAATCCCTTCTTTTCAAGTTTTCATAATTAAAAAGTGAAATATTTTTATCTCATGACAGAATCCTAAAATAGATAAAAGTGATGGAAAAACTGTAGAAAATGTAGAAACAAAGTCTGCAATTCCTGATGATGATGATGATGCTTCATTTCCCCCACTTAAATCTGAAGACAGTGGTATTGGCCTAAGTGCTTCATCCCCAGAACTTTCTCAGCACTTAGGAATCCCTAAGATTTCTCCAGAAAAGGATGATGTCTGGAAAAGAAATGGTAGCATGCAAAAAACTTTGCACTACCTTCAAGAACTAGTTACTACTTTTACCAACAAGCACATTTTTGGAGTGCAGCTACCAGAGCGTGGAGAGGAAAATCAGTCAATGGTAACTATAAGCCCAAAGGACAAAGATGAAGCAAACATCACAATTATTGAAAACTCTGGCAAGAAGAGAAGCTTACTGGAAACAAAGGCAATCACAGTGCCCCAGTTTAAACAGATGCTTTCAGACTTATTCACAGTCCGAGTGTCTCCAACTAAGCAAAAAAGGCCTTCTTTTTCTTCAACCCATAACCTTGGCAAGAAAAAGGAAAAAGAGGAAGAGGAATGGTATATTTACAAGGTAATTATTGACTTGGGAGATTTGAGCAAGGATTGCCAGGAAGCCTTTGCTAGTGCTTGTCGTTTTCTGCTGGACTGTTCGACCTTCCCTGTCTACCTTTCTCAGGAGGAAACAGAGCATCTCTATACATCTCTTTTCCAAGCACCTGGTAAGAAGGAAATAATCTTTTAAATAATCTATAGAAATAAGTTTCCTGGGGCAGCTAGGCCACTCAGTGGATAGAGAGTCCTGCTTACTGACAAGAGATCCTGGATTCAAATCTGGCCTCAGACACCTTTACTGCATAACTCCAGTTGCCTAGCCCTTGCTACCCTTCTGCCTTGAAATTAATACTTCGTATTGATTCTAAGTCAGAAGATAAGGGTTTAAAGAAAGAAAGAAAGAAAAGAAGTTCACTATTGACTAACAATAAAAATAATCTTTTTTTGGAATTTTAAGATTTGCAAAATGTTTTACATATATCATCATCTTATGTAATAGCCTCAACAACCTTCTAGGGCAGGTTCTGTTATGAGCTTTACTTCATAGGTGAGAAAAATTGAGTTTGAAAAAGGTTAAGTAACTTTCTCAGTCAATCAGTATATATTTATTAAGCACCTGCTCTGTGTCAGGTACTGTGCTAGGAAAATACAAGAAGTCACAGAAGACAGCCCATGGTTGTAAGGAGCTCACAATCTAATGAGGGAGACAATAAAGAGATATGTACAAACAAGTTATAGGCAAGATAAATAGGAAATAATTAAAAGATGGAATTGGAATTAACCAGATTCATCAGAATTAAGAGGAGTTGGGAAAGGCTTTCTGTAGAAGATGAGATTTTAGCTGGAATGTGAAGGAGAAACCAGGAGACAAAGATGAGGAGGGAGAGTATCCTAAGCATTCTCTGGGGCTAAGAGATGGAGCACCTTGTTCTCGGGACAGCAGAGAGGCCGGTGTCCCTGGGTTAGAGAAGCCTGGAAAGTTAGGAGGATGCTGGCTTATAAAGGGCCTTGAGTGCCAAAGAAAATGTGTCATATTTGATCCTAGAGACAACAGGGAGTCATTAGCGTCTAGTTGGATCTGAGCTTTAGGAAAGAGTGGAGTGGAAAGAGATTTGAGGTAGGTGGACCCCTGAGAAGGTTATGGCAATAGTCCTGAGTGCCTGCAACAGAATAGTGGAGGTGCCAGATGAAAGAAGGGGATATATTCCAGAATGAAAATGAAGGATATTGAAGAGCTGAGTATGACCCGTAGGTTTTGAGCCTGAAGGACTAGGAAGATGATGTTGCCTTCTACATTATAGGGATGGTGAGGTGGCTCAGGTGCCAGGCTTGGAGACAGGAGATCTTGAGTTTAAATCTGGCCTCCAACACTTCCCATCAGGATGTCCCTACACAGGTCCCTTAGGCCCCAATTGCCTAGCCTTTGCCACTCTTCTGCCTTAGAAATAATATTTTGTCTCAATTTTAAGACAGAAAGTAAGGATTGTGTGTGTGTGTGTGTGTGTTGGTGTGTGTGTGTGTGTGTGTGTGTGTGTGTGTGTGTGTGTGTGTGTGNGTGTGTGTGTGTGTGTGTGTGTGTGTGTGTGTGTGTGTGTGTGTGTGTGTGTGTGTGTTTTAAATAGGGAAACTAGAAAGGGCAGAGGCTTTAGGGGAAAAGATAATGAATTTAGTTTTGAATATTTTGAGTTTAGGGGTGGAGGATGAGATCTGGATGAAAATCTAGCCAAGTGTCTGGGCAGCCCAGTAGGTTGGAGGGAGTGATATCCTGAGAGAAAAGGTCTTCAAGGATTATTCCTAACTTTGCAGAGGGCCTTTTGGGTGGCCTGTTGAAATCACAAGCCAAATTGTAAAGTGTTTGAAAAAGAGAGTGAGAGAAAGTAGAAGCCTCTATCCTAGACAACCTTTCTAAGGAATTCAGCCACGTAGGGCAGAAGATGGAGGGGATGCTAATGAGCCCGGGCAATGGGGGTGAGAGGGGACTTTTTGAAGAGGAGGGAGATGTAGACATGCTTGGAGGCTACAGGGAAGGAGATGGATGAGTGGAAGGTTTAGCCTGAGAAAGGGCCAAGGCCACCTCTTCATGGGACACAGGGGTGAAGGAGGCAGTGGCAGAAGGCACTGGGATACGAGACGAGGATTGAATGTCTGGTCAATGGCTGCAATTTTTTCTGTAAAATAGGTGAGGTTCTTAGCTGAGAAGGTAGGGAGAGAGGTTGAGAAGAAGGATTATGGAGAGTGGGATGAGGAGGACAATAATAGGATTGCCTGGCAGCAGGGAGGGCAAAGTCAAGACGTTTGTAGTCAGGATAGTGGTGTGATTTCTCTCAACCTTTGTTCGTGGGTAGGAGTGAAGGTGGCAGATTGGGGAATGATTCAAAGCTGAGTTTCGACAGGGCACAACTGGTAAAGTGATGAGGGTGAGGGTCTCAGGAGGAAAGTGTAGAATTAATTGGTTCACCAAGGGGTCAAGATGGGGAAAAGATGAGAGAGTGGCTAGTGCAGGAGGGATGGTCAAGGAGTTAGGGGGGTACCAGGTCCTCAATGAGGAAGTAAAGGAAGTTACCTGGAAGTCTGTGAACAACAGCTGTGGGGATTTTTATTGAGTGATAGAGATGAATAGTATAAACCTCAATGGAGGACAGATCTTAAGGGATGGAGACAGGAGGAAAACCTGGCAGTAAGAATAAGGAACAGGGGGCAGCTGGAGTGAGAGTCAGGCCTAGAGACAGGAGGTCCTAGGTTCAAACCCAGCCTCAGCCACTTCCCAGCTGTGTGACCCTGGGCAAGTCACTTGACCCCCATTGCCCACCCTTACCAATCTTCCACCTATGAGACAATACACCAAAGTACAAGGGTTTAAAAAAAAAAAAAAGAATAAGGAACAAGAAGTGTTTCGATTCCATTGAATAAAGATTCAGCTACTACAGGAAAGTGTGGCCAGGGAGGCTGTGTTGCCACAGGGGAGCCAGGTTTCATGGATAAGTTAAATGATGGAAAAAATGGGAGAGGAAAAGAATTAAGATGAAGGGAAGTTTGATGTCTATGAAAGAGGAATTCCAGAGGGCCCAGTGGAAAGACTATGTGTATGGGTGGTGAGAGCATCTAAAGCAGGATTTAAATCAAGACCTTCCTGACTTTGAAGTTTAATACTCTTTCCCCTAACGAGGATCTTTTGCTTTTATCACACTTTTTTTTCCCTTGTGCCAGTTGCAGGGAAAGGCAGATGGAAACATTTTGTAGTGATTTTTGTAGTGATTAGAGCTGGAAGAATCCTTAGGAAGCATCTAGTCTACCCTTTTCATTTTACAGATAAAGAACCAGAACCAGAAAGAGGAAATGATTTGCACAGTGACACATAGATTTTTTTGTGCCAATTCTACTGCTAATTCTGACCCTCCATAACCAAAAAATACAAATGTGAATCTAATTGTAAAGAAGAATCATATTTAGTATTAGGTTTTCTCATTTTTTTCCTCAGCAGCAAACTGTGATAAGTTAGGGAAAAGGCAATTAAATATAATTATATGATCAAATAGCTGATACATATAAAATTTTTATGATTTTCAACGTAATTGAATTAATCCCTCACAATAATTCTGCAAAGCAAACAGTACAAATATTATTATCCCCATTATGCAGGAAACCAAAGCTCAGAGAGCGACAATACATGTATGACCCAGATAAAATTGCTTGCCACCTCCAGGAAGGGAGAGGGAAGTGAAGAAGGGAGACATTTTGGATCATATAACTTCAGAAAACTTATGTGGAAATTTGTTATTACATGGAATTGGTTAGAGACATATATATTTAAATAATTTTTTAAAATAAATAAAGCTTACCCTCAAAGTAACTAATTAGAACATAGTAAGTGTGTTGGGACCAAGACTGAAAGTCATATCTTTGGACTCCAATTTCAGTACTATCAGATACACTATGTTGCTTCTCATAATCCTAGAGAGTCACAGACTTTCCAAATTTTATAGATTTTTCTGTACTATGGCAGGATTTGTTTTTGTTTATGGTATGCAATTTCACTGCTACAGGAAGCCCCCCTGGGGGGGGGGGGTTCTTTCTTTCAGAGCAGTTCTACTGTCCTTCTCTAACTTAGAATCTTAGGTGCCTGAAGATCTAAGAGGTTAAGCAACTTAACTCCTTTGAATGGTCAGAATCAGACTTCGACCTTCTTGATTCCCTAAAGCCAACTTTCGATCTACTATACCATGCTGCAAATGAAGACATTTATATGTAACACATAGATTGTTATCCCTCTAATGCAGTGATTCCCAAAGTGGACGCTACCAACCCCTGGTGGGTGCTGCAGCAATCCAGGGAGTCAGTGATGGCCCCAGGTGCATTTCTTTCCTATGAATTGCTATTAAAATATAAAAAAAATTAATTTCCAGGGGGCTAAGTAATATTTTTTCTGGAAATGGGGCAGTAGGCCAAAAAAGTTTGGGAACTACTGCTGTAATGGTATCAAATCTACTGACAAAATAAACTTCCAGAATAGCATCTTCACTTTAAATGTTTGCCTGATAATGAGTTTTAAGCTGCCGTGAAGTCTGAAAAATTGAGTATCTTAATTTCTTTGTTTTTGTGTCTTCGTTATGTTGTCTTCCCTTTGTGGAGAATGTGAATCCAGCTTCCCCATGTGGCTTAAATCTCTCATGACTATCTGCTGCTGTGTAAATGACTGCCAGATTCAGAATGTCTCCATCTTCACACTGCTCGAGATAATAAGCCATTCTCAGTCCCTGGCCCTTGTGTGTGAAGACAGGATGAAACGGAGTAAAATCTCTGGAAGTAATCCACTGTTTGGAAAGTTACAAATGGTAACAGTTCCTCCCATTGTTCCAGGAATATTAAAAGTCATTGCAAAGAAAACGGACTTCTATCAGGTACTTTTTAATTTGTGTCTATCTTGGAATGTGAATAGGGCATTTTTCTAGCCTCTTCATTCACAGGGGTCATTGTGAAAATAGTTGCATTCATGAAGTGAATTTAAACTGCATTCAGAATTTTACAACTGAAAATTTTTTTTAAATTGAGATTTCAGTAGAAAGGAGAAAGCTATGGGTACCAAATATCATAAAACTATCAAAGTCACAGTTTGTTAATTTTGTTTAACTACTTTTCTTTTTTACAAGGTAGGGCTTATTTGGTATTGGGAGAAATTATATCTGGAAATTACTGCGATAGAAAGCCAAAATGAATTAATGAAATAGCTTTTTAAAAAATTGATAAAATGGGAGCAGCTGAGTAGCTCAGTGGAGTGAGAGTCAGGCCTAGAGACAGGAGGTCCTAGGTTCAAACCCGACCTCAGCCACTTCCCAGCTGTGTGACCCTGGGCAAGTCACTTGACCCCCATTGCCCACCCTTACCACTCTTCCACCTATGAGACAATACACCGAAGTACAAGGGTTAAAAAAAAAATTGATAAAATGATGTATGATCTTTGAAAAAAAGTTTAAAAACTCAAATTACTTAGTTTGAAAGATAATCTGAGGCTTTTTAGATGTGATACTTCAAATTTATTATACAAAAGATAATTTTCTCTTTCTCTGTTCTTTTTTTTGTGAGGAATGAAAAAGAGAAACTTTGAGCTACACCATTAAATAATTTAGTTACACTTAAAAAGTAATTTGTTTTAAAAAGTAAAGGTTTAAAACACCCCAAAGTAAATTATCAAGTTTATAAGATTCCTTTCTTTTAAAGTGTTTTTTTAAACTAAAGTTTCACCTATTCTAAATAATTCTTCCAAAAGCCAAAGTAGGGTATAGTGGAGAAGATACAGACTATATTGCTTTGAGTGGCTGTATGAAGTGTGTGATTCACTGAGCTGAAAAGCCCCATCATGCTATCTGATCTCTCCATCTGTGACCCCTCCCACCTTTTTTTAATCATAAATTACCTTAATGATATCTTTTACTCTACCTCCTGCTTATAAATTTTAGTATTGGATAAGAATTGCTTAGGATAGAGTAGAGATGTTAAACCTCTAGGTACAAAGGAAGTTTTCAATAGGAGAAATGATGTTGAAACGTTAACAACAGAAAAATACAAATTTCCCAAATATTCCCTATTTATATGAATTCTTATCCTAAAGCCATACTACAGGGGGGAAAAATGAAACTTGAACTAAATGTCATAGGCAAACAAGATGACCTGATTTATAGAAAGCTGCTTCATGTAAATAAATTGTACCCATAATTATGGTTTAGAGAACTTGAAAGAGCTAATTGAAACAGATAGAATACAGATGATAGTGGAAGAGAATGATGAAAAGGTCCTTTGCACTCTTAGGGAATGATGTTCAGAAATGTGTGAATACATACTTGTTACAAGAGATTTTTTTTATTTTCTTATTTAATGGGAAGAAAGAGCAAAAATAGATTTTTGTTCATTGAAAAAAATTTAATGTAAAAAACACACGATAGGTACTTAAAAACAAGTGTTCAAGTTGATCTGAATCCTGGGGACATCACTTCAGGAGCCAGAGGTGATAAAATTGAACACAAATTTTCATGGATATATTCAACTATATTTATGTCTACCCTGGGTTTCCTTATTGCCCTTTGAATGCTTCTCAGTTTTAATCTCCTGAGATATTATTTCTTCAGAAATTGTAGTGTTCTTGATTCATAGGCATATAGTATCACCAAAAAAATATTAACATTAAATAGATGAATTTGGACATCATTAAAAGCACAAGGCAGTTTCTCATATCTTTTCAACTTGCTCTCTTTCTTATTCATTTCTTATCTGGAACACTTAGTTGCTACAGCACTAATGGCCATGTGTTGATTAACTAATCTATTCCATTAATCCACCCTTCTATTTCCTAGCCAGTACCAAATTGTTTTAAAGATTACTGCTTTATAATATAGTTTGATATCTGGTACAGCCAGGCCTCCTTCCTTCATTTTTCCATTAATTGTCTTGATACTCTTGGCCTTTTGTTCTTTCAGATAAACCTTGTTGTTAATTTTCTTGTTCTATAAGCAATTTGGGAATAGTTTGGTATAGAACTGAATAGGTAAATCAATTTAGGTAGGATTGTCATTTTCAATATTTTTGGCTTATCCCTATCCATGAGCAATTTAATTAATGTTTTTCCAATTTCTTAGGTCTGACTTTATTTATGGGAAGAGTGTTTTGTAATTGTATCCATCTAGTTGCTGAGTTTGTCTTGATAGATATGCCACCAAGTATTTTATATTCTTTAGAGTTATTTTGAATGGAATTTTCTTTTACACCTCTTGCTGTTGGATTTTGTTGGTCGTAAATAGAAATGCTGATTTATGTGAGTTTATGTTGCATCCTGAAAATTTGCTGATATTCTGTTTTCAGTTTTTTGGTTGATTCACTTAAGTATATCATCATATCATCTGCAAAGAGTGATAAACTTTGTTTCTTCATTGCTTATTCTAATTCCTTCTATTTCTTTTTCTGCTCTTATTGCTATAGCAGGCATTTCTAGTACAGAATTAAATAAGAGTGGTGATGATGGGCATCCTTACTTTATATCTAACCTTATTGGGAAAGGTTTTAGTTTGTCCCCATTATGGATAACACTTGATGGTAGTTTTAGATAGATGCCATTTATCACTTTCTAGAAGGTTCCATTTATTACAGTGTTTTATAATGTTTTTATAAGGAATGGATGTTGTATTTCTTCAAATACTTTTTCTCTATCTATTGAAATAATTATCTGGTTTCTATTGGTTTTGTTACTGATATGATCAGTTATGCTGATTGTTTTTCTAATATTGAACCATCCCTGGTATAAAATCCACCTGATTGTAGGGTATGATTCTTGTGATATAATGTTGTAACCTCCTTGTTAGTATTTTATTTAAAACTTTTGCATCAGTGTTCATCAGAGAGATTGGTATATGGTTTTCTTTCTCTGATTTAGCTCTTCCTCATTTAGGTATCAATCCCTCATTTGTGGCATGAAAAGAGTTTGTAGGGATTCCCACTTCCCCTATTTTTAAAAAAATAGTTTATATAGTATTGGAGTTAGTTGATTTTTGAATGTTTAATAGAATTCACTTGTGAATCCATCTGGCCCTGGGGCCTTTATCTTAGGGAGTTCCTTGATGGTTTTCAATTTCTTTTTCTGTGATAGGATTCTTTAAGTATTCTATTCCCTCTTTTACTAATCTAGACAGTTTATATTTTTGCAAGTATTTATCTCTTTCATTTATCAGATTTATTGGCATATAGTTGGACAAAATAACTCCCAATAATTACTCCACTGGTAGCAGTTTTCTCTTTTTTATTTTTGATACTGATAATTTGATTTTTTCTCTTTTTTAATCGTCAACCAATGATTTGTCTATTTTATTCATTTTTTCATAAAACCAACTCTTTGTCTTATTTATTATTAGTTCAAAAGTTTTCTTACTTTCAGTTTTATTAATCTCTCTCTTGATTTTTAGGATTTCCAAAATGATACTTAAGTGAGCATTTCTAATTTGTTCTTTTTCTAGTGTGTTTAGTTGCATGTCCAATTCATTGATCTGTTCTTTCACATATAAGCATTTTCAGATGTAAATTTCCCCATAAATACTGCTTTGGCTGTATCCCACAAGTTTTCATATGATTATCTCCTCATTGTTATATTTTTTTATGAAATTATTAATTGTTTTTGTGATTTGTTCTAATCTCTATTTAATTTCTATCTATCATCTTAATTTCTATCTAATTTCTAATTAATTTTTAGTATTCTTGCTACCCTTTGTTGAGTGTAATTTTTATTCCTTGATAGTCTGAAGAGTAAGTATTTAATATTTCTGCTATTTTACATTTGAGTATGAGGGTTTTCTGCCCTATTATGTGGTCAGTTTTTGTGAAGGTGCCATGTACTACTGAGAAAAAGTTGTATTTCTTTCCATTTCCATTCAGTTTTCTCCAGAGGTCTATCATATCCAGTTTTTCTGAAATTCTATTTACCTATTTCTTTCTTGTTTATTTTTTTGTTGGATTTATCTGTTTCTGATAGAGGAGAGTTGAGGTCCTCCACTACTAACATTTTACCATTTTCTCCTAAAACTCATGAAACTTTTCCTTTAGGAATCTGGATGCTATTCCATTTGGTGCATAAATGTTTAATATTGATATTGTTTAATTAATTATGGTACCTTTTATCATGAAGTAGTTTCCTTCCTTATTTCTTTTGATTAAATCAGTTTTTACTTTTGTCTTGTCCAAAATCATGATTGCTACGTCTACTTTTTTCACTTTAGCTGAAGCGTAGTAGATTCTGCTCCAGAATCTTACTTTTATTCTGTGTGTGTCTTCCTGTTTTAAATGCGTTTCATTTAGACAGTATATTATGTGGTTCTGGTTTCTAATCTACTCTGCTATCTTTTTCATTTTATGAGTTGTGATGGATATTTTTCAACCAATCTACAAATAAAACAAAGAGACAAAACTCCAAGGCAATAACAGGTTTATTGAGAGAGTCCAGTGTCTCTCTGCAAAGCTGGGTCACTAGGTTTTCCTGCCAACCTAAGACAATTGAATAAGAGTTTTTTCCCTTTTTAATACTTTAACATTACATCACAAGATCCCACCCCAAAGGTCAACCATCAATCCTAGGATAGTTGGAAAATGAGAGATATCTCTACCAGACATTTTTCTGCCCCGATATCCCTGTATGCCATATATGGTGAAGCCTTCTGCTTAGAGGGCATGACCGATAGATTTTCTGCTTAGAAGACACTGCCCTTGTATAAAAAGAGGAAGTAGCTAGATTTACTGTGTAGTTAAAAGTTTTCCTTTGTAAAAAATAATTATTAGAATTCTATTAATCTTACTATAATTCTGTTAATCACAAATCAATCGTTGTCCCAGAATAATCACTTCCTTTGGCTACATACTGATTAATTGTGATAACTGAGCTCTTATTTTTAAAAGAATCAGGAAACTCAGTGGAATTGCTTGTCAACTCTGGGAAGGGGGAGGGAAAAGGGAAGAGGTAAAGGAAACAAAATGAATCATGTAACCATGGAGAAAAATAAAAATAAATAAATAAAAAGAATCAGAAGTCATGGATTCTCATTCTCTTCAAAGTAAGTTCATCCCATTCACATTCAGTTATGATTATTAATTGTGTATTTCCCTCCATCTTTTCCCCCATTTAGTCTTTTCTCTCTCTTTTTAGCCTTTCCCTGTTCATAGATGTTTTTGTTTTTGATGACCACCTCCCCCAACTCACCCTCCTTTTTGTCCATCCCTCGCCCCTGCCACTTCTCTATAGGGTCAGGTAGGTTTCTATGGCTAGTCGACTGAGTGTGGTATTATTCCTACTTTGGGCTAGTTTCGATGAGAGTAAAGTTTAGTCATAATCACTTCCTCTCATATTCTCCTCCATATTTACCACTTATGTACCTCTTAATGAGAAGTAGTTTACCTTTTACTTCTTACGTATTTTAGGTATCTCACATTTTTTTAAGAACCTTACCTTTTTTCAAGTATCATAGATATCTTAATTATTTCAATTATCACCTTCCCAGATATGAATGTACTCAATTCAACCTTATCAAAAATCCTTAAGTTTTCATTTTACCTTTTTATCCTTCTCTTGGGTGTCATATTTGCTCATCTAATTTTCTTTCCAGCTCTGGCTTTTTGATCAGGAAAGTCTGAAATTCTTTTATTTCATTAAATATTAGTTTTTTACATAAGATTATGCTTAGTTTTGCTAGATATGTAATTCTAGGTTGTAGTCCTAGATTCTTTACCTTAAAAATATCATATTCTTTGTCTAATTCTTTAATGCAGAAGCTGCTCGGACCTTTCTAATCTTGATTGTGGCTCCTCAATATTTAAATTGTTTCCATATGGTCACTTGTAGTACTTTTTTCTTGGCCTGGGAGTTCTGGAATTTGACTGCAGTAGCCCTGTGGTATTATTATTTTTCTGGAGGTGATTGATAGATTCTACAATTTCTGTTTTTCCTTCTTGTTTAAGTATATCAGGGCAGTTTTTGTTTTTTTTTATGATTTCTTGTAATGTGGTGTCCAGGCTCTTTTTTTGATTTTGGCATTTAGATATTCTGATGATACTTAAATTATCTCTCCTAAGTCAGCTTTCGAGGTTAGTCATTTTTCCATTGGGATATTTAAAATTTTCTTCTATTTTTAAATTTTGTCTTATTGTTTCCTGATGTCTAATTCTAATTTGGGGGGAGTTATTTTCTTCCTTGAGTTTGTGTTTTCTTTTCCATTTGTCCAATCCTACTCTTTTAATACTTGTTTTCATCAGTGTTTTCTTTTTGCCTACATTTCCATTTAGTCCATTCTGTTCTTTAGAAATTTGTTTTCTTCAAAGTATTTTGTATGCTTCACTTTTCATTTGGCCTGTTGTAGTTTTTAGGTGATCTCAGTGAAATTTTCCCCCAGCTATTGAGTTTTTCTGTCAGTTCTCTTATTATTTGGTTTATTAACTTCTTCCAGAGGTTCCTTTGAGACTGGAAATTCTTTTTACCCTTTCCTTTGAGGCTTCATATGTTTCCTTTTTGGCATTGTTGTCCTCTTCTGAGTTTGTATTTTGGTCCTCTCTGTTACTAAAGTAACTTTCTATGGTCAAGGATTATTTTTTGTTTTTTTGTCTTTTGTTCATTTTTCTAGTTGTTTTTCCCCCCCATTACCTTATCTGTCTGTTGAGGTTCTTCTCTGTTCCTAGGGTAGAAGGCACACTGCTCCAAGCTTGCAGAATACTCTTCTCTCGTGCTTGGGGTAGGCTCAGCTGCCTTTGTTTCTCATGGTATGTCTGTCCAGGAGATGACCCTAGGCTTGCCCTAGGACATTTTGCTGCTGTTTCGTCTCCCTATGTTCAGCACCCCATGCTATGAACTCCCCTGTTGTTTCATGAGCTGGGCTGGTCCCCATTCTGCTGCTTTCCTACTCCTGCCAGGTGGCCTGGGCTGGGCAAGTTCTCTGCTTTGCTGCCTCAGGAACTCTGCTGCCATGTGGGTGTGAATAGGGTCCTGAAGTTTTGTTTCTCCATCTCTGCTCCCTTGGGACATCACGACTGCACTGGCATATGAGTTTGTAAGATTCCTGCCTTCTCTACTTTGTCTACCTGTGTGGAGTGGCTTGGGCCAGGTTCATTCCTGTTCCACATCTTCATTGCCTCTGGTGGAGTCACCATAGGTTGGGCTGCTCCAGGTTCTTCCAGTTCTTGAAGATGCTGCGATGCCTGGTCTCCTCTCTCCTCTTACTCCAGTGAGATGTATTTTTCCAGCTTTCCTGTGTTTTAAGGCCATTTATTTAACTTCTGTCTGTGTGTGGAGCATCAAGAGAATGGAGCATCCTTTATGCCACCATCTTAGCTCCCAGCATGAAACTTAGTGCCATTTTTTCCTTAAGGTTACTTGCCCTATTCTCTGCATTTATCTTTTATTTTCTGATTCACATGTTGTCTCCCCTATATTATCCCCATTGCTTAGCATAGTACCTATCATATAATTAATAAATAAATACTAATTTGTTATTGATTATATAATAAGGAAGGGGCTATATGTTTGGAACTCATTGAAATTATCTCTGCCAACAAAATAGAGAGAAGTGCTGATTTTTACTTGAGTCTCCCAGCCTGATCACCCTAGCAGCTAAGGTTTCTTGGCAGCTACCAGTCCAGAATAGTACTGCACTCTCCATATTTGCTTCTGGTCATTGTTTGAGCTACTATGGTTAATGCACTCACTGCAAAACCTGTCCAGGTCTGTCATGGCCCACCTGCAGCTATCCAGCATCAGTTCCATCTCTGTGTGTGACTTTGCTTGCAGCCATGTCAAAAGCCCAAAATAGCAAGTAGCTGAAATCAGTCGGCCATATATTGGAAGAACTCACATTTGAATGGAAAGAATGCCTCAGAAATGATTAACTAGAGTTCACTACAAGGACAATGAAAGGAAAAATACAGAAATTTGTAGAAATGTGTGCTATGTACATTTTCCTTTCTCATTGATCTAATTTTACTTGTTAACTTCCAGGAGATAGCATGAACACTTGTTATATATTTTTTCTTTTTTTGTAAATAGCTTAGTGCCTCATTTTAAAAATTAAAATGTAATGGGTTACTTTTTTATATTTTAAAGACATATACAAGAAAAAAATTAATGGGAAAGTATCCATTCCTTAATTTTGCTTTATTTTTAGCAGAAATTCTGTAATTGTTTCATCTTCGCAGCTTGCGTTTTCCTTTATCAATGTTTATGGTTCATGAATCTTGAACAAGATCATCTTTGACTTTTAAAAGTATTAAGCAAGAGGAAGCTAGATGTCTTAGTGGATCGAGAACTAGGCCTATAGGTGGAAAATCCTGGGTTCAAATTTGGCCTTAGACATTTCCTAGCTAAATGACCCTCGGCAAATCACTTGACCCCAATTACTTAGCCCTTACCACTGTTCTGCCTTGGAACTGACACTTAATATCAATTCTAAGACAGAAGGTAAAGTTTTTAAATCAATCGATCAAATGCATTAAGCATAATCATAAATGGCCTCATATGAAAATGATACTGTTTACCCACAATGTCAGGAAAATATGAATGTTGGGATATACTTTGCATATAATAATGATATATTTGTGCTGATTTGTGCATATGCATGTGTCCACACACACCTCTAATTTCAGCCCACTGCCTACACTTGACTGGGGTACAGCTTATAACCTCAGAATGAAACAAAACTAACTTTACCATATGGGGATTCATATGTAGTCTTTGCTTCATTAGCTCTATGTAGTAACCAGCATTAGCTGACTGTAATTACAGACAAATATAACTTTATTTACTCAGCCTAAAGACTTTATGAAGAAGATTAATACTTAAACTAATAAATTGCAGTATTTTATAGCTGACTGCTAGGAGAAAAGGAAGCATACAGGATTTAACATAAGGTACTAGGATTATAGACACCCAGAAATCTGCAACTTTATGCCTAAAAGTTGTGATGTCAGTACCTGCTTATCATATTGTTCTTTTCTTTTAAGAGCTTATGGGTCTGTTGTTCATGAGAACTTGGGTAAAAGCTAACATTTTTATATTAAAACTTTTCTTAAAAAGAGATAATTAGGATCTCAATAATTATCCTTTTATCATAGAGAGTGGCACAGGTGCTCTGGAATCAGCTAAACAAAGACACACAAGAGCATCACATTGCTTGTGTGGAACTCTTCTACAAGCTACACTGCTTGGCACCATCACCTAACATCTGTGAAGATATTATCTGCCATTCATTATTGGAACCTGACAAAGTAAGTCTCTGTTACTTGTTAATTTTTCCTTTCCCTTCTTTACTGTTTTTTCCTTCGGTTTATTAGACTCTCTAGTGATTTTAGATTAGTATATTTTAGTTTAGTGTATTAGTAAATTTAGATTTCACATTAGTAGATTTAGATTTAGATTAGATTTTACAAATATCATCTTCCCATATAAGAATGTAAACAATTCAACCTCATTGAGTCCTTTGTGATTTCTCTTTTATGTTTACCTTTTTTTGGCTTATTTTAAATCTTGAATTTACAAGTTAGACTGTCTGTTCATTTCTGGTCTTTTCATCAGGAATAGTTGAACATCATCTATTTTATTAAATATCCATTTTTCCCATTATTGAATTATACAATTTTGCTGAGTTGATTTTTTATGGCAATCCTAGTTCTTTCCAATATATTCCAAGCCTTCCACACTTTTAGCATGGTATTGGCTAACTATTGTGTGATCTTCACTGTAACTTCATCATATTTGAATGATTTCTTTTTGATTTGCATGCCCAATTCATTGACCTCTGTCCTCCCTAATCTGTTAATATATGCACTCAAGGATATAAATTTCCCCTAACTACTGCTTTGGCTGTATCCCACAGGTTTTGGTAGGATGTCTCATCATTGTCATTCTCTTCAATGAAATTATTAATTGTTTCTATGATTTGTTCTTTAATTAACTGATTTTAGAGAATCATATTATTCAATTTCCAATTAGTTTTTATTTGCCTTTCCATATGCCCTTACTAATTATTATTTTTATCACATTATGATCTGAAAAGGTTGCATTTATCATTTCTGCTCTTTTTATTTGTTTGCCATATTTCTTTGTCCTAGTGCATGGTCAATCTTTGAGACTATACCATGTGCTGCTGAAAAGAAAGTACATTCCTTTTTGTTCCTATTTATTTTTCTCCACATAGCTGTTAACTCTAATTTTTCTAGGATTTCATTCACCTCTCTTCTTACCTCTTTCTTATTTATTTTTTGGTTTGATTTATCTAGATCTGATAGGGGAAGGTTCAGGTCTCCTACTAGTATTGTTTTATTATCTATTTCTTCCTTGAGTTCTGCCAGTTTCTCCTTTAGAAATTTGGATGCTATACAATTTGGCACATACATGTTAAGTACTGATATTTCCTTATTGTCTATACTGCCTTTTATCAGGATGTATTTACCTTCCCTATCTCTTTTGATCAGATCTATTTTTACTTTGGCTTTATCATTTATTAAGATTGCAACTCCTCCCTCCTTTTTCTCAGTTGAAGCCCAACAGATTTTGCTCCATCCTTTCACCTTAACCTTGTGTGTGTCTATCTGCCTCATGCGTGTTTCTTGTAGACAACATATGGTAAGCTTTGGGTTTCTAATACACTCTGCTGTTTGCTTCCATTTTATGGGAATGTTCATCCCATTCACATTCAGAGTTATGATTGTCATCTGTGTATTCTTCACCATTTTTAAGTCTTCTAATTCTGCCTTTTCTTCTTTTGCTATTTCCTTTTAAACCAATGGTTTGCTTTTAATCATTCCCCCTAATTCCCACCCTTATTTTACTTCCCTTTCTGCCCCCTCCCTTTTTGTTCCCCTCTTGTTATTTTCTTAGGGTTAATTAGATTCCCTCCCCACTCTCTTTCCCTCCCTTTATGTACTCCCTGTCTCACTCCCCACCTTGGTTTTTCCCTTCTGCTTTTCCCTGTAGTATAAGATAGAATTTGTTGCCCCAATGGATCTAGCTGCTCTTCCCCCTCAGAATTGATTCCTCTGAGAGTAAGATTTAAATATTACCTATTAACACTCTCTTCCTCTCCTTCTTATAATACTATTCTTCCCCTCCCCTTCCCACATGCCTCTTTGTGTGGTATAAATTATCCTATTTTTCTTATTCCTTTAAGTTTCTCTTGGTGCCATCTTCTATCCCAACCCCCCTTTTCTTTCTTTTTTTCTTTTTTTTGTGTGTATCATCTGAGACCACTTACTACCCCAAACTTTCCCTAAGTATAGTTCTTCTAATTACTATAATAGTGAATACACTTTTTAAAAAAACCCTTAACTTCTGTGTATTGGCTCCTACGTGGAAGAGTGGTAAGGATGGGCAGTGGGGGTCAAGTGACTTGCCCAGGGTCACACAGCTGGGAAGTTTCTGAGGCCAGATTTGAACCTAGGACCTCCTCATCTCTAGGTCTGACTCTCAATCCACTGAGTTACTCAGCTGCCCCCGGTAAATACAATTTTTGAGAGTTACAAATAACATTTTTCCATATAGAAATATAAGTAATTTGATCTTATCAAAGCCCTTAAAGAAGAACCTTAAAATTTTTTTTCTTTCCCCTCTCTTATTTATCTTTTCATGTTTCTTTTGGTTTTTGTGGTTAGATAACAAACTTTCCATTTAGTCCTGGTCTTTTCTTTGTAAATACTTGGAAATCTTCTATTTTGTTGAATGCCCATACTTTCCCCTGGAAGTATATAGTCTGTTTTGATGGGTAGGTAATCCTTGGTTGTAGACCCAGTTCTCTTGCCTTTCTGAATATCATATTCCAAGCCTTGCGGTCTTGTAGTGTGGAGGCTGCCAGATCCTGTGTGATCCTGATTGGTGCCCCTTGATATCTGAATTGTCTCTTTCTGGCTTCTTGTAATATTTTCTCCTTAACTTGGAAGCTTTTGAATTTAGCTATTACATTCCTGGGGGTTGTCTTTTGAGGATTTAGTGTAGAGGGTGTTCTATGAGCTCTTTCAATGTCTATTTTGCCCTCTGGTTCAAGGACATCAGGGCAGTTTTCTTGGATAATTTCTTGTAGTATGATATCTAGAGTTCTATTTGTCTCTGATTTTTCCAGAAGACCAATAATTCTCAAGTTGTCTCTTTTAGACCTGTTTTCTTGATCTGTCATCTTCTCATTGAGATATTTTATGTTTCCTTCTATTTTATCAGTCTTTTGACTTTATTTGCTTTATTAATTCTTGCTGTCTTGTGAGATCGTTGGCTTCTACTTGCCCAATTCTAGCCTTTAAAGACTGGTTTTCTGCTATAATCTTTTGGTTTTCCTTTTCTTTATGGTCTATCTGGCTCTTCATGGCTTCCAGCTGGTCATTTCTGGTCTTCAATTTGCTTATCATTTCATTTGATTTCTAAACCTCAATTTCCAATTGCGAAATCCTGCCTTTTAAACTGTTATTTTCTTTTTGAACTATTTCCCACTTTTTTTGCCAAATCTCTTCCACCTTTCTCATGATCTCAGATTGGAACTCTTCAAGATCTTGTGACCAATTTTCTTTTTTTTGGGAGGGTTTGGATGTGTTTACATGTTTGTCCTCCTCTGCTGTGTGTTCTGTGGTCTGGATTTTTTCTATGTAAAAATTATCTAGATTTAGTGGATTTTTCTTGCTTCTTTTGTTGTTTGGTTTTTCTTAAGCCTTGCTAGCCATTACTCTGCTGTTTCTTGCTTCCCTCAGAAGTCTGGGTGAAGAGGGCAGGCTCTCTTGTGTATGGAGCTACAAAGCAGTTTTACTTTTTGAGTCTGGGCGCAGTTTCTGCCATATGCTGCCCCATCCGCATTCCCCTCTTTGCACCCAAGGTGCACACTCTTCAGCCTCCTGGGGTTTCAGGTCAAGCTGCTCTCAGGGGTGTTCTTGATCCGCTGCCAAGAACTTAGAGGTTATTCCCCACTGCTCTATGAATCCTGCCCTGTACATGGGAGGGTTTGATCAGCTCGTGGTTTGGTGGGAGCTAATTTACCCCCTTATAGCATGGAAATGCCCAAATCCCACATACCTATGATGCTGCGCCCTATTGTGGAGTCCCTTCACTCATCTGAACTTGGCCTTTTTGTTCTTTTGAGATATGGTACAGTGGGTGGTGGGGAGGGTAAAAGTTCTGCAACTACTCTGTAGCCATCTTAACCCAAAAGTTCTGAATGATTTCTTTTTGGCTACTTGAAGTATTTTTGTTTTCTCTTTCTCTGGAATTTGGCTATGATATTTCTTTTCTTTTTTTAAACTCTTACCTTTCATCTTAGAATCAATACTCTGTATTGGTTCAAAGGCAGAAGAGTGGTAAGGGCTAGGCAATAGGGGTCAATTGATTGGCCCAGGATCACAAGCTAGGAAGTGTCTGAAGCCAAATTTAAACCTAGGACCTCCCTTCTCTAGGCCTGGCTCTCAGTCCACTGAGCTACCCAGCTGCCCCCTGGCTATGATATTTCTGAGAGTTTTCACTGGGGATCTATTTCAGGAGGTGATCTACAGTTTCTTTTTTACAGTCTGGTTCTAGGATATTGGGGAAGTTTTCCTTTAAATTTCTTGAAAGATGATGCTTAGGCTCTTTCTTTTAACAAGGCTTTTAGGCAATGCAGTAATTCCTAAATTATATCTCCTCAAGTTATTTTCCAGATCAGTTATTTTTTAAGATGAGATATTTCATGTTTTCTTCTCTTTTTTTTCATTTTGTTGACTTTATTTTATTGTCCCTTGATGTCTCATGAAGTCATTAGCTTTCACTTGTATGATTTAATTTTTATAAAATTATTTTCTTTGGTGAATTTTTGTGCCTCTTTTTCTATTTGGCCAATTCTGTTTTATAAAGGTTTTTTTTAAATCAGTAAAATCATGTGTCTCTTTTTTTATTGGCATGTTCTGGGTTTTAAGATATTATTTTCTTCAGTATTTTTGTGCCTCTTTTACCAAGCTGTTAGTTGCCTTTTCATAGTTTTCTTCTCCTGTTCTTGTTTCATTTCTCAATTTTTCCTCCACCACTCTTATTTGATTTGAAAAAAAACATTTTTTTAGGTATTCTAGGAATTCTTGTTGAGCTCAAGTCCAATTACTATTTATTTTTGTAGTTTTGCTTGTAGGTGTTTTGAAATCATTGCCTTTTGAGTTTCTATCTTGATCTTTCTTGTCACCATAGTAGATAAAATTATGGTTGAGTTCTCTTATTTTTTGTTTGCTCCTTTTTTCCAGCCTATTTCTTTACTTTGAACTTTATGTTAAAGTTTGGTTCGCCAGGGGTGGAATGAGGTAGAGACCATTCCAAACTTTAGGCTTTCTCTTGCTCTGCTGTTTTCAGAACTAGTCCTAGGTATTTGGAAGTTTTTGGTATTTTCACTGCTCCTTTTTGATAACAGGTGTTCTTTTCTTCCCTGCAAGTATGACCTCGAAGTGGGCACAGGCAGTAGAGTTGCAAACAGTGCAGGTTCTGTACCCAGTGCAAGCTCAGGTGTCCCCTGTAATCTCTTACTAACCATTTACCAGATCTTCTTTACTGTCTTTGTCTTGAGAACTTCTGAAACTCCTACTGTTGTCACTTCTAAGAGCTGCCTCTGATGGTCTGATCCTGACCTTTTGTTGGCTTTCCCACTGTAGAATTTTATTGGAGGCATTATTTTAAAATTAGTTAGAAGGGAATATTGGGAGGGTTCATCTGCTTCCTCTACTTTATTGACTCCTTGACTCTCTCCCTGGAATTGCTCAGATCTTCTGAATATAGAAAATGAAATTCCAAATGAAAGAATTCACAGATTGCTTTGGGGTGGCAGGGACTATGGTTACCCAGATAGAGATCAAGGCATTAACTTTGATTGTAGTAAATCTCTGGTATGCTAAATATACATTTTATATGTAACTAGTCTGTTGTAATAGGTTAAGAAAAAAAAGAAGATAATGAGTATTTCAGAGGACTCAAGTCATGAAAAATAGTGCATTCTTCTGCTAAACCAACAAAATGTTCATTTTCATTTATCTTGCATTCAAGGGAACAAGATTGGAAGCAATATTTAGATTCTCCATAATCTGGCATCTAACAAGAGAGATTCAAAGCAACCGGGTGACATCCCACAGTCGTTCCTTTGATAGGTAGGTTGGTAACTTGAAGATTTCATTGGACAGTTGATATTTCTCTGAACAGGTCTTTTGAAAAGTAGTCAGATGATGAAACATTCCTTTCTTCTAAGATAGGGAAGAGACAAATGATAAAGAAAATGTCATGATGTTATCAGACATGGTCACTGAGTTTGTTGGTTTCACTTAAATTTTTTCTTCTTTAAAAAGGGGAAGAGTTCAGTGTTGGGGGAATTGATAATTAGTTTTTGTGATTTGAGGGAAGATCATCTAGGAAAAATACTTAAAAGTTTGAAATATCTAAAATTGGAAAGCATGAAGTATTTTATTTTTGGATGCTCAAACAGATATAGGTCAAGAGTATTCCTGTTTTTTGTCACAGCACATGAATTCCTAGGATTTGTTTGCAGGTCCTTGTTTGTTGTACTGGACAGCCTGACTTGTTCTGATGAAGCCATTGGTGCAGCAGCACAAGGCTGGTTGGTTCGTGCTCTTTCCCTCAATGATGTGTCCCGCATCCTGGAACCTGTTCTCTTGTTTCTACTTCACCCAAAGACACAGAGAATATCCATTCACTGCATCAAGCGGAAAAACTCAGCAGGTAACCACACTGGAGTGGGCAGACAAAAGCAAGTCATGGCCTATGAAAAGGGACCATGGTCATAATCATTTAGTAGTAGAGGTGATAGTGAGAGGTTCTTTCTCTTTTCTTTTTTCAATCCGAAGAGACTTGTACTTATTAATACTAAGAAATGCTTTTTCTCCTAGGGTTCCTACTATTTCTGAAAAATCTATTCTACTAATAAACAAAGAAAGACTTCAGAAGACAAAATAATAGCTTTCTCCTTCTCTGGTGCAAATGGTTGAAATGATACAGGGGGAAGTCCAGCAATAATGAACTTCTATCCACACAGCAAAAACTGTGTGTGTGTGTGTGTGTGTGTGTGTGTGTGTGTGTGTGTGTATTTATATTTTTGTATATATGTGGAGAGAGAGAGAGAGAGAGAATGAGCTTACATTAGACAGCAAAAGCCTACCATGAAATAGAACAAGCTAGTTAGTCTAGCATAACCAAATGATCATAGATTCTAGAAGACATCATAGCAATCGCCTAGCCCACTCTCTCATTTTCTGGCTTCAAGGTAATATGATGTAGTCGAAAGGTCATTGAACTTAGAGGTCTCAAGTGCTGCCTCTGACATTCACTGATTTGTGAATCTGTCAAGTCAATTAATTTACCTAGAACTTGGTTTTCTTATTTGTAAAAATGAGGCATTTGGACTGGATCAATTTTTTTCTCCTAAGATTCCTTTCAACTCTAATGATTATTAATTCTGTGATATTATGAAACTAATGCCTAGAGAGGGGTAAGTGATTTGTTCATTGGCATACAAATAGCAAATGGCAGAATCAGAATTTAAATCCAGGGCATTTGACTCTGAATCCAACTGCTGCCCTATGCTATATTGATATGATATTTGCCATTATTCTTATAAATTGCAGTTAGAGCTATTGCTCAAGAGACACTTTCCCTCTTCGTTACCATACTTCTACTTGAGAAAGCCATCACAAAGGGAATGATGGTATCTTGAAGTTATATTTAGAGTCGGCCAATTCACTAGCTTTTGCCAGGTTTGCATAGCTGAGAGATCATAAATTAGCATGCAATCGAGATCATTAGACTTCATATTCATACCTCATAGGATTTTAAAAGCTTCTTTTAAGACTCATACATGTGTGTGCTTGTCTTATTTCTATTGAAAATAAGGCTCTATGTTAAAATAGTCTCTATAAATATTTAACATATCTGTTTACTTATTTGTAAATTAAGTTCTTCCATCTTTAAAATTCTGTCTATGATGGTTATGTGTGAGAAAGTAATAGACCATTTAGAGAAAGGATGTATGGCATAGTGGATAGAGAACTGGCCTCAGAGTCAAGAATACCAACATTTCAATCCTACTTTGTAACCCTGAGAAAGTTAGTGCCTCAGACAGCCCTTTAAGACTGTAAGTTTCCTTGTAGATGCTGGTTTGCTCCTCATTAGATGTATCCTACAAAAGCAACATCATAGGTCTAGTCAAAGACATAAATGAAAGAGCATCTACATGGCTCTGGAGTCTGGAGATGGGAGGTCCTGGAGTTTAAATCTGGATGCAGATACTTCCTAGAAGTGTGTCTTAGACAAGTCACTTAGCCCCTTATTGTCCAACACTTATCACTCTTTTGCCTTGGAACAGATTCTTAATATCTGTTCTAAGACAGAAAGAGAGAGAGGGTGGGAGGGAGAGAGAGAGAGAAAGAGAGAGAGAGAGAGAGAGAGAGAGAGAGAGAGAGAGAGAGAGAACATTTTATGTTATATATGCATACATGTATGTATATGTATATACATGTGTGTGCATGTACAAATAAAATATATTCACATATAAACATTTTTATATGCATGTGTATGTGTGTGTGTATGTATATGGCAAGTAAGTGACACAGGCAAGACTTGGAATTAGGAAGATCTGAGTTCAACTCTTGTTTTAGACACTAGCTATGTGGCCCTGATCCAATCACTTAACTTCTCTGTGCTTTGGTTTCCTCATCTGTAAAAATGAGGATAATAGCATTTATTTCCCAGTGTTATTGTACTAATCAAGATAACATATATAGAGCACTTTAAAAAACATATTCACAATAATTTCTCTTACCCATGATTAATAATTTGACAGCTTTATATAGTTTTTTAGGACTGTTAACTAAATGACCTTTTTTAGTCTTATAAGTCTTTTCTTTAAAGAACTGATTTATCCACAGTTTCAGTTCTTCTAAAAAGTTATTAACTCTTCCTTGCAGAGGATTTACATCATTGGTTTAGCAAGAAAAAAGCTTGTTTCAAAGAACTGTATGGAGTGTCTGAACTTCCTGAAGGCAGCAGCTGCCATGAAAACCTGCCCTTGAATCAGTTTACAACCGTAGACCGGGAAGCTATTTGGGCCGAAGTAGAGAAAGACCCAGAGAAACTTCCGCTGAGAAATGTCCCAGAGGATGATGACGACGATGTCCCTGGTTGCACAGACAAGGCCGAAGGTGAACTTCAGGACAACAGTGAACACACCGAGTCAGCAGATACCAGCTTGGGAGCCACCGAGAGTGAAAATACCTCCTCCTTCTCCACACCTTCCCTTGACCCTCATGAACTGAGCAGTGAAGAAAACTGTAGCCCCGTGGATGACCGAGTTCCTCCCAAGCATCCCGCCTCAGCCTCTCTTTTCCAGGCTCAGGTCTCTAAAACAGTTGCCAAACGGAACCTGGTGCGCTTTGACTCAGACAAGACCCAAGCTTCAGAGTCACTCTCGAGTGATGAGGAAGCGGACATGCATCAGACACTCACAATGTCCAAGTTACTGAAACAGAAGAAGGAAAAGCAGGCGATGACCGAGGCTTTATTTAAGCACATTCTGTTGTACCTACAACCCTATGACTCCAAGCGAGTCTTATATGCCTTTTCTGTGCTAGAGACAGTCCTCAAATCCAACCCCAAGGAATTCATTGAGGCAGTGTCTAGGACTAACATGGATACCAGTTCCACTGCTCATTTGAACCTAATTTATAACCTCTTAGCTCGTCACCAAGAAGCTTTGGTGGGACAGAGTTTCTATGGAAAGCTACAGACTCAGTCACCCACCACCTGCCCTCATTCCCTTTTGATCGAGCTCCTTATTTATCTCTGCCTGAGTTTCCTACGTTCATACTTTCCGTGCTATGTGCAGGTCTCCCACCGAGACATACTAGGCAACCAAGCTGTACAGATCAAGAGTGTCGAGGTCTTGATCCGGATAATGAGCCAGCTGACTAATGTCGCCAAATTATTTAAGGGGAAGAATGTGGACTTCATCCAGAACTTACTGGAGCAGTGCAAAGTTCAGGAGTTTGTCCTCCTCTCTTTATCTGTTTCCATGTTTAGCAGTCAGAAGCAGTATGAACTTCTTGCCTCGGCTCCGACTAAGCCCCCTCGAGAAGAGAGACTTTTTGAAGAAGGGCTGATTAGTTTTGGTCAGGATACGATCTGGAATCCCCTGCAGATTGAGCTTCTGAAACTCCTGCAGGTGCTGATTATCTTGGAACACCATCTGGGAAAGGTCCAAGAAGAACTGGAAAACCAGTCAGATCTGTCCAAGGAATGGCAAAAGACCCTCAGATTTCAGGAGTCCATCAGCGCTATGCAGTATGTCCAGCCGCACCCCATTACTTCTCAGGGACTGTTCATCTCTGCCGTGGTGAGGGGTTTACAGCCAGAGTGTGGCTACGGGATGCACTCGGCCTGGGTTAGTTTGGTCACGTCCTCTTTACCGTACTTTGGCAAATCCTTAGGCTGGACGGTCGCTCCGTTTGTGGTGCAGATTTGCAAGAATCTAGACGAACTGGTCAGGCAGTATGAGAATGAGTTTGTGAAGTCTTCTGTCAGGTAAGATGTGCCAGTAATCTTAATTTTTTTTCCCATTATAGACTATAATATAGAACGGCTAGTTTGGAATAGATTGTAGTTGGAGCATTGCTCTAATATTCATGATGGTTTATTTATCATTGTCCAGGATCTGAATTCTTCTAGTCTTCTTAGTTATTTACTAATTCTATAACCAATGGCAAATCAGTTACCACAGATGATTTATCTGTAAGATGGGTATAGAAATGAAAATGTCATTCCTTGGATCATTATGAAAGGAAAATAATTTTAAATGACATAAAATATATTTTAAGCAATAATTCTTGTTTGAATAACCTCTTGAAGTCCACAAAGCACTTGGATCATTACAATCCTTTGAGTAGTATTACAGATATTATTTATCCTGATTTTATAAAGGAGGAAATTGAATCTCCGAGGACCAAAATGACTTGCTTGTGTTCTCACAATTAAATGTTTAGGGAAGATCAGACATTTCTGATGACAAGTGTCTTGACTCTAAATCTCTCCACTCTGCCATACTATGTAACAAAAATGCTTACATACATTCAAGTAGCTTTGACCTGCCATAGTCTGTTGAGCCGACCAAGAAATCTTGCTGCCAGGGGCAGCTGGATACCTCAGTGGATTGAGATCCAGGCCTAAAGACAGGAGGACCTGTATTCAAATCTGGCCTCAGACACTTCACAGCTATGTTACCCTGGGCGCTTAACCCCCATTGCCTAGTCCTTACTGCTCTTCTGCCTTGGAACCAATATATAGTATTGATTCTAAGATGGAAGGTAAGGGTTTTAAAAAAAAAAAGAAAAAGAAAGAAAAGAAAACTGGCTGCCATGACTACTCTCCTCCTCCCAACTCCCAACCTCTTTTGAAGTCAGAGGGAAGGAAGAGGTGGACAAGGCAGAGAGAGACAAAATAACAGAGGGAAGAATCAATAATATCCTACCATCTTCTAAGAGTAGTAAAACCTTGAGGTAAATATCAAGTTCTACTTAATATTCTTCATGGTATAATTTTGTCTACATGCCATTTTCACCATGTGCTTCTTTTTTTTTTTAAACCCTTACCTTCCATCTTAGAATTTAGTACTGTGTATTAGTTCTAGAGCAGAAATGTGATATGGGCTAGGTAATGGTGATTAAATTAATTGCCAGGAAGCCAGAAGTGTCTGAGATCAGATTTTCACCTAGGACTTCCAGTCGTTAGGCCTGGCTTTCAATCCACCTATCCACCTAGCTGCCCCTTCACCATATGTTTTTAAAAAACCAATTTGAAACAAAAGACATAAATGATATATTCAATGATATTCAACAGTATTGAGAAATTTCACAATGGATTATATATTGTCTCTTAGGTTTATAAATGGAATCACATAACCTTTATTTTTTTATGTATAAAAATTCTTAAAATTATTTATCACCTTTAAAACAATCCCCAAGCACTGATGATGAAAAATGCCATTCATCCCTAGAGAAAGAACTGATGAAGTCTGAATGCAAACTGAGATATGTTTATTTAATTTTCTTTCTTCATTTTTTTTGTTTGTTTGAATTCTCTTCCACAAAATGACTAATATAGAAAATGTTTTATATTATTGATCACGTAAAATCTATATTAGATTGTTTACTGCCTTGGGGAGGGAGGAGAGAGGAGTAGAATTTGATACAAACTTTAAAAAAAGGTTGGGGTTTTTTCATGTAATTGAGGAAAAAATTAAAATGTTTTTAAAACAACACCTATTTCACCTTTTCTCCAAAGCATACCCTGTAAGAGGGAGAACGTTTCACCAGATTACCCACTCACTCTTTTGGAAGGACTAACAACTATAAGTCATTTCTGCCTCTTGGAACAACAACCCAATCAAACAAAAATGGTAATTATTTTCTCTCAGTTCAAGAGCCAGTTTGCGATACTTTGTCTTTTCTCCATTGGGTTATGTCTTGCTTCAAAAAAGCAGTAGTATTTGCATTTTTTCTTTAAACCTATGATTTACATTTGTACTTTTATGATACAGTGCCTGACACATAGTAGGCACTTAATAGTGATTAATTATATCTATTGAAGTTGTTTGTTCTCCTATCATTGGAGATGACTAAACAAAAGCTATTTGACTGTTGCTATATATATAAACCTAGTAATATTATGTTATTATATTTTATTATGTACATAATAAAATATTATATATAGTATATATAATAAAATATAAAATATATTTTTATTAATTTGAAAAATTTGNATGTGCACAAATCCAGAACTACTCATGGCTCAAACTTATATAGAGCCTTTCGGCAAAGCTGCCATGGCACTGATAGGCACCTGAAGGGGTGACGCAATGGTGTGTTGTGAGCCATTGGAATGATAAGGTTGGGGAGAGGGAACTGGCTAGGAGGCTTAATTTTAACGATGCCACAGTGAGTAAGAAGAAGGGGGATTCTGGCTAGTTAAACCTTAGCATATATAATCATGATCTGCTTTGGGGGCTGGAGCTAAAACAGTCAAACTGATTATTAAGTGTCTTCATTACACATGGGGCTAGGGGTAAAAGAGGGAAAAAAACTTTCCCTGACTCAAAGAACTTAATCTACTGAGAAGGGGCTCTGGGGTGAGGGTATAAGGGTGATATTTAATATATATATATATATATATATATATATATATATACATATATATATATGTGTGTGTGTGTGTACATACACATACACATACACACACACATGATTTTTTCTTCTTATAGTCAACTTCTATAAGTGATCCTATCAACTTGAGAAATGCCAAGAATGCTATTTTGGAAGAGTTGCCTCGAATTGTTAACACCATGTCACTTCTATGGAGTGTCATTAGAAAAGAAGAAACCCAAAAAAGACAAGCTGATTTCTTTGGATCTTCTAAAGGATCATCTCTAGTTTACTTTAAAGCTACCAAAGTAAGAAACATTTCCAAATGTTGGTGCTCTTCTTTCTTCTCTCTATTGCTTTTCTGTATATCCCCTTCCTTTAAAAAAAATAATAATTGAAAGTCCTGAATTAGAATGTAGCCAGTAAATGAGATTTATCCTCCCCATTTATGTAGTGAATCTTCATTAGCCTAATACAGTGGTTCCCAAACTTTTTTGGCCTACCTCCCCCTTTCCAGAAAAAATGTTTCTTAGACCCCTGGAGATTAATTTTTTTTAATTTTAATAGCAATTAATAGGAAAGATAAATGCACTTGTGGCTATCACTACCTCCCTGGATCACTGCAGGACTCACCAGGGGGCAGTGGCACCCACTTTGGGAATCACTGGCCTAATAGAACAATTTGAGAGGACAGGAAATGATGGGCTCCCCAATTACTCCTCCGACTTCCCCCATTCTTATCTTTAAAACCTAATCCAGGCTGAAATCACGGCCAAAGAAAAAACAGCTCCTGACCTCATTATTGCTTTGAGAAGTCATATAGAGTTGGGAAAGTAGAAGAGCAGACAGAAGCAATTGTCAAAAAATGGGGTCAAGTCTATGAGAGTGAGTGATGCTGTTGATACCAGCAGATTGCTGAACCCAACCCTAACCTATAGACAATATGGAACTCTGGGTACCCTTTTCTCCCTGAAGCTTCTCTGTGGGAAGCCCGAAACCTTTCCTTCTAACTACAAAAATGTCTGCTAAACTTTCTTTTAAACATTTACTTTTCTTTATAAACATTATTTAAACACCGGCCTTTGCTAGGCTGGATGTTGTTGAGTCATTTTTTTCAGGAACATTCAACTCTTTGTGATCCTTTTTGGAGTTTTCTCAGAGTGGTTTGCCATTTCCTTCTCCAGCTCATTTTCCAGATGAGGAAACTAAGGCAGTCAGGGTTAAGTGACTTGCCTAAGGGTCACACTGCTAGTAAGTGTCTGAAGCCAAATTCAGACTCACAAAGATGAGTCTTCCTGACTCCAGACCCAGCACTCTATCCCCTGAACTACCTAGCAGGGCAGATGTACTTATTAGAATTGAACTTGGTATCCTGCACAAATTACTTAATTCCTGAGGGCAGCTGGGTGGCTCAGTGGATTAAGAGCCAGGCCTAGAAAAGTTAACTTCTCTAGTTCCTCAACCTGGGGAAGTCCTAGATTCAAATCTGGCCTCAGACACTTCCTAGCTGTGTGACCCTGGGCAAGTCACTTGACCCCCATTGCCTAGCCCTTTCCACTCTTCTACCTCAGAACCAATGGTATGAATTATGATGGAAAGAAAGGATGGGAGGGAGGGAGGTGCTTGGCAGGAGGTAGTTGAGTGCAGTCTTCTCCAGAGAAGTGAGAGATAATAGTAGAGTGACAGTAGGAGTGGCTGGACAACCTGCTCACTACCCCAACCTTATGCATTGCTTAGCTCGATTTCTTGGTATAAACCCTCCTCTGCTCTGGGAATTTGTATGAAACAATCTCTCTCTCTCCCCAACCCAGTCATTATTGCTCTGACAGAACACCTCCAGGTTATTTCTTTTTCTTATATACATTGCATCCCCTCAGCTCTTGACTTTGGACAGCATTAACTTTTAAATGTGCCTGCCACTCTCTTCTGCCCCCCCATCCCCTAAAAGAGCATGTTTCATCATTGTTACTCTGTCTCATTATTCTCTTTTTAGTTTGCCTAGAAAATGTATTCACTTCATTCAGAGATCATTTGGCTCATTGCGTTTTTTATAGTTATTTTTGCACTTCACTGTTAGCCCTTTTCTGTGATTAGGTTCTGGCTTTCAAGAACCTTAGAAACCCTAAAGAGAAAAAATCTTACCAAAAGATATTCAGTAAGCAGGCTCCGTTAATGTAATTGTACCATTTATTCTGAGTTTTTCAGTATAAGATGTTGAGTTACTTTTAAATAAGTCCATTTGAATAAATTTTAGCATCTCTACCATGGTTTTGTCAACATACTCTAGACCAGCATTGGCAAAATACAATGATTCTGGTTGTAATGAATTTCTGGGACAAGATGGATACCACTTTGAGTGACAAGACTGGCAGTTGAAGACATTGGAATGTACCCAGGTGCCATGAGCCAGGGCAAAAGTCAGTTGGAGCCAACCCTGTAAATACCCACCAGGCACACAGCACAAGGGGGCTCAGTCTGGAGCAGAACTTGGGAGGTGGGAGGTCGAGGGAGGGTAGGCCTGTACCTGCAACCCAAATGACTTACTGAGAGAGCTAGAGAGCAATTGCAACCATCATTAATAGAGCTGAGAGAGAACAGTGACACTGTCATTACAAGAAGATCATCAGTAGCCTTCCCTAATCTATGGCTTGGCTCCAGCCAAGTCAGGCCAGAGTTAGGGAGAGAGTGAAGAACCTCCAGTCTCTACCTGATCTAGCAATCTCCATAGTTTGATCATTAACTTAGATTTAGCAATAAGGTTCCCCAAATCCTTCATCCTTTCCCTTGTTCCTAACCCCATTAACTAGAATTAAATATAGTGTTTTGTTACATGTACCTTTCCCGAGTGGTGAATATATCCATAGCCCTTGGGAAGGGGAGTCACTCACACAGTCAGATCCAACAGCATTATCCAGTCAGCGCACCAATAGCCCTTATCAATAATCATTCCAACCGCAGGTTGAGGAACTAGAGAAGTTAACTACACATAGGGCTTCTCAGTGGTTCCCTGCCTGGGCAACTGTTAAAAGGGGACAGCTGACAGGCTCAGTCCAGCAGAGCCTGTCAGGTGGGGAGAGGCATAGCTTTTGCCAGCAGCACCTACACAGAGGCCTGCGGGTGAGAGTGTGCTCTTTCTCCCACCAAATCCAATCCATACCTTCCAGGTCCTCATATCCCCTTATAACATCCCTCACCTATCCCGGGAGTTGTGTTCCAGATACCCCAGCAATAGGTGAAAATGTGCAGGGCAGACAGACCAATGCTACAGTTACTGAACCAATCAGTGCCCACGTTACAGAACACAGTGCTGTGGTTGGTTGCCTTTCATTCCAACAGCCAATAGTGTGCTGGACTGTATTTCCATTGTGTACAGTATGGTGTTCTTCCACAAAATCCCACCATATAGCAAAAACTCCACATTACAGAATTAGATAGAGGTATTTTTTTAAACCTGCGATAGTGAAGCCGAGATGAGTGAACCGTGATATAGTGAGGGACGACTGTATTGTGCATGGGGTGGGGGTGCGGAAGCTGCTCCATTCCCCACTCTGTCCAGCCACCCAAAATGAGCACTTACCCCCTGGGCACTCTAGGGTAATGGGAGGCCCTCACAGGCAGCTCAAAGTTGCAGTTTGGCCATGTGAATTCAAAAAAGTTCACCAACACTGCAATAAACTCTAGAATTTCCTGGAGTGTGGCCCAAATTATCCTCATTCCACATTACTGGAAGTCAAAGATGCAGCTGCAATAATACTGTATATTACTACATTTGAGATAAATAAGACTGAAGTTATCACAAAAAATATAACCAAGTTGTATAATATACAGTCCTACAGAAAACCTTCAGAAAAACTGGAATCAAGGTACTTGGGTTCACATAGATCTCTCTCAAGTGGGCTTACACATAATTTCTTCCTAGTTTTCCTAGTTGTGTCTAGTAAATTGAAAGTAGAGGGGCAGCTGGGTGGCTCCATGGATTGAGAGCCAGTCTTAGAGATAGGAAGTCCTAAGTTCAAATCTGGCCTCAGATACTTCCTAGCTATGTGACCCTGGGCAAGTCACTTAACCCCCATTGCCTTAAAAAAAAAAAAAAAAAAAAAAAAGTAGACCTGTTGAGATGAAAGAGGTAAGGGAAAAAAAATTGACCTTTTCTCTCTTATAGTTGCCCCTCTGCTTGATTCCGAGGCTAGTAACAGATGTTCATAGAATCTTGTACAAATAGTTCATTTTCAAACTAGAGAGGAGGCTAAGCTAGGTTTCTCAATAATTTAAGAGTCGAAATCTCACCATGGTAGAGAAATTTGAAAGGTTTTCACAAGATAATATTTTAGCATGATTCTTACTATGTAATAATGTTCTTATTTTCTAGACTATAAGACAAAAAATTTTAGATTTCTTGAATCCCCTGGGAATTCAGCTTGGGGTCCAATTAATAGCAGCAGTGGCAGCAGTATGGAGCAGAAAGAAAGTCAAGCATCATAGTAAGGTAAAATTAAACAACTCACGAAAGAGGAAATATCAAAATCTGTCTGAAAATGTACTGTATAACAGAACTTGTGATAGTAGCCCTTCTCTTACCAATCATGAAGTTAACTGTATGTGAAAATGTTGTGGGAGAGCTTTGAAGTAAAACCTAGTATCTAGACAGGAGCTGTCAAGAATGACAGACTCGAAAAGTTAGCTTAAAAATAAAAAAGATTTATTCATTTGAATGTAAGTGAAATGGTTAAGTCAAATAAAATGGCCAAGGGAGACAGTGTGTGTGCAGGTGGAGCACTGCCTCCCAGAAGAGATGGGACCTGAGGAGTAAGTAGATTCGGAGAGACCATTCTCTAGAGAGGGAGTCTAAGGGATTGGGAAATGAGGGTTTGAGAAGAGTCCTTGACAGAATCTGGAAGACACAGATCTTTCAGTAAGCAGTTTCAGGGAGTCATTTCTGCCTTCAGACCAGCTTTGAATTAAAGGCTTGGTTCAGCCTGGAAAGAGAGGAGGCAATCAGCTGTCACCATTAGGAGAGAGCTGTTAGAATGCAGAGAAAATAATGGTTTTGACCACCAAAGAACCGCATACCTCCTAAAGAGGAGTCTGCAAACTTGGTTTTAAATATGTATACACTTCAATAACCATATTTTAATATACAATCAGTTTCCTTTTTAGTACTCTGCATTTTATTTTATGTATTTCAAAACATTTTCTGAGATGGGGTCTGTAGGTTTCACCAGACTGCCAAGGAAGTCCATAACATAAAAAAAGAACCCTTGCTCAAAAAGCTTAGAACAATTGCTGAAGGAACAGAGATTCCCTGTAAGAAGAAACTGGCCATAAACTAGCCACCCACATCCATTTGCTTCTAGCACACCAATCAAGATACAGAAAAATTGGCCACAAGTGGAAGATTTTCCAGTTCTGTGCAGCGAGCGCCATTCAGTCCTCCAGAAAAGACAAGCAGTCATTGTATCATAGTCTGGGAGCCAGAGGACCATCACTGAGGCCAGAAGGAAAACTGCCTTTCTTGTCTAGGGAGCTATAAGTGGATTTTATTAACATATTGTTTCTTTAATTTCATATGGATGAGAAGTTTTTCTTTTTTTTTTTTTCCCTTTCACTCCTTTCTTCTTTACTTGATTATATTTTGATACATCTTGGGTTTTGTTATAGATTGTCCCTGTGGCGAGTTCCTCTCAGCTAACTCTTGTGGATTTGATTTCATCACTTAATACATTGAAAACTGATACAATACTGTACCTAGTGAAAGAAGTTGTCAAGAAACCATCACAAATCAAAGGAGAAGAGGTAGATAATGCATATAATACTAATATATTTATTATTTCTGGAAACTTGTGTTTTTAAGTTGTCCCTAGCATAGAGCTTTCATTTACAATGAAACTTGAACAAGTTAGTTATCCTGCATTTTTTTTTAACCCTTATCTTTTGTCTTAGAATCAGTACTAAGTATCTGAAGGACAGCTAGGTGGCTCAGCAGATTGAAAGCCATTAGGAGTCTCAGGTGGTCCTGGGTTCAAATGTGACCTTAGATACTTCCTAGCTGTGTGACCCTGGGTTAGCCTTTCACCTTTTGCCTAGCCCTTACCATTCTTCTACCTTGGAATCAATACAGTATTGATTCTAAGACAGAAGGTAAGGGTATCTGTTCCAAGGCAGAAGAGCAATAAGGGCTAGGCAACTGGAGTTAAGTGACTTCCCCAGGGTCACTTGGGTAAGAACTGTCTGAAGCCATATTTGAACCCAGGCCTGGCTCTCTACCTCTCCTGCATGTTTTTTTAATCTTCAAACTAGAAATGTCTTTTGTCTGCATTGCATGTCTTTTTGGAACTGTGTATGAAAGGTATTTAATGTAAATAGCGTTTTCATTATTCAATCAAGGTGCTGAAATTCCTAAATGTTACAATGCAGTGAAAATATTTCATTGCTGATCTTTTTACCTTTTATATATTCCTACTTGTTCTTTTTTTCCGTAGCCTGTTTCTTTCCTTGGATAAATTTGTCTTTTGTTTATAGATTTCATAATTTCCAATCAATGTGATGAGGACACAAAATTTTCATTCTGTTGTCACAACCAGATCTCAAATCTTTTGTTTAACACTTTTTCCTAAAGGCTTTTAATTAAGCTAAAATTTGCATAAATTATGTAGATGTTGTGAAAACACAATACAGAATACCTAATTAGGTGTGTGTGCTGTCTTCCATATTAAAAACTAATTTTCACAAAAACATAAATCTATTTCAATTCTGAAATAATCTCAGCCAGTACTTGAAAGAATTTCATTGTTCACTGAAACTTGATTTACTCCTGAAAGCACAATTTATTCTTTGCCACACTTTTTAGAGCTGGCAACCATTTCTTCCTGTTCCCAGGACAATTCAGACAATAGGAGTCTGCATTTCTCTTGTTCCACACTGCTATTAGCCCCAGGCCCCGCATGGGAGGTCCTGGGTTCAAATTTGGCTACCTACTCTTCCTAGCTGTGTGACCCTGAACAAGTCACTTAACCCCCATTGCCTAACCCTTGTCTCATTTCTGCTTTGGAACCAATACTCAGAACTGATTTCAAGATGGAAGGTATGGATTTAAAAACATTTTTTAAAATAATAATAATTCAATAAGACACTGTCTTTCCCCCTTTAGATCCCATAGATCTTTCCAGTTTTCACACTATTTATCCTTAATCCCAAGCTGCTTTTACCTGCTGTCTTCAGTTTGTCTTTGAAGCCATTGAATGCTACAAAGAATAATTCATAACATTTTATTTTTTCCCTAATTATGTGGAAAGAATAATTTTTAACATTAATTTTTTTTAAACCCTTACCTTTCATCTTAGAATCAATACTAAGAGTACTAAGGGCTAGGCAATGGGGGTTAAGTGACTTGCCCCAGGGTCACACAGCTAGGAAATGTCTAAGGCCAAATTTGAACCCAAGACCTCCCATCTCTAGGCCTGGTTCTCAATCCACTGAGCTATCCAGCTGCCCCTTAAACATTCATTTTAAAAATTTTGAGTTCTAAATTCTCTCCCTTCCCTCAGTAAGCAATTTGATATAGGATGTACATGTGTGCAATGATGTAAAACATATACAAAAATAATTCATGAAAAACTGTGCTTGAATAGATTCCCCAGTACAAATGCATATCACCAATCTTCCAACCACTCTCTCCTCCATAGAAATCTTTTTATTCCCCTCCAGCCTTCTTCCTCCTTCTCCACAACAGGTATTCCAAACCTCCTCAGTCCTAAGTTCCCTGCTTTGTCCCTCCCTTCTGCTTCCAGAAAATGACCTGTTAACTGGAAAAAACACAGAACTATTAAATAGTCAGAAAAATCACTCCTTAATTAAGGAAAGGAGTTTAGTGCTAAAATTTAGGCCTCCTTGCAGAGCTGAGCACTATTAAACCATGCAGAGAGCCCTGAGGGGCAGCTCTGGTCACCAGCTCCTGGGAGTGACACCTTGCCAGATGATAGCTCCAAGGAACAAAAGAATATGGGGAACTTATATACCTTTTGGGAAACCTAGGGACCAGAAATGTGATTGATTGACCTTACATAGCTACAGGGAAATGGGAGTGTTTAAACTATACTGAGGGGATACAATCAATCTTGGGAAAGGAATCATAGCCAGGGGCTAGGTTCCTGCCTTGCAATGGATGCTAAAAGGATGGTCCAGGCCCAGGTGTTGGTCTTCTTGGGAACAGGCCTGATACCGTGGGGAAAACTTCTAAGATAAAAGGAAATTTAGCAAAAAATTTATCATTTACTTTAGGGTCCATGGTTCAGCCTGAGAATAGCAAAATCTGAAATTTCCCTTGGGGCAAACTCTCATGGGAACAGGGATGAACTTGGGGTCTCCAGCTTACAAGCTAACCCTAAAACTTGGGGTTCTCTTATATTCCATGCTGACTGACCTTTCCTACTTTTTATTGAGAATTTGCCTACTGGCCAGATTGAATACTGAGCAGAATATTACCAGAACAATGCAATCTTTGTGTGATGAAATGGAGTGTATATTGCAAAACAATAGTGACCTGGCTGCCAAAAGAGACTTACTTAAGGGCATAGCTCACTGGGTTTTTCAGCTTCCCTATGGCTGCTAAGTTAAAATGGAAAATCTTTAGACTCTTCACAGTTGTCCATGTGGAATCTAGAAGCCCCCAAACTTGTAGCCTAGTAAGATTTAAGAATCCCCAGTTTAGTTAGGTTAAAGGAGAAAAGCCCCAAGTTTGACCTTGTCACAGGAGTTTCTCCCTGAGGGGAGGTCTTGAGTATCTCTTTTGTCCCATTGGTTTCTCCCCTTAGGCTAAAGCCTGGCCCTGGGCTGGATTTTTCCCTTTGGTGTTCATAGTAAAGCATCAGCCCCTCACTGTTATTCCTATTTGGGAGTCCTCCTTTGTTACCATTGGAAAGTCAATCTACTATCCCTCTCATCCTCAGTCCCCAAGTTCCTCTAAAAAGGTGTTTAAGCTTCCCACTTTAATGGCTCTTTGGATTGATAACTCACAGCTCTGCCAGGAGGCCTAATTTTAGTGCTAAATTCCTTTTCTTAATTAAAGAGTGGTTTTTCTGACTATTTAATAATTTCTGTGTTTTTTCTAGTTGACACAGTCTAGATTTAACATACCTTTCCATCCTTTTTTGCTATAGATTCGTTGCATCTCTAGGCAGATGGCCAATTGGCTGTTAATCAACAGCCTCATTCCCATCTCACTGCTCCCTCCTAAATTGTTGGAATCCTTCTCTTCTTTGAGTTCTCAGCTCAGTTCCCCCTCACCTCCTCGGGGAAGCCTTGCCCCATTTCTCCCCTGCCTGCCTCAGCCAGCCAGTTATTAAGATTTTCTCTCACTCCCTCTCACCTTACATTATTTGGATGAGATGCCTAATCTCTTTTTTAGACTTTTTTAGAGAGTGTTTTGTTGGTCTTTTCCTGCCTGCCCTGGGCCTGCCGAGTAGTTGGCCCTGAGCCAAGGCACTGGAGTTCAGGTGTGAGAGTGGAGCCAAATGAAGCACTCACCGTGTTTACCAAAGGAGGAGGCTTCCTCTGCCTAACCCAGCAAGAATGTGCCTCCCGGAGACATGCCCCCAGGGGCAGGGAGGTGGCAGGTCCAGTGACTTGTGTGTTCTGGAGCAACCCACCAGCCCCACTACCTCTAGGCCAGTCAGGTCATTGGGGGAAGGAAGAGGTGTTCTTCAGGAAGCTGCCTCCAGAAACCATGGCATCGATGCTTAATATAGGTTTAATGAGTTCAGTTATAAAATGATAAAGTGTGATTCTTCTCATTTAATAAAACATATGGATGTTGTATTCCTTGTATTTGAAAGTGCCTTCTCTATTTTCTGCTGAATTACAGTAATGTTTTGTGTTAATTTTCAGAAATCATCTCTAGTGGATATCCCAGTGTTGCATTTCAGCTACACTTACCTTCAAAGGTAATTGAGTTTTTAGTATACTAATTTCCTTGGTCAAGTATTCCCAAATCACAAATTCTATTATGCTAACATCTAGTGGCAAATATAAATTTTTCCCCTAATTTAGAGTCTTGGCTTGGAGATTATTCAAATGATATTGCCATTGCTTCTCCAAGCATGGACAAGGCAGACAATTTCACTTTCCCTTATTAGAGAATTAAGCTGCCATTTGTGTGACATATGCTAACACATAATCAGACAAAACTCAGTATAAAGCCTGGCCTAATGTAGTATTATTTTTTAAATTAATTAATTTATTACCAATTACATGTGATAACAAATTTCAGTATAAGTTTTCCAACATTATATGATCCAAATCATCTCCCTTCTTCCTTCCCTCCCCACTCCCAGATCTGCAGAGCAATTCAGTCTGGGTTATGCATGCTTTATCACACAAAACATATTTCCACGTTGGTCATTTTTGTAAGTGACTAATCTTATAAAACCAAAAACCCCAAAATATAAACCTAAATAAACAAGTGAAAAATTGTATGCTTTCATCTGCATTCCTGCTCCAGCAGTTCTTTCTCTGGAGATAGATAGCATTCTTTGTAGTGTTCTTTTAAAAGAGACACAGGCTCCAGTGGCTGAAAGGTACTTTATAAGTAATTTATCCCAAACCCTTTATTTTTTTAAACCCTTACCTACTGCCTTAGAATCAATACTGTGTATTGATTTCTAGGCAGAAAAATGGTGAGGGCTAGGCAATAGCGGTTAAGTGACTTGCCCAGGATCACACAGCTAGGAAGTGTCTGAGACCAGATCTGAACCCAGGACCTCCCGTCTCTGGGCCTGGCTCTCAATCCACTGAGCCATCTAGCTGCCCCCAATAAATATTTTTTATTTCATTTTATTTTTATTTATGTATTTATCTTTATTATATATATGTATATATATATATATATTTTTTTTTTAAAGAGCTCATTATTCAGTCCCTCCTTCAAACATCCCACAATATCTTTAATTGGTGATAGCTAATTAAGAGGTGGCCCATCAGTATATCTACATCTCCGCATTCCCACAGGTGGACAAGTCATATGGGCCAGAAAAGGACTCTTCTTCCCTTTATCTATTAACAAAATTCTGTTAAAGAAAAAAAAAAAAGAATATAAAGACATTCCTTGGGATTCCCAAGGACAAAGAAAATAAAAAAGCAGCAAACTAGATAGTATCTCTGACCCAGATCCCAGACAAAGTATGTAAATAGAATTAGCTCGATCCCATTAATAGTCAAAAATCTACCCATCCTAGGCGTAGAAATGATGTAATCCTAACCATATATAATAATTGTCCCTAAAATGCAGGAATTAATCCGGTATATGAAAAATGAATTCTCATATAACTGATTTCTATTCTCTCAAGTCCAACACTCTTTCCATCTTGTATCATAGCTATTTGTATACACGTCTTTTCCCCACGTAAGTTTCTTGAGAATTAAGTTTTATCCTTAGGACCTAGTACAGAAAGTGAAATATATACTGATGCTATCACACATTTCTCTGGGCTGGTTACCATTAGTGTCTGATTTACATATCTTAGAGCCTGATTCCTTATACTTAGTCTTCCTGCCAGATGTCTCTTCCAACTCCAATGTATCAATCCTCCACTCAGCTGGCAAATTGATTTTTCTAAAGTACAAATCTATGTCCCCCTACCCTCTCCTATTCAATAAACTCCAGTGACTTCCAGTTACTTTCTCCAGGATCAAATACAAAATCCTGTTTGGCTTTTTGTCTTGTTTTTATCACAGGGATTTTTATTAACAGACCATTAGAAAAATAATCATGGTAGAGACCTTAATAAACCTTTTCATCTAGTCTTCAATTACTAGTATTTCCACTTTCCACAAAATATGTTGTGGTCTTTTTCTTCTTTCCATCCCATGAAGATGATAATTAGAAAGACCACAGGAAGTTGTTAGCAGTTTTCAAGTTTTGCAAATGGTATAGCTCTCATGGATCACATGTTCTGTATAGACAATTCTTTATTTACCAAAAGATTTTGCAATAAGGGCATTATCAGTCAAGGCAATTTCTCTTTTTTCTGATCTTGCCATAATCACATTTATAAATCAAGTCATTTCTGATTTTTGACTTAAGAGCTAAGTAACTCCCTGCAATGTTTGTTATCACAATCTTCAGTACATTAACTGAAGCCTTGTTGGGCTTAACAAAAGCTTTGGGAAAGAAAGAGAAACTTTAATACTGTACAGACCCAAAGGTCCGTAACTTCTAATTCTGATCACAAAAGTTTATTTGTATTCATCAGGTACATAGTAGTTTCCAGCTTTTTGTACCATTCTAACCAGTCAGGTTTCGCTTCTAGATATCTGTCTGTATTCCTTATGGTGATCTTTAATTGTTTCATAGATCATCTTTTTCTATATCTAACAAAGGTGTTTTTTTTTTTATAGCTGCCTTCTTTAGGCATTTGACCTTTAGTATTACAAAGGCTTTATACATTTTCAGAAGGGATTCTGTAACAGATGATGTAACAGCTTCCTTTTTCCTACACCTGCTGTGATTATATCTGGAAAAAAGAGGACTTGTTTGGCTTTTAAAGTTCTTTATAGATTACTTTATTACAAATATGAATAATAGGTGAAATAGGTTTTGAGCCATAAGACATGTATAAACCAGTGGAATTGCTTGTTAGCTGGGGGAGAGAGAGCATGTAAATCATGTAACCATGGAAAAATATTCTAAAAAAAAAATCAAAATGTGGGAAAAAAAAACAAAATAAAATCCTTTATAATTTGGTCCCTTCCTACCTCTCTAGTATTTTGGATAAGAACCTTATAAGCTTTTCATAATGACAAGGAAATGAACATCTGTGACAGAACTAGAACTTTAGATTCGGGAGGAATTCATCAAACATCAAATACAAACTCTTCATTTTAAAAGGACCAATTTGTGCTAGGTAATGAGTTAGTCAGAGGCTAAGTGGGGTTCTTGTGTTTTTGTTCCATGTGTACTATATTCTAGTTCCTGCACATATTGTATTATAAAGCAAAAGACAAGCAGATAAATCAGACGCTCTTTTCACTTCTCCTTTTCGTTTAATCGTGTGATTGCTAGCCATGTTCTGTCCAGTGTTAAGCTAGTAAATGAGAGACACATTTTTTTACTCAATATAGTCTGTCTAGATTCTAGCAAAGACTTTGGTAAAGGATGCCATACATCAGGTATCTCGTATTGTATAGAAGATTGAGCATTATAAACTAGACTTTAATACAGTTAAATGGATCAGAACTGGTTGTATGGCTCAACTCAGAGTTGTCATTATTGTCAATGTCAGCTTATCAGGAGATCCTCAGGAATTTGTGCTTGGTTCTCAGCTTTTAACTATTTTTATCCAAGTCTCTGATAAAGGAATAGGTTACATGCTCATCAGATTTGCAGTCGACATAAAGATGGGAGGGATTGTCAGCACAGTTTGACAGTGTCAGAATCCAAAAGGATCTTGCCCAGGGTTAAATTTACTAAGATGAAGTTCTGTTGGGATAAATGTAAATTTTTACATTGGATAGGAAAAAAAATAAACTGAATAAGGTGGAAAAGGCAACAGTTCCTTTGAAAAAGATCTGAATGCCTTAGTGAACTTACTCAGTATACTCAGTAGTATGATGAGGCAGCCAAAAAGCTAATGTTATCTATGGCTATTTTAAGAGAAATATGAGTTTCAGGAATAGAGAAATGATAATCCTACTATTCTTTCAGTTCTGAGCATTGTGATTTAGGGACTTTGATAAACTGAAGAATGTCTAGAGAAGAGTAACTCTAGGAGGAACTTGAATTTATGTCATATGAGAACTTGTTGAAGAAACTGGACAAGTTAACCTGGAGATGAAAAAACTCAGGGAGAACAAATTAATTGTCTTTAAATATTTAAAATGCTGTTATACAATGCATACTCTTTGAGCTAGTAATATCACTACTAGGTCTATATCCCAAAGATATTTTTTAAGAGGGAAAAAGACCTACTTGTGCAAAAATATTTATAGCTGTCCTTTTTTTGTGGTGGCAAAGAATTGGAAATTGAGGGTAGGTCCATCAACTGGGGAATGGCTGGATAAATTGTGGTACATGTTGGGGATGGAATACTATTGTGCTGTAAGGAACGATGAACAGGATGATTTCAGAAAGAACTGGAAAGACCTACATGAACTGATGCAGAATGAAATAAACAGAACCAGGAGACCATTATACACAGTAACAGCAATATTGTGGAATGGTCAAATGTGATAGACTTAGCTACTCTCAGCAATGTGGTGATCCAGAACAATTCTGAGGGACTTATGGCAAAGAATGCTCTCTACCTCCAGAGAAAGAACTGTTGGAGTAGGAATGCATATCAAAAGCATGCAATTTTTTACTTTACTTGGATTTTTGTTTTGGAGTTATGATTTTATATGACTGTTATCTTACAAAACTGATTAACATGGAAATATGTTTTGCATGATAATACGTGTATAATCCAGATTGAAATTCTTGCCAACCCCAGGAAGGGGGAGGGAAGGGAAGGAAGGAAGACAATTTGGATCATATAACTTCAGAAAACTTATATGGAAATTTGTTATTTTGTATAATTGGTAAAATAAAACATCTTTATAATAAAAAATAAAGTGCTGTTATGTGGAAGGAGTACTAGGAGCAGTAAAAAAGAAATTATAGAGAATCCAATTTAGTCTTGATGGTGGTTCCCTTTCCGTAATTTTAAATAGAGATTGGAAGACCATTTATCAAATAGTGGGGATTCTTTTGGTGTATCTGAGGTCCTTTTTAAATCTCAAATTCTGTGATTCTGTTAAATCTTGATTTTTTTTTTTCAAACAGGCTCCCTATCTCAGTTCTACAGGAAAACTTCCCTTCATTGTTAGGGGTATTAAAGGAATCTGTACAGTTGAATTTAGCACCACCTGGATACTTTCTGCTACTCAGGTATCAAATGAGGATATCTTAATTGTCATGGGATTTTTCACTGGGGGATATTTCATACCAGCAAAAATGTGTGTTGTATTATTGACTTGGAATAAATTGTTTTTCACTAGTATGCTCAATGATTTTGTGACAAGAACACCTAATCTGGAAAGCAAGAAGGATCAGAAAGACCTGCAGGTATGTGTATGAAAAACTTTAGCCAACTATTAACCTAGAAGCCCTTTGTGATCACGGTCATCTATTATGAAATATTTTAGATGGATTGATAATTCTGTCTTCCATCATATTAATTTTAGATTGTAGAAAAGGGAAAAGAGAATAAGCATTTATATAGCATCTACTGTGTACCATGCATTGCGTTAAGTACTTTTTACAGATATGATCACATTTGATCATCCAACAACTCTACATGGTAGTGGCTCTTATTATCCCCACTTTACAGTTCAACCGAGACAGACAGAAGTTAAATTAATTGCCCAGGGTCACAAAACTAGTAAACATCTAAGGCTGCGTTTGAGTTCACATCTTCCTGAGCCTATCCACTACACTACCAGATGCTTCTAATCAAATCAGAAAGATAAGAAATTATATGCCACCCATAATTTGCAGATAACATTTTCATTTATATTTATAGTTTTTCACCTCTGAAAGCTAACATAAACAAAAAAGGATTTTTCTCCAGAAACAAACATTTTGTTTTTGTTGAAATATTAAATTGAGCAATATAAATGTTAACTTTATATCATTCTATTAACATATCAAATATTGTTGATAACTTCATGGTCATAAATTCATATCGACAGTATCTTATTATTATATTATTAAGTACTTGTGATTCTTGAAAAATTGTGTTCCATCTTGACCATCTCACAGTTTTCTAATTATGATTTTCTTCTAAGCTATATTTTTGTTTGAAAACATGATTAAATTTTTAAATAATTAGTAGCTTCTTTCCATCTACACATTTATTCAATTTTCCTTCCTGTACTAAGTATAGAAAGTACATTACCAAAAAAAGAGCCAGAGTACCCAATAAAATTAATATCTTCAAGTATGTATCTCAGTTGCCAGAGTACTAGTATGACTAGTCTGATATACCTGGCTATTTTGGTACTCAAGTTTTTCCCAGTAAATTATTTTTCACTTATATTTCCACTAATTACTTTTCAGGACATCACCCAAAAAATTCTGGAAGCTGTGGGAAATATAGCTGGTTCTTCTCTGGAACAAACTAGCTGGCTAAGCAGAAACTTGGAAGTGAAGGCTCAACCTCAAATCTCTTTAGATGAATGTGATGCTGAAGAAGATTTACATGGTGAGTATATCAAGGAGCCACATGTCTATATTTTGCTATACAGATGAATAAAATGATTCTTCAATTATAAGCAAAACCTTAAGCAAAAGCATAGAATTTCCCCCAAGCTACACTAGAATTACTTAACAAAATGAGGCAAGAATTGAAAATGAAATGAGATCCCTTGAGCAAAGAAAGATGAGAGAAATACATTATTGTAGAACTTACAAAAACTTAATCAAGTAACAGGCTCCTTGGAAATTGGGTTGGAGCAGATAGAAGTTAATGACTCCATTCTACAAGAAGAAATACTAGAACAAAATCAAAGTCTAAAAACAAAGAGGAAGAAAAAGTAAGATATTTCTCATAAAAAACAACTGATATGAAAAAACAAGTCAAAATAAGGATAATCCAAGAATCATCAGACTAAAAAAAAAAATCATCAGACTACCTGAAAAATCTGATCATGAAAAATAAGCAGATACTATACTTTCAGAAATGATACATGAAAGAATCCACTGCTGAACTTTTTTTATTGATTAATTAATTAAGGAAAATTTTCCATGGTTACATGATTCATGTTCTTTCCCTCCCCTCTTCTCACTCCCCTCTCATAGCCAACTCACAATTCAACTGGGTTTTACATGTGTCATTGATCAAAACCTATTTCCATATTATTGATATTTACACTAGGGTGATCATTTAGTGTCTACATCCCCAATCATATCCCCATCAACCCATGTGATAAAGCAGTTGCTTTTCTTCTGTGTTTCAACTCCCACAGTTCTTTCTCTGGATGTGGATAGAGTTCTTTCTCATAAGTCCCTCAGAAATGTGCTGACCTCTTTTGAAAGAAACACCAACCTAAAAACTCTCAGGAATAGCATAGACAAAATGTAGGTACTATATATATATACACTGAAAATAGCTCAAAAGAAAGAGTACAAGCACCAAGGAGCCAGTCAGGATCAGACAAAACCTGACATCTACAATTTTAAAGAAGAGGGGACATAGAAATACCTTATTCCAACAAGGAGAAAATAAAAACTTACAAACAAGAATAATTTAACTGGCAAATTTAGTATAATCCTAAATGGAGATGGGGGTTGCAGAAGAAATGTACTTTTAATGATACAAGCTCTCCTAGTATTCCTGATAAAAAGGCCAATATTTATAGACACTTTGAAATGTGAACATAGTGAAAAGAAAATTTGAAAGGTTAAGTATATTTATTTACATTGGAAAAGACAATGATAAGGAATAATAAATTACCCATCCTTCCTCCCCTCCCCCCCCCTTAGTGTCCTTTGTTCCCTCCCTAAACTTCTTTTAACATCAGCAAATCAACAAAATCACTGCTTCATTCTTATTTTACTCCTTTGATTTTAAGATTCTGATAGGATACTTATATTATTACTTCCCTTGGGTAAAGAGGGGGTATTATAAGGGGAAGGGGGATGTAGCTGGAACAAGGTGAAGCCTGAATTGAAGTTCCCTCCTCCCTAATTGCCACCCCCTATCACTGTGAGACTAGATGGGGTCTCCTTGTAAAATTGAGGGATCTTGGAAGCATGTGCCACCTTTGAGGGGCTGAAGGAATGAAACCCCCTCACGGAGAAGTGAGTGATACCCCAATTCTGTGTTGATGCAAGTCAAGGTACATAGAAACTTCCCCTTCCTCACAGCTGGTGGTCAGACTAAGGGAGGAGATCAGCCTGACCAGGCTGTTGCACCACCTCCCAACCTAGTCTCCTCCTATGAAACTAACTCAGACCTGAACCATTGATATTTATTCTGGTCAATAAGGGTAAAGGAAATGAGGTAGGGTAGTTGTAGTGTTGGACCCAAATTTTAATAGCTGGCCCAGATTCAGTCGTTGAACAAGTCCCAATGTTGGACCCAAATTTTAATAGCTGGCCCAGATTCAGTAGAAATCACACTGACAATGCAATACACAAGAAGAGGCCCATTTATTTACTAGCAATAATGCTAGGATCAGTAGGCAGAGAGGCTTGCCTGACTGACCCTTTGGATTTCTTAGCCAAGGGTTTTTATAGGGTTTCTGGAGAAAAGGGTCTGGGAACATCCATGTTCAGACGTCATCAAGGGGGAATGTTAGGGCTAGGGGGTCAGAAAGCATCTGGAATCCATCCATCAAGGGGGTGTTAGGGTCAGGGGGTCAGGAAGCAGCTTGCCCAGGAGACTCAGGAAGCAGCTTACTGAACAGGCTAGAAATAGTTTAGTAGCCTGTCTGAATTTTAGGCCCAACATTAGGAAAGGGGGTAAAGGGATCTTTAAATCAGGTCCGTCGCTCTGGAGAGTCCCACCAAGTCTCAATCCCAAAAAAGAGCCAACATCTCCCTCAATCCAGAGTTTCTCCTGCCCAGCTAATAAATTGCCTACAATCTATATTGTTGATCGTTGATAGTCTAGGTGGGACACTAGGGCAAAGGCCCAAAGTAAGAGGGGTTCAGGGGACTGCTCCCCAAAGGAGTCTAGTAACCCTAAACACAGTTAAGCACTGCTAATGGTATAGGACAGTGATGGGCAAACTATAGCCTGCGGGTCAGATGGAGCCTCCAGAAATATTCTCTCCAGCTATGTGACATTATTCCTAATCTGACAAATACAATGAGTAGGATACAGTACAATGAAACTTTGAAAGAGTTGCCCTAGAAACAGACTGACAGATGAGCATTTCCTTTCCTTTGGCCCCCTCTTTAAAAAGTTTGCGCATCACTGGTATAGGAGAATGTCAGGAAGCCAAGATGTCACTGGAGCAGGTCTCCTATTCAGGTCTGGAAACCAAAAGTTCTCCTCAGGGGATCACAGAGCTTGGATCCACGTCCTTCTTCTCTGGCTCAAACCCCCAAAAGACCCCTGCTTACGATCTCCTCTCCCAGAAGTCTCTGCTCTTCCAATGGTCTCTTGGACTCTCCTTCACCCCAACATTCCGAGGTTCTTTTCAAAATGTCAGTGCCTCGTCTCATTCTTACATTTGACCCGCATTAGAATGTTCATCTTTATAAAATCCTGTCTTTTTGTTTACTTATATTGACTGTTATGTTTTTGTTGATTCTAGTGTTTGTATTTCAAAGGTTCTATTCAGCTTTGGTTTTTTCATCTGGAAGTCCTTTGTTTAATTAAGGATCCATTTTTTTTTCTCTGAAGGATTGATTATACTTAGTTTTTCCAGATAAATTATTCTTGTAAGCCTATGTCTTTTGCCTTTCTGAATTTTATATTCCATGCTCTACATACTCCTTTTAATAGGAGATACTAAATCTTATCTTGACTATCGTTTCTCAGTACTTAAATTCTGACTGCTTGCTTTATTTTTTTTTTTTTAATTTGACTTGGAAGCTCTGTATTTGGTCAGTGGTTTCCCCAGAAGTTTTTATTTGGGAATTTTATTTGGGAAATGATTAGTGGATTCTTTCCATTTTTTTACTTTGCCCAATGGGCAAGTTTTCATTTATAAAGTCTTGAAATATGATTTTCACCAAAACTCTCATTTGGCTAGCTATCCATGTATACCTTACCCATTTTATATATGTGAGGTTGATTTTCTAAATCAGGTAAAAGATAGTACATGTTACCCCTGTTTGATTTCATCTTATTAAATTTGAGTCAATGATCAGAACAAGGTGGTCAGTTCATTGTAGAGGATTTTAAGCATCCCTCTCAGTTTTGTATAATTTTACAAATCTGATAATTGCAGCATTTATGTCTTTATTCAAGTCATTGGATAATGAGGGTCAGACTCAAATCCCTGGGGAAATAAATTGCAGACTTGCTTCTAAAACAAAAAGATTTTTCAGGCTTTTTTTTTTTTTTGATCATGACTTTCAGATAGTCTGAGGATTCTTAAATTATACCTCCTTAACCTTTTTTTCCAACATGAAACTTTTTAAAATTTTAAAAATGTTTTGACTATTTTCAAATTTCTTTCCTCAAAGTTTCTATTTGGTCCATTTTACTTTTTGGAAAGTGTATTACTTGGATAAACATTTTATGTCTATTGTGCTAAACTGTTAATTCTCTTTCCAGGTCTCCTCCATACTTCTTATTTCTTTTTGACAGTCCTCTCATTTCTTTTGTAATATCATTTTATAATCTCATTTTATAATAATGTAATTCTCTTTCTAGTTCTGGCATCATTTCTTCTAGGAATTCTTAGTGCTCTTGTGGCCAGTATGTGTATTTGTGTGTGCGGGGGAGGTTGGAAGGGGTTGAGACTTTTTTTGCAGGTAGTGCTTTGGACTTATTCTTTTCTGGGTTTGTGTCTTGGTGATCACTACTAATTCTTTGTAGATGTAGATAGAACATCATACTAGTTCTTTATCTTTTTTGTTACTTATTCTTCCAGCCTTACTTCCTAAATTGGGACTTTCTGTTGGGGTGAGCTCTTTGTGAGAGAAGAAATCTGTATATCAGTCCTCTTCTGCCCCTAGGTTGTGTCTTTGAAATGTCCTTTTGAGTCTCAAAGCCACAGATCCTCATTCACTCCCATAGTTTGGCTTCTAGACCCCTTTCCATGTTTAGGGAGGCATCACCAAAGCTCTTTTCTGCTCCTGAAGTCTGGCCTCACAAGCTCCATTCTTGGTTAAGAGCAACAGGATAATGGCCCCCAAGATCCTAGTCCTCCCAACCCTGGACCCTTGCCTGTGGATTGTGATCTTGTGATGGAAAGTTGACCCACTGTGGTGTCGCCTTGATTTCTGATCAGTTCTTGGTCTGGCGCTCATCTAAGATCTTACTTGGAATAGTTGAGGGAATTGAGCTGCATGGCTACTTTCTACTCCTCCATCTTGATTGGTCTCTGTTATTTTTATGATCAAGCTTATAGCGGAAGATATAAGGATGCAATGGAAAGAACATTGGTCTTCTGAAGTTAAAAGACCAACTTACCCCCTTTGGGACCTTGGGCATAGCACTTAACCTTGTGTTTCGGATTCTTCAAACATAAAACGAGGGTGTTATTTATATATTAGATGATCTCTAAGGTCTGTTCCTGCCCTAAATCTATGACCTTGTGATCCCATGTCTTACTGAGAAAATATGATATTTTAAAATTTAATTGGTTTGTGGTTGGAATTTAGTATTTACTGATACATAGGGCAATGCCTAGATATAGTCTCACTCTGACATTTTTAACAAATATTGGACATTAAAAAGATGGATATTCATTAAGACTATATGATTAACAAGCTGGGAAGACAAGATATTTTCTGTGGTCTTTATAATCTCTCAAATTTCTCCAGAATAAGAAGTATACCTAAGAAATAAAAGAATTTCAGCTGTTTCCATGGTCTAGGTCACCAAGAACCCTAATGAGGTAACAATTGAATGCATTAACAGCAGAGAAGTTTAATCCCTAACCCCTAATTTGCTCTTTCTGCATTCCTCCCCATCCTCTACCATGGAAGCAAGGCTGCACAAGCTGTCCCATGGGCAAGTAACAGAACCCAGTTCTCCCACTCCTTCCTCCCAGTCCTGGGATAGCCAAAAGGCAGAAGTTTGTTGTGGCTGAGGCAGGGCTGTGCCACCACAGACTCCACTAGAGAACTGAGGAACAGAGGGAACTGGCCTAGGACTTTGAGTCTGTGTGTCTGTGTGACTCCACTGAACCTGAAGAAAAGGGCCCAACATCTACCCAGGACCATTTCTCAACCACCTACAAGTTTCTTGGGTCAGAAGCTGAGTCTGGTAAAATGTGAGTGACCCAGGATAAGAGGAGGCTGCAATGAGGGAAACTGCAATCAGAAATGGAACAACTGAGAATATAAAGAGAGAAAGGTTGAAATCATCACAGATCTCAGGATCAAGAAAACTCAGTTAAAAACTTTTATAAAAAACAAACCAGGGGGCAGCTGGGTGGCTCAGAGGATTGAGAGCTAGGCCTAGAGATGGGAGGTCCTAGGTTCAAATCTGGCCCCAGACACTTCCTAGCTTTGTGACCCTGGGCAAGTCACTTGACCCCCGTTTCCTGGCTCTTCCCATTCTTCTGCCTTGGAGCCTATACACAGTATTGACTCTAAGATGGAAGGTAAGAGTTTTTAATTAAAAAAAAAAGTTGTAGCTAGATGGCTCAGTGGATTGAGAACCAGAGCTAGAAATAGGAAGTCTTGGTTTCAAATATGGCCTCAAACATGTCTTAACTGTTTGACCCAGGGTAAGTCATTTAACTCTCATCACCTAGCCCTTATCACTCTTCTGCCTTAGAATCAATTTTTAGCATTGTATAAAATAGTAAGTAAGGGTTATAAAAATATAAAAATAAGCCAACAGGGATGATGTTAAAATAACAGAAGAGGATTATGGCCTTCAATTCCACCAGAAAGTCAAGTTAGCTATAATAAATATTGTAAGACAAAGGAAAATGAATCAACTGCTCTTGAATTAGAGGAACATGTGGATTCCTAAGAGAAAATGGAACCAAAGCAGGATGGTGTTGAATGGTTTAAAAGAGAAATAAAATTTGCGAAAACAGAATTTATGACCAGTACCACAAAAAGAATTGGCAGAATAGAAAATTCAAATCCTCTATGGCAAGTCTCACAAAAGAAAGAAAGGAGACAATAAATAACTGGAAATGCCAATATATATAAGTTAAGGACAATTTAGAAAAATAGAAGCTAAAAGACATTAACATTAAAAGAAAACATGATATCCATACAAGGAAAGTATCTTGATCATGAAGACAAGATATCTAAAGATAGCTTAAAGTTTCTCCCAGAAGAACATAATAAGGAAATCCTCCAACCCCATAATGAGACATACATAAGAAAATCACTCCATTTCCTAAAGATAGAAAACAAAATACCAATCAAAAGAAACCATAGATAGCCTCCAGATATACGAGACTTCAAAATGTCATGTCTCTTTCATTTAAAGTTTTTTTTTTAATTTATTTAGAATATTTTTGGGGACAGCTGGGTAGCTCAGTGGATTGAGAGCCAGGCCTAGAGACAGGAGGTCCTAGGTTCAAATCTGACCTCAGACACTTCCCAGCTGTGTGACCCTGGGCAAGTCACTTGACCCCCCATTGCCTAGCCCTTACCACTCTTCTGCCTTGGAGCCAGTAGACAGTATTGACTCCAAGACGGAAGGTAAGGGTTAAAAAAAAAAAAAAAGAGTATTTTTCCATGGTTACATGATTCATGATTCCCACCTCCTTCTCTCTCCTCTTCCGGAGCCAACAAGCAGTTCCACTGGGTTATGCATGTATCATTGTTCAAAACCTATTTCCATGTTATTCATATTTGTAATAGAGGGACCTTTTAACATCAAAACCCTAATCACATCCCTATCGAACCACGTGATTGATCATATGTTTTCCTTCTGCATTTCTCTTTCCACAATTCTTTCTCTGGATGTGGATAGCGTTCTTTCTCCTAAGTTCCTCTGGATTGTCCTGGTCATTGCATTGTTGATTAAAGTTTTATACACATAATCTTAGAGTTGAAAGAGGACCATCAGCTGAGGGATGGCTGAACAAACTGTGCCATATGTTGGTGATGAAATACTATTGTAAAATAATAAGCAAAATGATTTCAGAAAAAGCTGGAAAGATCTGCATAAACTGATGCAGAGCAAAATAAGCAGAATTGGGAGAATATTGCATATAGTAATAGCAATATTGTATGATAATGACCTGAAAATTTGGCTACCCTTAGCAATACAGTGATCTGGGACAATCCTGAAAGACTTATGATGAAAAGAACTGTTGGCATCAGGTGAATGCAGATCAAAGCATACTATCTTTCACATCAGTGCATTTATGGTTTTATTTTGGGATTTTGTTTTACATGAGTGTGCTCTTACAACAGTGACCAATATGGAAGTATGTTTTTGCGTGATAATGAAAATTTAATTTAATTTAATTTAAAAAATTTTATTTTAAAAACCTCAGAGGGTCATTTTATCCAACCTATGCTAGTAATATATACTGTTTTAGGTAAATGTGAAGAAGTAAGCTTTGAACCTGAGTTGGTTTATTTCATCAGTTAAAGGGCATTCAGATTCTCAGTTCTTTTTATGAGTATGTATTATCAAAGAGATGAACAGTAAATATGCATACATTTAAAGTTTGGGAATATGAAAAGATTTTAACTTAACTCAAGCATATATGATATTTTTTGGACAGCAAAGTTATGATATACCTTCTAAATTAAAATACAGTTATTATTTTTACAAACAGATGCCGCAGCAGCACCCTCATCAATGGTGTCAGCATCTGCCCCCTCCGTATACAGTGTGCATGCTCTCTCTCTCCTTGCAGAGGTAAAGACATTTGATTTCTCTGAATGAGTCTTTGTGTTAGACTATGGTAGTGCCAGTTGCCTTAAATCAGAGACTACCAAACTAATTTGGCCATAGAATGCTTTAGAATAATTTGTGGAATCTTTAAAATGATTGCCTGGGTTATGGAATACTACCAGGATAAAGGGGAAGATGAGAACATTTTGGAACAAGGGACCTTGTGAAGAAAAATAATAGAGAATAAGTGGATCTCCAATTCGAGGTAATGAAGACCGAACTATGGTGTGAGGGACACCAAAAGGGCTTTGAGTGCAAGGGTTATAACACTGGATCTGGGGGCTGTAGAGGCAGCATGGTAGCATGGAATGAGCACTGGCTTTCTGGAGTTAGAGGGCTTGAGTTCAAACCTCACCTCAGACAGTCATTACTCTGTGTAACATTGGGGAGATTACTTAACTTCCTTGCACCTCAGTTTCCTCATCTGTAAAATGAGAGGGTTGAACCAGAAGACTTTCATGTCAGCTCATAGATTTATATGATCTAAAGGAAAACCTGCCAGCTCTAAATCTGTGACCTTAAGGAAAACCTAACATAAGCTTTGGCCCCCATTGCAGCATGGAAATTGTAGTCCAGGGCTGGTGCCATGGTTGTTTTGGTTCTTGAGTGACCCACCTTTTGCCAGTCTTTATTAGCACTGGAATTTTTCTCATAGTACTATTATTTTGATCAAATAAAAACATCATAGTTCCGTGAAACACTCATATTAGTGTATCAGTTACATAAAACCAATATTCTCTTTGCAGCCTTAAAAACATGTGACTTTAGCAACTATCACAGAATGTTAAAGTTGAAAAGAGACCTTAAAGAGAATTGTAGTCTAGCCCATTCATTTTGCAGATGAGGAACTAAAGGTCCATACAAGGGAAGTGATTTATCCAGGACTAATCTTTTCACTATACCACATGGAAAATCTTGACAGAAAGTCATCCCTGGAAATTTTATTGTTAGAATGTCTTAGACAACAAGTTTCTGGGATGTGTCCTGAGAGTTGTGTTCCTTTTACTGTTTGTCTTAAGGTTGTAGCATGTCTCTTGGACATGATTTATCGTAGCGATGAGAAGGAGAAAGCTGTGCCATTAATTTCACGTTTGCTGTATTACGTTTTTCCTTATTTACGCAATCACAGGTAATGTAATTCTCCCTCCTCTTCTTCGTCATCCCCACTATCCCTTCCAAATATGGATGAGAATATAGGTGTAGGGAGGGTGGACAAATATAGCAATTGATGTTCTCCAGACAGTCTTTAAACTCAGTCTTTTCTTTCCTTTCTTCCTTTTCCTGCCTCCTCTTATGTAGTACCTACAACACTCCTAGCTTCCGAGCTGGTTCCCAGCTGCTCAGCTCCCTGAGTAGTTATGCCTATACAAAACGAGCCTGGAAAAAAGAAGTCCTGGAGTTATATTTGGACCCGGCTTTTTTTCAGATGGATACTTCTTGTGTTCAGTAAGAAATGTTTTTCTGAATATAATACCTGATTTAAAACCAAAATAATCTGTGATATGAAGGCAAAGAGTCAGAAGAAACTTAAGTAATAGTAAATAAACCCAAAATTGTAACATATTACTTATAATTAACTAAATTAATTTGGTTTTTCATAGCATGTTATTCTAATATCTGAAAGCATTTCATCTCACTCTAAAAGTATTTCATCTCAATGGGAAGAATATTTTATTCCTAGAGAATGTTTTCATTTTGGGCTCTATGATATTTTGTCTCCCATCCATATACTATATTTTGTTGTTATTTATATAGTAGGTAGATTTTAATTTATGTAAATTATCTCACCTCTTTCTCCAACCCTATCTTCTCCCTTCTGATCACTGCCCCAATCCTGCCAGGCATCCCATGTCTAGAGTAGTGATATTTTCCAAACTTAAAGTTTGTCCATCTCATGATAGCAGTAGCCTTAAAGAGAGGAAGTTATAGGACAGTCTGAAGTCTGCAGCTGGAACACTACATTGTTGAATTTAGTCATAAGAGAAGAAGTACTTCTAGCAAATAAATCCACCATAAACTAAAATGGGCAGCTAAGTAACACTCCAGTGCCAAGCTGTAGTGGTGAGAGTGCCAACTGTCAGGAAGACTCATCTTTCTGAGTTCAAATCTGGCTTTAGACACTTACTAGATGTGTGACTTTGGGCAAATCATTTAACCTTGTTTGCCTCAGTTTCCTCAAGATCCCTTTAAACTCTCCTGTGATGTCCTTTTGGGGACTCAAGGTCCCCTTTAAAACAGTACTCTATAAAATAGTCTTTTGGTTATAGCTGGAAGAAACCTTAGAGTCCACTGGCAAATGGACCTTATTTTCTCCACCATTTCAGTGCTTTATAATAAGTAAGCAAAAAGCATCATAAAGTAGCTAATTTATTTGGTGGAAGCTCTAGAAAAAGTCAAAGTTAACAATAAAATCTTAAATTTATAAGTCATGTATTCTCTTCTTTAGTTTAATTAATGGCTTTTCTGTCCCTTTGATAATCTTAAAGAACAAGTGGCCTTTGCATTTTTTTTTTACATACAAGTATTATTTTTCCTTGTTTTTTTATCTTCATTAACTTTATTTGGGAAATCTTCAAATTAATATTTTTCTGATACTTTTAATTAGATTTCCAGTTTTACATTTAATCTTATTATTTTTACCATCTTTAGTTGGAGGTCCATTATTGACCATCTTCTGACACATGAAAAAACAATGTTTAAAGATTTAATGAGTAAGTATATTGTTCAAAGATCATTAGTAATTTAAATTTTTTAATGTTTTAGACACAAAATCTTGCTTCCAGATAGCCAAAGCTTAACTAAAAACACAGTGTATTTTTTAGAGAGTATGTCCAGTTTACACTGATTTTGACATTCACACATAAAATATGTTTAGAAAATCCCTAATATTCCCTTGAAAAGAAATCGTAAGTAATTTTCTCAGAATAGCAAAACTTTTGAGAATTTATATTGTCCTTATATCCTCATGAATCTTTATATCCTCACTCTTAATAAAGATAAGGGGGACAGAGGAGTATGTAGCAACTAGGTAGCTCAATAGTTAGAGCACCAGGCCTGATGTCAGGAGGATCTGGGTTCATATGTGGCCTCAGATGCTTCTTAGCTGTATGTGACCCCCGACAAGTCACTTAATCCCCATTTGCGTAGCCCTTGCCCTCCTTACTTAGAGTTGATGTTAGGACAAAAAGTAAGAGTTAAAATAAAATAAAAAATAAAGTTATGGTTGGCATATGCCTTTATTTAATTGGATTATGATTTTTTGCTGAAGGAAATAATTATTACTATTGATGATCTATAACACTCTCCCCCCAACCAAGTTTCCTCACTAAGTACCGGCTATTTGTCTTTTTCATATTAGATATGCAAAGCAGTTCTTTAAAATTGTTTTCAAGTTTTGAGCAGAAAGCCATGCTGCTGAAACGTCAAGCATTTGCTGTCTTCAGTGGAGATGTTGATCAATATCATCTCTACCTTCCATTGATACAAGGTAAGAAATACTATTTTTCCTTATGAGGGACTTTGATTTGGGGCCACTCATTGCATGAAGCAGCACGTCCCGGGCAAGAATTTGGAAAAGAGACTTGCTATTTCTCCTACTCACTGAAATTCATTCATTTGGTGCTAAGTACATCTCTAAATGGGAACTTATGTGCATTATCACATAACTTCCTGTACAAGGGAGGGAGGGAGATTTGTCAGAGATGCTCCCTCCTTTCCATGGTTCCAGAATTAGGTTGATAAGAAGTGAGGTGCTATTGTTATCCCTCAGCTTGGTCCTTCAAGGTCCTTCTTAAATTCTGGTCTGCCAAGTGTTCATTTTCCCAGAAAATTCTGCCTCATGTGCATCTGGCAAATGCCAGAAAAATGACCTTAGATTATCTTCTCTAAAGAAGAATCACAGATATTGTTGCTTATGGGTTTTTCCTTGGAGTTCTACCTACAGAATATCAACCTAAATCCCATCGAGAGGGAAAATAAGTTACTACACAAAAATCCTAACAACAACAAATGTTGTTTTGGGTTTTGGTCCTTCCTTCTTTTTCCCCATCTTGTAACACAGACATCACTTTTATTTGGCTGTCTCTGAAAACATTCAGTCCAATCCCTTTACAGCTCCCATCTTAGTTGTTTATCACACTTGCACAGACTCAAGTTTATTATAAGGTTCTATTGCCAGGCCAGAGACTCATACAGATTGCTGCCTTGCTTCCTTCTCAGTTCACTCAGTGGTCTGGCTAATTCCTGTGTTGCTCCTTGGGTTTTCTGATGATTTCATATGGTCTGACTTCCTCTTTGAGGGTTCCATGTTCCTTATCTTTGTGTTCTCTGAAATAGCCTTCTCCCTCCTTGGGTTTCTTCATTTAGTGTGATTCATCATGGGTGATTCGGTTCCTTATTTGGGAAAGATCCTCTTCCCCCTACCCTATGATGCAGGACCATCTAAAATTCAGAAGTTTGTGGCCTTTTTTCTCAGTTACATGTAGAAACAATTTTTGGCTATTGTTTTCTGAAATTTCAGGATTCAGATTTTCTCTCTTCCTCCCTTCCCTTTCTCCCCCACCCCACCCCCAGGCCATCTAATATGCATTATACCAGTTTCAGCAATTGTTTTTAATCTGAAGACATTTAACCACACATCCTTAATTTATTATTTTCAATGTATTACTAGCCAGATTAACAGCAATCCCTTAGGCTCCACCAATAAAAACATTTATTTTTATTCATATTTTTCTGATAAATTATTAATCTTTCCCCAGAACGACTGACAGAGAACCTCAGAGTTGGACAAACATCTCTAGTTGCTGCTCAGATGTTCCTTTTTTTCAGAGTTTTGCTGCTAAGAATATCTCCTCAACATTTGACTTCATTGTGGCCAATAATGGTCACTGAATTGGTGAGCAAAAACATTTGTCTTAAAAATACAAGCTCCAGCCAAGAAGTGGGCAGAGCTTGGGCAGACTATATTGGGAAGGTCCCTCAGCAGAAGTGTGAAGAATTTTTACCAACATAGGCAAGAGGCTTTAAGGGGGAAAAAAGAGGTAAAAGAGTCTCAAGAATTACTTATCTGAGGGGACAGCTGGGTGACTCAGTGGATTGAGAGCTAGGCCTAGAGACGGGAGGTTCTAGGTTCAAATCTGGCCTCAGACACTTCCTAGCTGTGTGGCTTTGGGCAAGTCACTTGACCCCCATTGCCTACCCTTACCACTCTTCTGCCTTACAACCAGTTCTAAGACAGAAGGTAAGCGGTTAAAAAAAAAAGTTATTTATCTGAGAGGAATGAGAGAGTCAAGCTAGCACCACACTTTTAATCTCTCCTTTTCCCTCTTCTCTTGTTTTCTTTGGAAGATGACTATGGTGTGACATTTTTCAAAAACTGCCTTTGTTTCATTTTCATAAAATATTCTTTTCATGGTTATTAAATTAGAGAAGGACATATGTTGATCATTAATTGATTAGGATTCCCAAAGAACCAAAAAAGTTAGGAATTTAAACAGATTAACACTTTATTATGTTTAAACACCAAATACTAGCTGCTATACATGTAATTTTTTTTTTTAAACCCTTACCTTCCGTCTTGGAGTCAATACTGTGTATTGGCTCCAAGGCAGAAGAGTGGTAAGGGTAGGCAATGGGGGTCAAGTGACTTGCCCAGGGTCACACAGCTGGGAAGTGTCTGAGGCCGGATTTGAACTTAGGACCTCCCGTCTCTAGGCCTGACTCTCAATCCACTGAGCTACCCAGCTGCCCCCTATACATGTAATTTTTTAAAAGACTGTGATAACTATCACTATGCTTTTAAATACTTTTTAAAAGTCACTAAGAGATGTATTTTTTTTTTAAAGATTCAGACATTTATACAATTTGAAGATGATCTAAAACAGAGGAATGAATCATCAAAGTAAGAATTTACAAATGTCTTTGTATTTGTGTCCTTGTGCATGTTTGGGGAATAGTCTAGTCTTATATATAGTCTAGTCTTTATAAGCCTCTGCAAAATATAAAGGCAAAAAGTGCCATAGAAATAGGTTATTTTTAATTTGTCTGCAAGCATGCAACCTTGTAAATATACTAAAGTTTTGCTTGTTATACCAGGAAGGTACAAAGCCACTTGCCACTGGCATAGATTCTGAAAGTTGAAAAGATAGTATTTTAAAATTCAATTCAATTTAAAAAAATTGTGCCTACCAATGCCAGACACTGTGCTAATAAACATTGGCGATAAAGATAAAATAAAATATTCTCTGCTTTCAAGGGGTTTATATTCTACTAGGAGGAAAAAAAACAAAAACAAATATATATTTTTGTTTTTTGTTTGTCTTATATATATATTATATGTGTAGTGTATATATATATATATATATGACTTAATATACATGTGACATATATACTAAGATTAGGCATATATGAAATATGCATAAAATAATTATAGGAGGGAATAGAAGAATACCAAGAGCTGGGAAGCTTAGGAATGGCCTTCTCTAGGAATGTGGCATCTGAGCTGAACTTTGAAGAAAGTTGTGTTGCATAGTGGATAGAGGGCCAGGCCTAGAATCAGAAAGACTCATCTTCCTGGGTTCAAATCTGGCCTCAGATACTAGTTACGTGACCTTGGGCAAGTCATTTAGCCCCATTTGCCTATTTCCACATTGGTAAAATGAGCCAGAGAAGGAAAAGGCCAATATCTTTGCCAAGAAAACCCCACGTAAGGTTATGAGGAATTGGACAGGACTCAAGACTGAAATGATTGAACAACAAAAGAGAATCACTAGGATACAGATAAATGAGGGAGAGCATTCCAGAAATAGGGGATAGACTAGACAAAGGCATGGAAGTAGAAGAGGGAACATTGTGTATGGGTAATAGTAAGTAAGCTAGTTTGGCTGGAATTTGGTCATATGAGAAGGAATAATGTTTTAATTATATTAATGAACATAATTTTTAAACCCCTACGTTCTCTCTCAGTATCATTTCTAAGACAGAAGAGCAGTAAGGGCTAGGCAGTAGGGGTTAAGTGACTTCCCCCAGATTACACAGCTAGGAAATTTCTGAGGTCATATTTGAACCCAGGACTTCCAGGCCTAGTTCTCTATCCACTGAACCACCTGGCTACCCCAGTCTCTTCCTTCCTCCACCCAAACCTAGAGTCACATCTTAACTTCTTGATGGCTACCTCCAAAAGATCTGCCCACTAGAAACCACTTCTTTTTAACCATGCAGACTTGGCAACCAACTGGGGAACTCAAACCAGCAATTAATCATAGGTAGCAGAAAACAGGGAAAAGATATCTATGAGTTTAGACAAAATCTTTAAGATAAGAATGCAAAAAATATCTGAGATACCTCCAGAGTTTGGCAGAGTGTATGTCCTAAGGGGACACCACTAGGAACATTACAGATAGACCCACAGCCCTCCTGAGTTTACCTTCTTGTTCAGTAGCCCTGATTATGAATATTAGATGAGGCATAAAACAAAGATAAACATGTTTTCCACAGTCCTTTAGTCCCTTGAAGAAGGATCCTTTTGTAGATTGAGGTCCTTTAGATGCTTCTTTTGGTAGATGACATAATACTGGTTCCATTAGGCTTGGAACTATGCAAAATCTTCTAAAAAAATTATAACCACTTAAAAAAAGTTATCCACGTGGAAGAGGCCAATGAATCAGAAATCCCTGTTTCTCACAATTGATTGGAACAAATGAATGGCAAAGTTTTATTAAACACTTACAATGTGCCAGGCACTTTGCTAAAGTAGGAAAACTAATATAAAATCACCATAATATCATAGATTATACAAATAAGGAGAGTAGTATTTTGGTATGAGAAGTTATAGGGGTGGTGAGTGGAACCATAAAGAAATAGAATATCACACACTTTCCATCAGTAATAATAGTATTGATTTAATTCTTTGCCAAAAAAGTGGAGGCAGCTGGCAAGAAAATGTCAGTTACCTTCATAATAGGCCAGTGCCTTGTTCATCTATCTAAGACAGCAGAAGCCTAGAGTGGGAGTTACAGAGACAAAAGTATTTGGTTCTATAGGGCTTTTCCATAAATATTTGAGACATACGGTGCACATGGATATGGAGTTGGTTCTATAATTGAGGAGGAGGAGGAAATTGGGCTATATTACCTTCTGGAAATTTCAGAGCTCCTTTAAGGAACAGGAGTAAAGAATGTCATAAGGAAAATGTGAAAGAAAAAAGGGATTAGTTACTTGACAGGTAGGTGTACCATCTCAGGATATTCTGGTGTCTCCAGGATGTCCTAAGAAAGCAAGGGAAGCCTTCAGGATGGTCTGTGGACCCCCGGTGGCAAACAGATTGGGAAAAATGGGAAAGACTCACACCCAAGGGCTGGCTTGAAAGAACTTCAAACTGAATCACTGGAGGGAATATTCAAATTAGTGAGATCACAAATCTATCTGAATATTTAAGAAAGCTCCAGGTTTGTTTGTGTGACACCCTCCAGGCACTCTCTCCAGCTTCCTATAAATTCACTGCAGCTGCCTTGCCTATTCCAGCCCAAGAAAGCTTCCTATCTTCACTCCGCCCCTCCTGGGCCCCTAGCTGCCTTACTCCCACAGAGACTACTTCCTCCTTCTATCCCCACTTAAAGTTGCAGAAAACCCTGAGAGGACTCCACCTGGGAGGCTGAATACTGATAAACAATGAGAGCACTCCCTTCCCTTTCCCCTCCCCCCCCAAGCATTCCTAAATGATTAACTTACACTCCTGCTCCCTTCCCATTTCTATGATTCATCTCCTTTGGAACCTTTCCTCATATTTCACAGAAAAATTTCAGACTAATCACCTGGAGCTCCCAATTCTCTGGTTCTCTTCGTCTCACATAACCAACATTTTCTCCCACAGTCTCTTCCTTTACACCTGAGGGAATGATTCTTCTTGCCAAAGCAAATCCCCCTATTTGCACAAATGATTCCATTCTCATTCATCTTCAGGCTCTGTTGCTTCCTTCCTGCCTACAAACATAAGCATAGTTTCCCATCCTAAAAATACCCTTTCTGGCTAGCTGTTGTCTTATATCTCTCTTCCATTTAGGATCTATATTCCTTGAGAGTCATCTATAATCTTTATCTCCACTCAAGTATATCTTTTAAGCTTCCTGATTCCTTCTCCCTATGGATCTTTGTCTGCTTCAGGGAGCACTCCCTGCTCCCTGTCTGCAGTGACTGGGCTGGCACTATGCCTTTGGCAAAATCTTAACAAAAACTACCCAATTTTCCAAAGTCTGTCTTGTCTTTAATGTCTTATGGGTCTGAAGAGAGGGTTCAGTGACCTTTGTTCCTTTGTAGAAACCTCCTTTGCAATAAATAGGTTCCTGAAGAGTTTCATTTCTAGAAGGAAAAAATAACATTCAAAATCTATAACCAAATTCTCCAATACGAATTAATTGATTCTTGGGGTATGTGTGTCAGTCATTGCAGACATTCAGTAATTTTGGCCTGACTGAAATGTACTGTCAGTCCTTAAAAATTACTTGATACTGGTGCTTAGAACAGTAGTGAAAATAACTTTTCTAATTATGTATTCTATTATAGACCCAAAATAATATTTAAAATGCTTGCATGACTATTTCAGTTTCAAACAATTTTGAAAGTACATTCAAAATTACAAATTATACTTCTCACTTCCCCTTTTGGAGAATGAGATACAAATTCAACATTCTCATTTCCCCCTTTTGGAGAATGAGATGCTGAGGATATAAAAACAACTTTTTAATTCACTTATTCAATAATCATAACCATGCTCAAGTGGATTAGAAATTTCACTCATGTTAGCCACTATTTGAAAAAATTTATTTCACATTCCTTTAATTTTTATGCACTTTCAGGATATGTTTTTCTATATAGGTAATACCAAATTAAAATACTACATCCAAGTTAATGGATCATAGGTCATTCTTTCCTACTGATAACTAAAACTCTTAGTATTCATCCATTTAATTGTTTGAATAGCTTAAATTCTATATATTTGCATCTTTAATTACTATTCAGCATTATTAGCCTATCTAGGACCTTTTACCTTTCATGATTATAGAAAATTTGCAATAACAAGATTAAAGAGGGACATGAATAAAATAAGGGAGAAATGCTCCTATAATTTGGAGTATTGATGTCAGGTATAAGTTGGCAATGATGCAAAGCCATGTAATAAAACCTGCCAGGTATAAAACTGAAGTTTCTAGTTTCTTTCTAGGGAATCCAGCTGAGCACCTTCTCAGCTTTCCCGTGATACAGAACTATATCTGCCACAACCAGAAGACAATCCACTGGACTGCTTGCATCCCCAGCCAATTTATTTTCCATGTGTAAGAATTTAAAATTAGGTTTTTATGTTAATATGAGAGTTCTAAAGTAATATTGTGGTCACTGATTAAAAAATATTATAGCTCAAATCAAGTGACTTTTAGTAGCTTTTATTTACAAAGAGGTGGAAAGAGAAAGTAGAAAAATATAAGAAGAGAGTAGAGAAAATGTCTAGCCTATCACACTAAATGTTGCTCCAGTGTCCAGCTCAGCCCCCAGGGCTCATTAACCCTCAGCCAGAGGACTTGGTGGTGTCTTATGCAAAGGTTCTATCAACGCAGCCTCCTCCAGGAGAAGGAGGACTCTCCAGAACTAATCTCTCCAGAAGCCAGGAAGGGAAGGCCAGCTACTCACTCACCCAAAACGAAGTCCAAAAGAGAAGATCCAAAGCCACCTCCAAGAAACAGTCCAAAAGCCAAGGTCCTAAGTCAAACCAAGGTCCAAGTCCAAAACCACCTCCAAGAGGCATATCACCAGCCAAAGCTCCAAGCTTCAACCAAAGACTCAAGCCAAAGACCCCTGGACAGGGAGTTCAAGACTTTGTATAGTACTTTTCCCACAGTTAATCCTGTCCCTTCCTCTTCTCACAGGGGCCAATCACAGCTTCCAAATTGCCTAGTACTGCCCAGGGGGGCAGTGTCTGTGGGATTCATATCTCATCCTCTGAGGGTGTAAACTGTTATCAAAGGATTCACAAGTTTCTGATTGATTGAGTTAAAAGGGTGGAAATCTCTAAGTAAGAGACTTGTGAATTTTTTCCTAGAGAGCGAATCTTAAAACCTCCGCACCCTTACACACTCAGAGAGAAAACAATGCATTTCAAGAAGAAAGAGGACCAAATCTAATAACGGGACATAGCAGGGGGAACCCTACTGCAGCGTAACTAAAGAGGTACGCCAAGAAAGAGGCTTCAATTCTTGAACTGTTGGGTCTGAGGGCATAGAAGGGGAATCCCAGGATCCCAGGAAGCCTCCCCCACATGCTGTGCGGAGTCTCCAGAGGCCCCAGGAAATCTCAGGGCCAGTGGGTGCACCAGTTGGGAGAGAGGGCATTGCTGGCACCAGACTCAGGGAGTTAAACACAGGCACTGGAGAGGTGACTGGAGGAGAAAACCAGAGAAACACAGCAAAAATGCCCAGAAGATGGTGGCTTAGAGAGAGCCAAACCCCAGACCACAGACAGCTTGGCTCCTTCAGACTGAGATAGAGAACACAGGGCTTCAAGAGGAAAGAAAACCAGATCAAACAGAGCAAACAGTTCAGGGGCACCTCTCTGCTGGAGAGCTCAGTTCAGCAAAAAAAAAAAAAGGCTCCTTCTTATCCCCATCTTGTTTGTTTGTTTGTTTTTCCCTCCCCTCCAGGTTTTAGCCTCAGGGAAGAGTAAGCAGTAAGATTAATCCAATCAATACAGGATTAATTCCAACAATTGGACAGATAAGAAGTCTTCAGAGGGCAAAGAAAGTAACTACAAACCTCCATTGCCAGCTGGGGGGGAAGATCTTTCATCAAAGATCATTAAATACATCTGTTCAAACTAGCAGAACAAGGAAGGAAAAAATATGAGTAAGCAACAGAAAAAGAGAAAAGAAATTACAATTGACAGCTTCTTTCAAGGAAGTGAAAAGAGAGAAAATGAAATAGAAATAGAAGAGGAAGTAGTTCCAGCAAACTGGACACAGACTTTGGAAGATCTCAAAATTCAGTTAACTCAAGAATTTAAAATTCAGTTAACTCAACAACTTCAGGAACTCAAAAAGCAATCAAGAGAGGCTGAAGACAATTTGAAAAAGGAAATACATGAACTAAAACAAGAAAATAAAGTCTTAAAGGCCAGAATTGGCCAGCTTGAAAATGAAGCAAAGAAGGTAAAAGATGATCTACAAAGAAAATCAGACGAGAAAGAGAAGGATGACCAAAAAGCCAGGAATGAAATTCAATCTTTAAAAAACAGAACTCAACAACTAGAAGCAAGTGATTTCAAAAGGCAGCAAGAATATATTAAACAAAATTTAAAAAATGAAAAATTTGGGGAGAATATGAAACACCTCATTGATTCAACCAAAGATCTGGAGAACAGAGCTAGAAAAGACAACTTAAGAATTATTGGTTTACCAGAACATCATGATAAAAGAAAAAGTTTAGATAGCATTTTACAAGAAATCATCAGAGAAAATTGCCCAGAAATTCTTGAACAAGAGGGAAAAGTGGAAATTGACAGAATCCACAGATCACCTCCTACATTTAATCCACAACTGGCAACTTCCAGGAATATTATAGCCAAATTCAAAAACTACCAGTCCAAGGAAAAAATATTACAAGCTGCTAAAAAGAAGTCATTCAGATATCAGGGAACCACAGTTAGGATAACACAGGATCTGGCTGCATCTACATTGAAGGACCAGAAGGCATGGAACACAATATTCCAGAAAGCAAGAGAACTGGGTCTACAACCAAGAATCAACTATCCAGCAAAACTAACTATATTATTGCAGGGGAAAGTGTGGTCATTCAATAAAATTGAGGACTTCCAAACATTCATCAAGAAAAAACTGGACATAAACAGAGAGTTTGCTGCCCAAATCCAGAACTCAAGAGAATCAACATAAGGTAATTAAGAGAATGGGGTGAGGAGAAAAAAATTCTTTTCTTTAAGGGACACAACAAGTTCAATCTATTTATTCCGAAGAAGAAAAGAAGGTATTGGCAAATATTAAAAATTGTTATTACCAACAGGGTAACTAGAAGAAGTTTACATAGAGGGAAAAGGGACAAACTGTATAGGATGAAATGTCAAGTGATATATACATACATATAATATGTATTATATGTATGTATGTAGGTATAAATATATACAAAACGGGGGGTGGTTGGGGTGGAGAAGATAATAAGAAAAATAGGAAAACAAACAAAAAGGAATAAATTTATATTCCATAAAGAAGCTCGTGGGACCAACAGGGAAAAATAACAATACACTGTAAGGATAAAGAGGTTAGAGAGAGGAAATATTCAATACTTAAGTGCATTGAAATCAACTTAAAGAGAGAACAATCAGATCCATTGGGGCAGAGAATTGATTCACTCCCTATAGAGAATTAGAAGGGTAACAAAGGGACTGGTGGGGAGGGAAGCAATACTAGGGAGGGAGAGGGCTTGTGGGGGAGTGCGGCGTGGCTTTAAAGAACAATAAGAGGGGAATAAGAAGGGAGGGGGGAGAAAGGGAAGTACAACAAGGGAGGGTATTATAGGAACTGATTAAAAACAAAACACTGGTATAGAAGGAGAGAGTGAAAGAAGAAAGGACAGGACTAGGAGAGAGAATCAAAATGTCTGGGAATGCACAGCTGATAATTACAACTCTGAATGTGAATGGGATGAACTCGCCCATAAAACGGAAGCAAATAGCAGAGTGGATTAGAAACCAAAATCCTACCATATGTTGTCTACAAGAAACACACATGAGACAGACAGACATACATAGAGTGAAAAATGAGAGGATGGAGCAAAATCTTTTGGGCTTCAAATGAGAAAAAGAATCAAAGATGAAAAGAGAGACCTCACCTCTAATGAAGAGGAAATTAAGGCAATCATTAAAAACTATTTTGCCCAATTACATGGCAATAAATTTAGCAATCTAGGTAATATGGATGAATATTTACAAAAATATAAATTGCCTAGATTAACAGCGGAAGAAATAGAATACTTAAATAATCCTGTATCAGAAAAGAAATTGAACAAGCCATCAAAGAACTCCCTAAGAAAAAATCCCCAGGGCCTGATGGATTCACAAGTGAATTCTATCAAACATTCAAAGAACAATCAATCCCAATACTATACAAATTATTTGATATAATAAGCAAAGAAGGAGTCTTACCAAATTCCTTTTATGACACAAATATGGTACTGATTCCAAAGCCAGGTAGATCAAAAACAGACAAAGAAAATTCAGACCAATCTCCTTAATGAACATAGATGCAAAAATCTTAAATAGAATACTAGCAAAAAGATTCCAGCAAGTGATCACTAGGGTTATCCATCCTGATCAGGTGGGATTTATACCAGGAATGCAAGGATGGTTCAACATTAGGAAAACCATCCACATGATTGACCATATCAACAAGAAAACCAACAAAAACCATATGATTATCTCAATAGATGCTGAAAAAGCCTTTGACAAAATACAACACCCATTCCTACTGAAAACACTAGAAAGTATAGGAATAGAAGGTCCTTTCCTAAAAATAATAAACAGTGTGTATCTTAACCATCAACAAGCATCATATGCAATGGGGATAAATTAGAAGCCTTCCCAATAAGATCAGGTGTGAAACAAGGTTGCCCATTATCACCTCTATTATTTAACATTGTACTAGAAACACTAGCAGTAGCAATTAGAAAAGAAGAAATTGAAGGTATTAAAATAGGCAATGAGGAGACTAAGCTATCATTCTTTGCAGATGATATGATGGTCTACTTAAAAAGTCCTAGAGAATCAACTTTTTTCTGGCTTCTTGTAATATTTTCTCCTTAACTTGGAAGCTTTTGAATTTGGCTGTTACATCCCTGAGGGTTATCTTTTGAGGATTTAGTGTAGAGGGTATTCTATGAGCTCTTTCAATGTCTATTTTGCTCTCTTGTTCAGGGACATCAGGGCAGTTTTCTTGGATAATTTCTTATAGTATGATATCTAGAGTTCTATTTGTCTCTGATTTTTCCAGAAGACCAATAATTCTCAAGTTGTCTCTTCTAGACCTGTTTTCTTGATCTGTCATCTTCTCATTGAGATATTTTATGTTTCCTTCTATTTTATCAGTCTTTTGACTTTGCTTTATTAATTCTTGCTGTCTTGTGAGATCGTTGGCTTCTACTTGCCCAATTCTAGCCTTTAAAGACTGGTTTTCTGCTATAATCTTTTGGTTTTCCTTTTCTGTATGGTCTACCTGGCTCTTCATGGCTTCCAGCTGGTCATTTCTGGTCTTCAATTTGCTTATCATTTCATTTGATTTCTGAACCTCAGTTTCCAATATGCGAAATTCTGCCTTTTAAACTGTTATTTTCTTTTTGAACTATTTCCCTCTTTTTTTGCCAAATCTCTTCCACCTTTCTCATGATCTCAGATTGGAACTCTTCAAGAGCTTATGACCAATTTTCATTTTGGGGGGAGGGTTTGGATGTGTTTACATGTTTGTCCTCTGCTGTGTGTTCTGTGGTCTGGATTTTTTCTATGTAAAAATTATCTAGATTTAGTGGATTTTTCTTGCTTCTTGTAAGAGGGAGATTTTAGGTATTTTATAAATATGTATTTGCACTGCTGTATCTGTACCACCACACCATGTTTCCCCTCTCCTACTTCCCTTAGAGTAAGAATGAGGAGACACATAGTCACATTGTTTTCCTCATGTATGTACAACCAAACACATTCTGGAGGTTGCACAGCCAGGCTATACTAAACCCCATTCTGGCCAGAAAAAATGCTTAGGACCAAAGTTAGGCAACTTTTGCCACTTATCCAAATACCTATAATCTAAATACCTACAGGGACCTGGTCCCCAAATGGTGGACTTGCTGGGGCAGATTGTCCCTCATTCAACAAACTTCTGATTAAAGAGAGGTTCAGTCTCCCAGATACAGGAGTTCATTGTTTGTTGAGAGTTTTACTGACCCAGCCAACCTGCCAAGTTGAGTCTTGATTGAAACTCAGTTTGGTCATTCTCTAGTGGGTGGGCTGTCTCAGCAGCAACAACTTTGAATCTCGTTGTGGCCTCCAAATATGTTAGCTTGGAAAAACCCAGAACCACTAACACAGATACAGAGAACAAGTCTTTAATCAGGACAAGGGAGACAGAGTTCCTACGGCCACCACACAGAGTCATAAACTTACACCACACAGAGTCAAGTTCTGAGACTGTGAACAATGTCTCCAGGAAAGTGGGAATGCCCATCATGGGAATTTCCAATGATCTGAAGACCTTGGGTCCTATGTACACTCTGGGGAATGAAGAAAAGGAAGTATAATTGATTGGCTTACTGGAGGCTAGGGTGATTATCTCAATCCCTCCTATTCAGAGTGCTTAATGGGTGCTTGTTGCCTGGGACAAGGTTCTGTCTGGGTGTTCCCTAAAGGCAAGTTCCTAAGAGACAAAGGTAAATGTGGGGGTTCCATAAAACAAGGTTGTCACTTCCTACTTTTCCAGTTTTCTTACACCTTACTAGTCTCCAGTGGCACTGGTGTCCTTGGGGTTCTTTGCACAAGCTACTTTATCTCCTAGATTCCCTGGCTTTCTAGAAGTCTCACCTAAAATCTCACTCTCTAGAACAGGGGTAAGCAATGTATGGCTCTTTCTGCAGGAGCCATAAAGTCAATTTTTTTTCAGGCGCTGTTACAGGAGCGCACACTGTGAGCACTGTACGGCTCTCACGAAATTACATTTTAAAAAATGTGGTGTTTATGGCTCTCATGGCCAAAAAGGTTGCCGACCCCTGTTCTAGAAGAATCCTTTTCCAAGATCTTCCTTAGTCTTAGTGCTTTCCATCTATTGTTTATCTTCAGTCTATCTCATATATATTTAGTGTACTCTGGTTTGCATAACCAGACTGTGAGCCCCTCAAAAGCAGAGATTACCTTTTTACCTTCTTTGGTATTCCCAGTGTTTGGCACACATTGTAAGTGCTTAATAAATGCTTGTTGACTTGAAAGCCAAAAATATTAAAGCAGTCTTAGATCACATTAAAAAGCTACTGTTCAAAACAAAGGAAGTAATCATCTCAGAGATTTAAAGGGTAGTTTGTGGAAGAAAAATAAAATTTTTTTCTACTTTGCTTCATTGGAGCAGTTGCAAAAGTTGCAGAGAAAGGTTTCAATTCCCTACTATATATGAAAATTTAACTTTCAAAAAATGAAAGCCATTCAGAAATGAGGTGTTGCTATATTAGGAGACAGAAAATCTCCTAAGAGTCCTGGAGACCAAGGAGGGCTTGGATGACTAGGGTTTTTTACACCCTTTTCTTCCATCTTAGAATCCAACTTAGAATTCTTCCATCTTAGAATTCCAACTTAGAAAGTGTTGACTCCAAAACAGAGAAGTGATAAAGACTAAACAGTTGTGGTTAAGTGACTTACCCAGGGTCACCTGGGAGAGGCTGGCTTCTGCAGGTCCAGGGGCTCAAGGTGGTGTGACAGCATCGGGGTGTTAAGCCAAATAAGAGACAGTTTGAATTTCAGCCAGGCAGGCATCATGAATACTGCTCTGCTCTGCCTTGAGTAAGGTTTAATTTATACGCTTTGAGATCACACATAATGTTGGCATGGAAATCCATTCTCATCATATATCTTTTCTTAGAGACAATGTATTAAGTCATACTTTAACTTTGTTGCTAACAACTTTTCACTCCTCAGCAACCCAGAACATGTCTCAAAGGTATGTTTACTTGTCTCCTTGGCTATGGGGTGGAGAGCACAGTTTGGGGAGGTACTGGCCTTTGAAGACAATTTCTCCATTTTTCATCCAATGTATCAAAGATTGGGGAGGGGGAGGCTTATTGTTTCTGGTTTCTCATTACATAAGCTTCTGTGTATGGGAGTGGAAAATCCAGGTGCAGTTTGTTGGAGTTTAAAATCTTAAACATTAACTCACTATTTGCTGGTTTGTTATGAAGTGACTTTTAGGGGAATTTCTGTATTAATACATATAAAGGTGGGAATTTCCTAGGAGTTTTTAGGGAGCTTGTGAGGGTTCTAGTAACAGTTTTTACTGTTCTTCTGATTTTCCCTGGAGCTGAGTAGGGATATTGATCACAATAATTTCAGTAATAAGGAGTGTTAGTAAGAGAAGAGTCACACAGGGGTTTCTATCCTTCCTGAGGCTGCCATGCACTTCATCGAGGTCCCCCCTGTGACCATGTCAGATAGGACGGGTTTTGATGGCCCCCTGCAGTCACCCAACTAGGGAATGCCTGAGGTCAGATTTGAACCCAAGACTTCTAGTTAACCACTTTTGGAAAATATTGAGAGAATTTATATTTCAGGTAAGGGTTAAATCAGATGACCTCTCTACTCCCTTCCCACTTAGAGATATTATAAAAACTTTTAATAGGATAAACCTTTCTGGGGAAATGGAAAATTTCAAATAACCTTCCAATTTAAAGGGTCTTTCTGAATTTCTAATATACATGTCCTTGGTTGTAAATTGCAGAAGCAACAACAAAGTAAACAGAATGAGAGCTTCAGGAGCTGATGGCAGTGGGCCCTCTCTTGGTGAAATTTCCCAAAATGAACTCTTCTTGTATTTATCAGCTTGCAAGTTCCTGGACACAGCACTTTCTTTTCCACCAGACAAGATGCCTTTATTTCAAATGTAAGTTAAATATACTTACCAGGGAACAGATATATGTACTATTTTTTAGTGATGTCTGTCTTCTGTCACTGAAATTGCTTTTAGTTGTTTCAATATATATATGAGCATTTAAAACTTTGTTACTAATGGCAATTGAGACTTCTGGTAACACAGCTTTCTTGTGACAGAATCTACATTTCAGGTGACTTGCAATTATTTCTCCTACTAAATGTACAAACTAGAATTTCTTTTCTTCTTCACTTCTCTCCCTCCACCAATAAAAAGACACATTATGATTTCTCCATAGAAATGACCACTGAACTATATATCTGATCCAAAGTTTTGTTTCTTTTTTCTAGGTATAAATGGGCTTTTGTTCCAGAAGTAGATACAAAAACTTCTGCCTTTCTCTCAGATTTAGAGGAGTATCACCAAGAATGTAAACCACATGTTGTTAGAATCTTGGAACTTCTCAACCTAAAATATGGGGTAAACAAAAAATTGCTCTTTAAACTTAAGTATATACTGTTAACTTTTTCTAAATTGTAGCATAGATATTATTAAATATATACATAAATGTATATAATATAATATATAATATACAATATATATTATAAAAATATATAATAAAAATATAAAAAATATAGATATAGGCCAAACCTGACTTAAGCCAGTCCAGTGATCTCATTTAGAGTAGTTCCACTCTCAGGCCTGAACCACTCATAAACCATATGACAATGAACAAAATGAGGTTTACTACTAACAAGAGAAGGGGCAGCTGAGTGGCTCAGTGGATTGAGAACCAGGCCTAGAGACTGGAGGTCCTAGGTTCAAGTCCGGCCTTGGACACTTCCAGCTGTGTGACCTTGGGCAAGTCACTTGACCCCTACTGCCCACCCTTACCACTCCTGGGCCAAGGACAGGCCCTAGCCCGGATGAAAAAAGGAGGAGGGTTGGGCGTGGGGCTAGCAACCCCACCCTGTAAAAAAAACTACATCTGCTAAAGAAACTGCAACCTTAAGTAGGGGTAGTTGGGCTAGCTCAGTGGATTGAGAGCCAGGCCTAGAGACGAAAGGTCCTAGGTTCAAGTCTGGGCTCAGACACTTCCCAGCTGGGTGACCCTGAGCAACTGTGTGTCCCATTGCCTACTGGTTGTGGCCCTATGCTCCTAGAATGGAGTCCCAGGATAAAAAACAAAAAAAAAAAAAAAAAAAAAAAAAACTAACAAGAGAAGGTAAATATTCAGCCAAAGGTACGGCATTGGTTTACTTTGGAATTCTGAGCTGCAGTAGGGCTAAGCTAACTAGGTTACCAAATTCAACAGTGGATTGCCCAAGGTGGTTTCCATGTTGGAAATGTATGTAGTCCAAGCTTCTGTGCCAATGAGTTCAGGACCATTAGTAGTCCCTGAACTTTCAACCTGAGAAAAATAGGAAGACCCAGTCTTATTTTAAATCCTCATAAATATCATCTGAAAAACATTAGTAGGAAAATAATGTTTTTATATGGATTTGTAGCTTGGTTAGTTGCTGTAGATTAATGTAAATATAGAATGGGGAAGAAGGTCTTTGTCTTTGTTCCTCTTAAGTCCAAACTTTTTTTTATTGATGATTTAGAGTTCCTTACTAACAAGACATCTTTTTTTTAAGCCCTTATTTCTGTCTTAGAATCAATACTCTGTATTTGTTCCAAAGCAGAAGAATGGTAAGGGCTAGGCAGTAGGGGTTAAATGACTTGCCCAGGGTCACACAGCTAGGAAGTGTCTGAGGCCAGATTTTAACTCAGGACCTCTCAACTCTAGTCCTGGCTTTCAATCCATTGAGTCACTAGCTGCCCCTCCCCCCACCCCCCAAGAAATCTTAAAGCAAAAGATACAATAAGCATTTTGTGGATAATGTATAAAAATTTTTTTGCCGAGTCTCTGTTCAAATAGACCTCTGAGGTCCCTTCTAACCCTGAGTTTATGATTCTTTCTACCAGTGCATATGGCATCGTTAAGAAGCCATTATAATGTTTGAAGCCCAGGAAAAAGAGATCCACTAGAGCAGGGGTCGGCAACGTATGGCTCTCGGGCCAGATATGGCTCTTTTGAGGGCCAAATAGGGCTCTTTCTGCAGGAGCCATAAAGTCAATTTTTTTTCAGGCGCTGTTACAGGAGCGGCACTGTGAGCACTGTACGGCTCTCACGAAATTACATTTTAAAAATGTGGCGTTTATGGCTCTCACGACCATAAAGGTTGCCGACCCCTGATCTAGACCTTAAATTTGAAACCTAATTACTGTTGATACTAAATTTTCATGAAAAGTCTTACCCTTAAAGTTTTTAGTTGATCTGAAATCTTAGTATAGAGATCCTGAGAAAGCCAAATAACTTACTTTGCATTTGTTTACAGGAGATAAACAATACTAATGAGACAGCTTCTCTCAAGTGTGAATTCCCTCTTTTACATCAACATTCTATATCCAGCATTGTGCAGTTGATGCCATTCTTCAGGACCCTGAGCTGTGCTTTTAAGACTCAAAGTAATCTGTCTCATGAATATCCAAGGTCTTCCTTAGCAGAATTTTCTATTGCAGATGGCCCAAAGATCTTGAAACAACTGGAGGAAAGTGTTGAATGTGATTTTCTGGAAAATCTGGAATGTTAAAGGCTCTTTGTTCCATTGATTTTGTGACATTTTATTACTAGAATATGATTTAACATGGAACTGTAGTATGGTGGTATTGTCAATTTATTTTCTATTCCATTTTAAAAGTTAATTTTTAATTTATTTCTGATTGGCATGGAAAATCTTCTTAAATGACTTTTAAGAAAGCTAGATCAAAGGGCTGATTTTTTTTTTACTCAGTTTATGTAATTTTTCAAAAGTTGATGTTGCATCCAAATCTAGAAAAATTGTAACTCTCAATATATTTACAGTATAAATAAAGAATATAAAGATAAAGGAAAGCTGTTTTTGTTGGTGGTACAGAAGTGTAGTTATATTTTTATTTCTTCCAAATGCACTGTGTCTCTAAAAATATGTTAATATAGTTTTTGAATCTTTCATACAGATACTTCTTTTTTTTAAGACGAACACATGATTTTCCAAAATAGGAATGATTGAAAGTAAATATACATGCCTTACACAAAGTAACAATCATAGAAGATATTTGAAATTTGAAATTGTCTAGTCCCCTCTCCTATTAAAATCAATTTAGTTATGTTACCTGAATTTGTTAAAAAACAAACTGGATCATCACTGTGGTTTTTTATCCTCTTTGAAGAGTTACTATTGATGTTTCAGTATTTCAGAGATCTGTGATTTCATCAGTGTGTCATCCACCCCTCTTAATTTTTGCAACCCTTCTATAGTCTACGATATGTTTTTCACTTGTTATAGCTGAAAAATTCATCCCTCTGCTGCCAGCCTGATAATGAGCCTCTTGAAACTTAAATAGCCTAGTTCTTGAAAAATAGAAATATAATCTAACCAGACCCAGGCATGAGGCCTTTTCAGCTTGGTATAAATTCTTCCAGAGGGTCATCTTCATGCCATAATGAGGCTTTAAGGTAAAATTAATGGAAATAATATGTTAATGTATTACTTAATTTGCTGAAATTATAAGCAAAGAAATGTCAAGAATTGGTTTAAAATAAGCACATGTAAGCCTATGTATGTAAATTTGAAGATTTATGTAAAATTGAAGATGTTTGCATGTCTCTGGTCATTGGAATACCATTCAGAGAAAACTGAAAATCTATAATAAAAAGGAAAAAGTGAATGTCACAGACTATGACTAGCATTGGTAGAGGGAATTTCCTCACTATACATTCCCTTTTCAGTCTATTCACAGATACCACCAGTAAGAAAGGATGCCTTATCTACTATTTTCGTCCTTGCAAGAGCAGGTTCCCACCCACATCTGCTGACAGGCACAGCTCAGACCAGAAACAGCAGGATTTATTTCTTAAGCCTAAAGGACCAGTTCCTCCCCTATTTCCTCATTTGTTGAATCCTCCAGAGGTTACAGCCTATTGGAGGAAGCTAGCCTCCCACCCCAATTACATCTCCCATTGCCCTCCTTATTGAGATCCCAGCCTAATTTATTTTTCCTTCTATGGTCTTTCTCTACCTCTTGGTTAGAAGGCAGGGCTGGGCTCTAAACACAGAACTAGCTAAACCAGGTTTCTGCTAGGTTTGCACCTCTCGGACCACAATTTTAACCATAGGCTCTTTCTGACTGGCCAAGGAATAATGGTTGTGTAACCTAACTGAATTTAGCTATAAATGTTGCAAATGGAAATCTCCGTTTCCCTAGTCCCTCCTCTTTTATTTCCTCACAACTATAACATCTATATTCTTCATAGAGCTTTCTTCTACTGAGAACATCCTTTGATTTTGTTTATCCAATTCATCCTCTTAACCTGGGAGCATTGGAGTAAGCAGGTGGAGAGATAATTATTGCTTAATGAGTTGCATTAAGCTGTTTCGATCAATCTTTGAACCAATCCCCTAAGACATGGAATTAGGAAACAACCTAGGGCCACTAGAATTCCCATTTTAGTTATCAGAGAGGTCAGGCCTGAGAGAACAGTTCCCTTCCATTTGCCAAACCAGTTATCCAGTTGCCCAGTCCATGAGATGTCCACCTCCAAATTTCCAGTCAATTCCTCTGCTAGGGTGATGAGCCCATTGAGGTCTTTCATGATGGATCCGTTAGGCGCTCTGTTATTGGAAATAAAAATGCAACACTGTCTCTTGAGCATCACATCAGCTCCACCATTTTCTGCTAGTATGTCCAGGGTTAGTCTATCCCAGGCTGTCTTGCTAGTTGCATTCAACTGGCTAACAATCCCCTTTACTGCATCCCTAGTGTAATCTATAAACTTTTGTTGGTGTATTATAATTTATCCAATCCACCTTCATGTTGATAGTAAAACCAAAAGAGGCACTCAAACCCTACTTCTATTTGATTTCTGCCCTTAAATTCATCCGGGATTCCTTACAGAACTCCTATAGATATATTCATTAGTCAAAAGATCAATATGGGATTGGCAGGACCTCTAGGTTCTTGACTTTGGAATCTCAGACTTTTCAAATGCCAGGCTGAAAGGGATTCCCAATTGGACCTGCCTGCATGTTTCTGCTGTGTGATGTAGAAATCTAAGGGGATCTTGAAATAATAAAATGTGCCCTTTTTAGACACTATTCAAAAATGAGAGACCGAGGAAACCCATCTTTAAAATGTGGATCAATGTCTCACATCATGGATTCTGAAATGATTTCTCCAGATTTACAGAGAGAGAAATGCATGGCCATGCCTCAACTCATTGACCTGAGACAAAATAACCCAAGATTTACAGAAAAAAAAAAAACCCTTCTCTGTAAGAAAATTCAATCCTCAATTTAAATGACACATTCAAACCTTCCCGAAGGGAATATCTTTCAAATGAACATTTTTAAGAAATGATTAAGAGTCAGAGACAGACCTTTTAATCCAGATATACAGGATAGGAATGCTAAATTGATTAGCTTTACAATGGATTCAAAGATTGGAGAGAAAGTGGGAGTTATTCTCATTCCCTTTCTTCAGTAGAAAGAGAGTAGCAAGAGTCCTTTGCCCTGGATAATTCATTCTGGAATAACTTTATTATGTAATGGAACCCTGCAGGATTATTAGTTAATTCAGTAGGGAAGGGTGCAGTTGGGGCAATGCAATACAGTTGCTTGTTTTTAGGCTATTGACTATGTATTTAATCCATTCCACCCAGGCATTAGAATCTCTATATCCTGTCTCCACTTCTAAGGCCTCTCTCAGATCTTTCATTTTTTTTTTAAATTTAAATTTTGATTATTTCCCCATAGTTACATGTTTCATGTTCTTTCTCCTCCAAACCCTCTTAGCTAACGCACAGTTCCACTGGGTTTTACATGTATCAGATCTTTAATTTCAACTATTTTGACTATTTTGGGATCATTTAAGACTTTCTTATCCAATCCAAAGTTAATGTTTAAGTTCAGTTCAGACTCAGTCCCCTCTTGTCCTGCTACTCTTATCCTTAGACTTCCTATGGGGTCTCTTCCATATATATATCTGCCCCTAACCCAAAGGTTTGCTTTAGGTCACTCCCTAAATCTTTAATTATTAAAATTATAGGGTTACATTTTCTGTCTTCATAGATATAGGTTGACTCCCCTTTGAACATGGTCAATTTTTCTGTAAAGGATTTATTCTGAGAGTGTGAAGCATACCCTTGGAATTAGGTAGTCCACCAAATATCACTCCTTCCTGGACAGATAGGTCCTCGGGACAGTTTTGTCCCAAATTCCTCCTCAGGGCATACGACTTATTCTCATTCCCCAGGGCCCTCTGGATCTCTAAGCTCCCACAGTCTAATACTTGTCAGGCATCTAATAACTATGGGTTTTTAAATTAATATTCAATATCTCTAAAAGTATAATATTTATAGAGTATAAATATTTATTAATATTTAACCAGAGAGCTAGAGAACACAGAGAACGTTCCCCACTCAATTCACGTGGAAGAGAAAGAGCATAGCAGAGTGAACCCAAACTATATACAGACTGTAACCATGCATGTATATGAAAGGCAAAAGGAATTGTGGGTAATACAGAAAGGAAGTTTGGGTAATGTAGTTTCAGGGGTTCAAGATTTTCCAACTATACATAACACTGTTTGTGGAAAGCCAATAAGAGAAACGGCCTCAAATAGATAAAAATCTGAGACTCTTCTTTTGATCCCTTTTATGATCCACACCTTTTCTTATTGAAAAAACATTATAGTCTCATTGGAAAGCTTTAAGTTCTTAGCAAACCAGAAGTTAAGAGGTTAACAGTTTCTCTTTAAGGCAGAAATGCAGAAAATTAAGCTCAAAACTGTTCTCAGACAGTCAAGGTCAAAACTGGACAAAAGTTAGATGACTCATCCAGCAGGTGCTTTTCCTCCCAATAAGGTAGAAGACTCAGGCTTGGGACTTTTTTCTCATCCAGCATTATCTTCATGAGAAAGTTCTTTATAAAACTATAACTTTATTGTGCTTTGTAAAACCATGATGTAACTTCGGCTTGACTGTGCAACTGTAAAGTCCTCTGTGTGTGTGTGTGAATTGGGTTTGGTATACATTATAAAAATAAAATCCTAAACTCATTGAGAGCTACTTTCTTATCAACTAAGCCAGATAATCAGATTATCTGGAGATGTTGCATAGCTTTCAACAACTTTTGGGGGCTCAAGTTTCCTTGTGATGGTAATCCAAAGTTTGCCTGGAATACCCTGCTCCACTCCTCATTGGTCATCCTCTGGTAGGTCAAGGCCTTTGTTCCAACCTAGTAAAAACAAAATGGAAAAGGGAAGAGGGACTAATCCCTTTCTTCCCCCAATTATTCCACTTTTAGCTTTTTAGTCCCTTACTTAGTCTTAGTTTAAGAGGATCCAAGGTCAGGGCTGCTGTCCATTGCTGGGGTGGGTTCCCTGGTCCCTTAAGGGGGTTATAGTGTGTCCAACCTTTTTCCACCATACAAACTGCTGTTTTGGTGATTAACAAGACTTTATAAGGTCCTTTCTAGGCAGGCTGGAGTTTGGAGTCCTTCCATGACTTAATTAGGACTAAGTCACCCAGTTGGTACTTGTGGACTACAAGTACTCAAGAGGAGGAATTTGTGCCAACAGACTCAGTGTCTGAGGACAGAGCCAGTATATTGTTTTAAGAAAAAGATCTTTAGATTCCAAAGATGAGAGGTCTCTCATCCCTCCCAGAAAGGACAGCCTGAAAAGCATTTCATAAGGAGAGATTCCTGTTTCTCATCTTGAGGCAGTTCTTTTTCTTAATAAGACAATGAGTGGGCACTTAGTCTAGCAAAGCTTAATTTCTAAAATCAAATTTGAAATATGCTTCTTTAGGTTCTCATTCATTCATTACACTCTTTAGGGAGGAAGGTGGAATGAAACTCCCAGGAAATGCCTAATCTTCTCATTAGTCCTTATAAATACCCATGAGGCAAAATGACTACCTTTGCTCCAGTCAATGTTTTCTACTAACATATTTTGGGGAGGGGGGAATTATTTGTTCTAAAATGATCCTGGAGGGGGCAGCTAGGTGGCTTAGTGGATTGAGAGCCAAGCCTAGAGACAGAAGGTCCTGGGTTCAAATTTGGCCTCAGATACTTCCTATGTGACCCTGGGCAAGTCACTTAACCCCCATTGCCTACCCTTACCACTCTTCTGCCTTGGAACCAACACACAGTATTGATTCCAAGACAGAAGGTAAGGGTTAAAAAAAATTTTTTTTTACTTAAAATATAAAATAAAATCATCTTGGAGATCCCTGATGCTGTGGCCAAAGCCAAAGGGTAAGCTTCCACCCACCTCCTCAGATGCTCACCTATGACTAGGATGACTACTTCAGTCTGCCAACCAGGGGCATCTCTTTGTAGTTATCTGAATGCTCTGGAAAAGTCTGAGACTGGGTTCCCTTCCTCCTTGCACCTGCTTCTTCAAAACCTTCTGGTTGATTTTTTGGCAGATCTCTCCCAAATTTGCTTGGCTATGGTATAGATTCCCACTCATCCGAAGGGCTTCAATGCCAAATCACAGAACAGCCAGCACCTCCCTCATTTGTTCACTATTTGCCTCCCATCAGGGAGGAGCCGTGTATCTGGAGTGGTCAGAACCTCCCTAATTGTTCTAGTTCCCTGATTTCTCTCTCAGAGAATTTGGAAACCCCGGGCTCTATAAGGAAGGTGGGAATTAGGACTATGATTTCACTTGTTGGGTTTAAAGAGACTCCTTTTGCCTTCTCATCTGCTAAATCTATTAACCCAGAGCCTCAAAAATACTTCCTTTCTGGGGGCAGCTGGGTAGCTCAGTGCTAACTCTAGAGATGGGAGGTCCTAGGTTCAAATCTAGCCTCAGACACTTCCAAGCTCTGTGACCCTGGGCAAGTCACTTGACCCCCATTGCCTACCCTTACCACTCTTCTGCCTTGGAACCAATACACAGTATTGACTCCAAGACGGAAGGTAAGGGTTTTAAAAAAAAAAAAAAAACAGTACTTCCTTTCTGGTGTTCATTCATCTATACCACTACCACAGATATCTCCCTTGGCAGGAGTAGATTATAAATCAGAGATAGTGAACAGAGGGAAAGATCTAGAATTAAGAGGGATTGGGAAAGGCTTCCTGGAGAAAGTGGGATTAAAATTGGAAACTGAAGGAGGCCAAGAAAGCCAGCAGACTTCCCTGAGGAACTTAAGAAGAGAAAGTATTTCAGGCATAGGAGAGAGCCAGAGAAAACGCCCATGGCTGAGAGATGGAGGAGGCCAATGACTCTGGAGTGAGGAGTATATTGAGGGGGTAAAGGTATAAAGACACTGAAGTGGGGCAGCTAGGTGGCTCAATGGATAGAGAGCCAGAACAAAATATGAGAAGTCCTGGATTCAAATTAGACCTCAGGCACTTCCTAGCTGTACAACCCTGGGCAAGTCACTTAACCCCATGTTTACTGCTCTTCTGCCTTAGAATTAATGCTCAGTATTAATTATAATTTAATTATATATAATTATAAATAATTAGTATTAATTCTAAGACAGAAGGTAAGGATTTTTAAAAAAAAGAAGAAAACAGAGAGGACAAGTGGGGTTTGGCTAGATTATGAAGGTATTTGAATACCAAATAAAATCTTTGTATTCGATTCTGGAGGTAACTGGGAACCAATGGAGGTTATTGTGTGATGAGGCAGTAGTTCTGGGTATTAAATTAATTTCTTAATTGGCCAGTCAATACAAATTAATTTGGTCAAATGATTCTCTTGGTAACCAAAAGACCCCCAAGTCCCCATGCATGGAACCATAAATACACTTTGGGAGCTCATCCCTCCATTCTCTCCTAGATATCCAAGATATCTCTAATTGGTGAATAGCCAGGGGGAAGTAGTCCTTCAAAACTCTCAACTCTTCCATATCCCTTGGGTGATGGTGTTCATTTACAAACTTGGTCCCATGTCCTTCATTGTGTAGGAGGAGAAATCTAGTCCTGCCTTGTCAGGATTGTCCTTTGCTAATGTTTCTCAGTAGGAAATTGAAGGTCTCAGTTTGAATATGTGCAGGTACATCTATAATAAGCTTATTTACTGAGTAAGACAGATCTTATAATCTTACCCATAATCTCCCTTTCCCATCTATTCTAAAATAGAAAAAATTAATTGGATGAGGCATTCCTTAAAGCTCCTGGGAATGATTTGCAGAGATTGAGGGGTGAACCTGAACCCTAATATAAAACTCTGAAATAGAAATAATTCCACGTACTAAACATAAGTCCTCTAATTGAATATGGGGATGGCATGGTCAGACCTGTGATCTAGACACTGTGCTAAATACATTACAAATATTCACCTTAGCTCTACTACTTTTATTAAAGTCTATGTATTCTGGCAAAGCAAGCCAGGGACTTGGGCTTCTCCTCCTATTTATAGTTGATTAGACCATTACAGAAGTTTTCCTTGCCACCACTGAACCTTGAACCACTAAACTTCTGGAACCACAAGCTTGGTCATGCCCAGACAATAAACAATGTTCAATCACCTCCTCAAGAAAGTAAACACAAAACAAGAAAAAAGCAACCAGGAACCTAGGCAGAAATTGACCTAGTTGGGTGCATGTGTGAATAGAAACAAAAGCACTTCACCCCTTATTATGGAGAGTCTCAAACCAGAGCATAAAACATGCCACATGGAGAGTTGAAGCAGGAAACAAAGGTGAATGTGATATTTTCTTTAAGGTAGCAGTGCCTGATCCTCTGTCACTATCAAGGCAGGGGACGAGAACCAAGGGACCATTCAGGATTTTGCCACTTCATGCCAAAATGCCAAATCCTTTAAGTATTAAGTCACCAGATGAGAAGGATCAGGCCCCAATGATCTCATTTAGTCCATCTAAACAGGGAGAAAAATGTTGAGTATTATTATGCATAAATGATCAGGTATTGAATACAAATTATACCAACCAAACAATCAAGGCATTGAGCATAGCAATTTGTGCAAAATCATATATCTGTTCATTTTTAAGGTTAATATTAATTAAATATTTAGTTAAATAATTAATTAACATTAATTAAAAAGTTAATAGCTTCTTAGAGCAAGTTCATTGCAAACAGAAGTTACATAAGAATTTCTCTTGTTTTGTGTAATAGATACATTTTAGCTAGTAGAATAAATTCTACACAGTTATGCAAAAGCAACCTTTAGCAGTATTCTCATCATTCATTCATTTAAAAAAAGCCCTTCTATCTCAGAATCAATACTAAGTGTAGGTTCCCAGGCAGAAGAGCAGTAAGGACTAGGCAATGGGAGTTAAGTGCCCAGAGTCACACAGCTGGAATTGTCTGAGGCCAGATTTGAACCTAAGACATCCCATTTCTAGACCTGGCTCTCAATCCACTGAGTCACCAAGCTACTCCCAGAGCTTTGGTCTTTTCATCAGGAATGATTGAAAGTCCTTTACTTCATTAAATATCTTTTGAGTTCTGCTCAACAAGTTACTCATCAGTTAATGAACTGGGATGAGAAAAATGATTCTGGGATTATAGGAGGGTCAAACTGCCAGACTGACAGATCAGACATCCTCTTGCTAAACAGGGACAAAGTTTAATGATTTGGGGTATATACTTTAAAGAGAAAAATCATGTAAGCTAAGGGATTAGGTAAGTCTTTTGCTCAGTGGTTCCCAAACTTTTTTGGCCTACTACCCCCTTTCCAGAAAAAATATTACTTAGCCTCTGGAAATTAATTTTTTAAAAATTTTAATAGCAATTAATAGGAAAGATAAATGCACCTGTGGCCATCACCGCTTCCTGGATTGCTGCAGCATTCACCGGGGAATCACTGCTTTTGCAGGTACAATGGTTAGTAATGATTTACAAGGTGGTGACAATAGATTTAGATTACCTCAGTGGTTCTGAACAGAGTTTTCTATAGGATAATAAATCACAGTTAACATGTCAATTAACATATCAACATATGTCCCAGTTTTGTACAGAATACTGTATGTTCTTCTCTCAGAACTCCTGCATCAGTAATTTTCTTGGAAGAACATCTAGTATTTGGAGAGGGAAAAGTTTGCTTTTCTCATGCTGGTGTGCAGACTATGTACTTTGCAATTTCTTAGTTATGGCTGTGATTTTACTGGGACCTGTTCTCACTACTGGGGTCTACAAATATCTATTTTTCTCCCCTAAAGGATTATAGTCAGTTTTTCTGAATAGATGATTCTTGGTGCAATCCTAGCTCCTTGGCCTTCCAGAACATCATATTCAAAACTAATCACTCCTTAATGTAGAAGCAGCTAAATCTTATGTTATCCTCACTGGGATTCCATGATATTTTAATTGTTTCTTTCTGGCTGCTTATACTCTCCTTGATCTGGAAATTCTAGATTTGTTTATAATATTCTTGTGAATTTTCATTTCAGGATCTCTTTCAGAAGAAAACTGGTAGTTATTTTATCTTCTGGTTTAAGAATGTTAGAGCAATTTTTTCAAATAATTTCTTCAAATATGATGTCTAGGATCTTTTGTTAGACATGGCTTTCAGGTAGACCAATAATTCTTAAATTCTTTTTCCTTTATTGATTTTCTAAGTTAACTGTTTTTGCAAGAAAATATTTCACATTTTATTCTTTTTTTTCATTCTTTCTGTTTGTTTCTTAATGTCTCATATATGTACTGGTATTATTACTAGGACTATTAAAAATAAGCATAAAAAAGGCATTAAGACTGAAAAACTACATATAGAAAGGTCTATTTACATTACTGAAAACTATATTCTATTCTGATAACCCTCTACACCTTTGATTTTTTTTTCCATTGAGCAGACTTTATATCACCCAAATTGTTTTTTACACCTTTTTCAGAAGCTACATTAATTCTTTTTTTTAATTTTAAACATTTATTAATATTAATTTTTAACATGGTTACATGATTCATGCTCCTACTTTCCCCTTCACCCCCCGCATTCCCCCCACCCATGGCCAACAAGCTACATTAATTCTAAGGATTTTGTTTTTCATGCATTCTGACCACTAGATAAATGTTTTAACTAGGATGTTGCAGTTAGCAATCTGAAAAACAAATACTTTTATGACATATGTGTGTATATATATATATATATATGCATATATATATATATGCATGATTGTGTTTTAAAGTCAAAAATCTGAACATGTTCTCTTTATTAGCAAGACTAATAAAAGGGGTCAATAGCTCTTTAGTAGCCAAAACCCTGAGAGGCAGCAGTGGGATATTTTATAATGATTAACAAGATGATAGAGAAAAATTTCAAGTGATATAGGTATTTCTTCTCCTAAATGGCTAGATGTTTCAGTGAGGAGTTGAGAGAAGTATCATCTCAGCTTCTCCCCATTATATCAGTGGGAGGGGAAATCAGTTCTTATCTTACTACTCAGAAGTAGGCCTCAGGTTTTGGATTAGTCTGTAGGCAGTGGGAGTTGCAATAATAGTTTGGATTGAGGAGACTGACCTTTAGGTAAGCTTCTCCAAAATGAAGGATATGGGGTTCTGAGGTATGTCATAAGAAGCAATCCAAGTGATTTGAGGTTACTTGAGTAAGCTTGCAGGGGTAAGGAATTTTGACTCACTTGGAAAGGAGAATATTAAACCAATGCTGGGGGCAGCTGGGTAGCTCAGTGGATTGAGAGCCAGGACTAGAGACTGGAGGTCCTAGGTTCAAATCTGGCCTCAGACACTTCCCAGCTGTGTGACCCTGGGCAAGTCACTTGACCCCCATTGCCTACCCTTACCCCTCTTCTGCCTTGGAGCCAATACACAGTATTGACTCCAAGACGGAAGGTAAGGGTTTAAAAAACATATTAAACCAATGCTGGCTTGATTCTTAACAAATAGAATTAAGAATCAATTTTTAATTTTACACAATTTAAAATATATAAACTTCATATACCTAAAATGAATGATTCAAATTTGAATATAAAGGACTGGTGACCTATTAAAAACTTAAAAAAAAAAAAAAGAACCCTTACCTTCTGTCTTAGAGTCAATCTGAGATATCAGTTCTAAGACATAAGAGTGGTAAAGTGTAGGCAATTTGGAGTTAAATGACTTTGCCCAGTGTCAAACAGCTGGGACATGTCTGAGATCATATTTGAACCCAGGACTTCTCATCTCCAAGCCTTGCTCTCTATCCACTGAGCCACCTAGTTGCCTCCTCCTCCTCATCATCATCATAAAAGATTTTTTTAAAAACCTATATAATTATCTTTGTAAGATTAAGAATTAATATCCAACCTTCCAAGTATTATATTTTTATAATATTTATTAATATTAATTTGAAGCAGAGGAAAGTGATAGCTTTAGCAAATAGAGAGTTTCCCAACTGCACATGTGGGAGAAGAGAGAGAGAGGGTACACAGCTTTATTGATACAACGTAAGCATGTAACATGGGAATGAAGGGAAAGGGATTCTGGGAGATGAAGGGTACAAAAGGGTACAAAATCCTATTTACACATTCCTCCCTATGATCCTTTGGGAGATTAGTCTCCCCAAGGGATCACTTAAACATAACAAACTTATAACTTTAAAGATTTTTTAACTAAAGGTATATACAATAATTTGGGGATAAAAGGGAAATAGAAGAAAAAAAGAACAAAAACCAATGATTGCTATATTTCCAAAAGATGAATTTGGGGGCAGTCCCCTTTCGCATAAAAGTGTACAGTCAAAACAAATGGATTCAACCTCCCACAGTTCAATTCACCACATCCCAAAGTTCACTCCAGATCTTCTGGTACAGTGTGTGGTTTTTGTAGGCATTTTCATGGAGCCTTCTCCAAATTGTTCAGTTTCTGGATTCGGGGAGGTAGCAAGTTTCTTGTCCTAAAATTACTCTCAAAAGAATTTAAACTTTACATTATAGGATAATAATTGTAAGTGTGGAATTGGCGTAAATCAAGGATCACTAAGCACTCATCTTGGATGGGACTGGAAGCTGACCCCATGGAACTCTAAGAGACTTCCATTTAGGAGGGGCCAACAGCAAGAGGAGTTTTTCAACTGTCACTACATTTCATCTTCTCTCCTGACCAGAAGAGGAGCTGGGGGCTTGATTCTTTGGTTGGGAGGTTCTGGTTTTGTGGAGTCAATCCAGAGAGAATTTGGCTTTCCTGTACTTGTATGAGAGACTAATCAGGGAGACCACTAATACCAATAAAGACACTGAACAGCCATTCTCCAAACCGAACTTCTGGGGGGAGGAGCAGTTTTGAATGAGGGGGGATCCTTTCCCTGATCCTGCCTGAACCCATTGATCCTGTTACTTCCCTGTGTTATATTAGATAGAAGTATTTGATAGGAGACTGTAGGGGAAAGAGAGAGTTAGCTACTGTGACCAAGCCACTGAAGAAGTCTGGAGCTACTCTCTGGGGAGAGAAGACATATTTGATAGAGTAGTTTATCCTTTCCCTCCTTCCTTTATTCTTCTAAACCTTTTTCTCCATTATTTGATTTATCCATTATTAAATCCCTGATAGTTGATACTTAGAAGTCTGGAATAGTTACATTGAGGGGGGAGGTGACTGATCTTGTGGCTGGGGGGTGGGGTGAATACCATTACCTGACTCAATCTTGAGGGGGTAAAGCTGTGTATTTAGGAGGTGGGGGAGGCTTATCTCAATAGGGCTGGCTCTGAGGGTGGGATCCCATCCATTAGGGTCACCATTGAACCCCAACACCTTCCTTCAACATCCCCATTATAGCTTTGCTAGTTTGGGAACCTTTTTGAGTTTATTCCCTTATAGGTCTTCCCTGGGGTGTGGATGAGCTGATCTGGTCCATTGAAAGCTAACAAGGAGGGACGCTAAATATCCACCCATTTACCATCAATACTCACCCACATATATAATACATTCCCCCTGAGATTGGAAACTTTTTCTTTCAATTCTCAATTTTAATATAAACACTTAAACCCATAAATGGTTTAAATGGGTTTCATTCATTTTAGACCTCTAAATTGAAGACATTCTTTACACTGATAGATAAGAACAGAATGAAATGCAGCCTCTCGGCTTAAAAAAATCTTTCTACAATACTGAATCATGACTTTTTCATACAGACTGCAATTTCACTGAGTCCAACAAGCATAATTTAAAAATTAGGATATTTTTTAAACCCAGTTGTATACATGTTCTAACTCTGAAATAAATACTAATAAAGAAATCTAGTAGAGAGATTTAAGCATTACTTCCAGCCAGCAGAGGGGGAAAAGGAGGCTTATCTGCCTCTGTTTTCCCCAAAACAGAGGATAAATGACTAATTCCCTTTCACTATATTAAGTTATCTTAGAGTTTGAGAATAGATTGTTGGTAGATTATAAAAAGTCTTAGTGCTTAGTGTTTAAAAGTGTAAGTTATTTAAAACTCCATTGGATCTAAGGGATTTCTTACCAACTCCAATTGTCTGCTGCCATAATGGGAGATAAAAATGGGACAGACAGTTCCAGGACTTCTATTACTCTGTGTTCTGGAGCTCCATCCTAATGGGACTACTGTGTTTCCAGTGCCCCTGTAGTCCACAGGCTGGGCAGAGTGAAGGGCTGCTGTTCCTTCAAATGACATTCCCTTGACCAGTGCCTACTCCTTCTGCAGGTATAACAAGAACCATTGGGCTTCCACCTTTGCTTTTGGGAGGTGAGGATGCCTGGAAGCAGCTTATTTCCGGTAAGAGCCTTCCTCCTTGTTCAACTTTCAAAAAACTAAAGGAGCTTAAGGAGGAAATAGATAGTAAAACCATACTAGTGGGGGACCTTAACCTTCCTTTATCAGAACTAGATAAATCAAACCAAAAAATAAATAAGAAAAAAGTAAGGGAAGTGAATGAAATGTTAGAAAAATTAGAGCTAATAGATATCTGGAGAAAAATAAATAGGGATAAAAAGGAAAACACCTTTCAATAGGTTCCTAACATAAAAGACCTTAGATGCAGCTTTGGTTAATTGGAAAGTAGGAGTTTGGAGATTAAGATCTAGTTTCTGCTGTTTTAGTCTTGTTCCTTGAGTTGACTGACAAACAAAATGGAAATGTAGGACAATGATTTCTTATTCATTCCCTGTGGCTAAACTGGTAAATTTCCTCAGGATTTTAAAATTTATTTATTTGTAACCAGATGGTTCATAAAGAGGACTGGATGTTCCTCTTTGTCTTGAATGATCTCTTTCTGTCTCTGATAATCAACCTGTTTCCTAATTCTTCCCTGCCTTGCTTGATTCCTAAACTCTCTGTCTAATTCTAGTCTGGGCTTTGGGCAGTCCCTGCTCTGTACCCAGGCAAAGGATAGGCTTCAGATTGCTGGAAATATAGGGAGAGGACAGGGGAACAGACAGGGTGGTGAGGCACCTGTAACCGAAGTACTCCAGCTCCCAGTTCTGGTTTAGGAACATTAAAGCCCTTTGGTCCATATGGCCTCTTCCTTGTAAAATACATCTAACTGCCACATGGTGTTAGAAATTGTATCCTTATTGCATATCCTATTTTTGTTAGGGCAAAGTACACTTTCTTTTATTAGTTGTTCAATGCCTTGAGAGTACCTTATTTCTTCCCTCATTCCCCAACCTATCATGGTGCTGGCATTAAACCCACCCCCAACAGTTGCTAAATTACAAATAAATAATATGTAATAAAAAAGCCTCTCATTATCTGAAAACTCCCAGGTTTCCAGATTCAGTTTATGCTTTCTGAAAATAAGCTTCATTTCCATTTTTTGGCTCTCATCTAGGAGATCAGAATCTTCTTATTCTTTTTCCACATTTGAGCTTTTGGGAAAGGAGGGTCAAGAAAGGGGATAGCATTTCAGGTTATTATCAACTATCTTTATCAGCCTCTTGCACAGATACAAGCACATCTCTTGACAAGTCTTTTTGTTTTTTCCATCCCAAATTTAACCACAGATTAATAGGCTTTTCATTTTCCACATTCAAGCCATGGACAACCCTGACAGATAGTATATACATCATGGCATTCTTCTTGTCATCATTTGTTTCATTCTTTTCAATTTGTTCTGGGAAAAACTATAAAAGAACAGACTAGTTTGGTAATAGTGCTTTTTCTTGGTCTTTTATTATCTCTTATAATAGGGCATCTGTCAGACTGCTGCCTTTTAGCTCATTCTTTTCCCAGGAAAACTTCTAGAGGGTAGGGAGATACCATTCATTTCTCCATTCCCATTGTGCCTGGCATAAAATCCTACAAGCAGTAAATGTCCAATTTTGTTGAATGAATAAATGATGTGCAACTAGCACAATAAAACAGTTATAAATAACGAAGGGAAAAATGAATTACTGCATACATATATAAAGCTATATTATGTGCATGAATTTTCTCATCCTTAAAATGAAAGAATTACAGATATAATTTCTAAGGACCCTCCCAGCACTGAACTAATTTAATTATCTTAGAAGGTGAACACATGCTGGGAAGAAAATCTAAATAAAGAAAAATGTAATTATTTAGCACCCAGACCTGACTAGGAACATGACCTCAAACACATGTCTAATCAGAAGTCAGGAGTAGATGTACAATAACAACTAGAAAGTTGAATCAATCATCTGGATCAAGAATTACCAGTTCATTGGATCCTCAAGGGCATAACAGAAGCCATACTTGGTTTCAGTTTCTATGCTTTTTTCCCTAGATGGTAGCAGACATATTTACTCATGACTTCCTACATTTAATTTTATCTTCCCTGCTTTAATTGTACTGGCTTTGTGGAAAAGTGTTGCAATTTTATGAAATACAAATTGTTCATTTTATCTTCTATGACCTTCTCTATTTCTTTTTTGATCATGAACTTTTCCCCTATCCTGAGTTGCAAAATGTACATTGTTTCATCTTCCTATACTGTTTTTATATCTAAATTGCCTCCCTATTTTGAATTTATCTTATATACACTGTGAAATACTGGTCTGTACCTATTTTTTATCAGACAGTTTGTGAGCTTTCCTGCCAATTTTTTTCAGGTACTGCATTCTTAGCTATGCCTGAACAATCACTATACTATTATGTTAATCAGTTTCTGGATTTTATGTGTCTAATCTGCTCCACTGATTAATTTATTTTTTAATTTTTTTTTTACTGTTATATATATACTACATGTTATATACTATGTTATACTACTATGTTATATATACTACATTTTTACTATGTTATAATGTAGTTTGAGATCTGGCACTCTTAGGCCCTTTTAACACTTTTTTTTTATTGACATAATATTTTACTTAACTATTATTCAATCTTCAAATGCCCACCTTTTCTTCCAATTTCCACACACTGACACAAAATATGTTGCCTTCAATATATGGGAATATCCTAGTCCATAACTTTTTTCAAATGATGACCAGTTGTACCTTACACCACCAAAAACAACTAAAATTAAGTACAATTAATTCAACTTTAGGGCCTGTAGATATTGCAGACCTGGAGTCTAGACGACTTGAGTTTAAATTCATCCTCAGACACTTACTAGGTGTGTGACCCTGGGCAAGTTACTTAACGCTGCTTGTTTGCCTCAGTTTTCTCATCTATAAAATGAACTGGAGAAGGAAATGGCAAACCTCTCCAGCATCCTTGCCCAGAAAATCCCAGATGAGGTCATGAAGAATTAAGACAAGACTAAACAATAACATATTTCAAATTTAATATTTGCAATTATTTAATAAGGCTACAAGGACTTACATTAATATGTTTTAAAAGGATTTTAAAAATAAAAATTATTTTCAGGCTTAAAAAAAAGCCTTTTCTAGTTGGTTTGTCTACCTAAATCGTCTACCTCTGTGATTCTTAGCATGAAAAGCCCAGTGTCTTTTAAGCCTAGATCTACCTAGCCTAAAGACATCAAAGTGTTAAGAAATAGGCTGGGGAAAAAAACAGACTACATATTGCGCATGCACTGCCCCACCCACTTTCTTGCCCATTCCTTTCTTTTAACCTGTCCGGAAAGCATTCTATAAGGGTGGTCACGAGAAGTGGGTGGGAGGAGTCACGTCTTAGCCAATCGCTTCCTCCGGAAGTAGGTGGGGAAGTGTAGCTATTGACTACTAGTCGGGTTGCCCTGGTGGCTGTGCTTGGCTTTGTAGCTGACCCAAGATGGCGGCACAAACACAGAGCGGGATTCGGCTCAGCGCGGTGAGCTATCACGGCAGCGTGGGGGAGGCGAGGAGAGAGGGGGGGCTAGTGGTGACTCGTCGCTCCGCCTTGGCTGCGGGTCCATCAGGACCACTAGTGAAAGCCTTCGCCAGGGTGGGTCTGAGGCTGGCCGTTTGTTGGGGGACGTGTATACTGGAGTGGAGAACCTACGCATCCGCCTCCCGGGAGTAATATAGACTTACTATAAACTGTTTGGGCGCCCCGGGGAAGGAAGGCAAAACTGCCAAGATGTGGACTGGAATTGCTGGCTTGTGGGGCCACCTGAGGGCGGGGCGCCGCGGACTAGTTTCTGTTTCCTTTTCTCCTGATGCCAGTGGGGTTGGTGCGGGGCGGGGCGGGGCGCCGCGGTCTAGTTTCTATTTCCCTTCCTCAAGGCAATGTTGTTGAACATTGCTTTCGGAGGGCGGGTCGCGGACTCCTCCCCTCGTTCTTTTTTTTGGGGGGGGAGGGAGGTGGTGGTGGTGGTGGTACCAGGTAAGTATTGGAGATAAGTCAACGTAATTCTTTTTTTTCCCACCTTGAGACCCCCCTACAAAAGGCCTTTAAGTCAAGAAACATCAATTAATCGCTTTTAAGAAGAAGCCTGTGAGATAAGGAAAATGGAATCCTTGACTTGTTTAGGGTTTCCTAATTCGAATTCATATTTTCTATTTAAAAAAGCCCAACTCTTTTATATTTTTTTGCCAGTGAAAGCCAAAATAAGTGCACTGGTCAAATAATCTTTCTGTGCATGACTTTGAGAAGATGGTGGGAAGGAGTAAGTTTAGTGGTGTTTCAAGTTAACTTGAAACTGGGCTATGGAGCTAGCTATAAATCGAGTTAAGTTTTGGTATAACAAGCTAGGTGATGAGATGGTGCATTTAGGATATGAAATTTGAGATTGTCTCTAGCTAAATTATTTCCAAGATGGCTTTTCCCAGTGAATTATTTCCACTTGCCCCACCAAAATCAGCCTTCAATCTTCAATTAAATAAATTCTAGTAGCTTCCTATGTCCCCCTCCCCCAGGATCAAATAAGAAATCTTTTGTTTTTAAAGCTCTACATAACTTGGCCTCATCTTATCTTTTCAGGGTTTTTAATAGCCAACTCCTCAACTCCCCAAGTCTTTAGTCTTGTAATACTGGCCTTTATAACAACATTCCTATCTCCGGACTTTAGGCAATTTCAGGGTCAGTCTTTGGTTCTCTCTTCCACCTCTTGACTTTCAGTATCAGCTAAAATACCACATTTTTTGCCAGAAGCTTTTCCTGACCCTTCATAATGCTAATGCTTTCTCTTTGAGATTTTCATCAGTTGATGAAAATCTATTTTGTACATAGTTGCCTACTTGTTGCCTCCCGTAGTAAGTCTTGAGATCCTAGAAAGCAGTGATGGATTTTAAAAAATTATTTAATCTGTCTTTGTATTCCCAGGACACAGAACCTGACACATGTAGGGGCTTGTTGACATAAAGTTGTTTACCTGAATTCAAAGCACTTTGTAAATCTTAAACATTTATAAATTTCAGCTGCCTTTTGTTATGTGTGTCGGGCATTTTACACATATTAAGTTATTTGATCCAACCAACCTGGGAATTGGGTGCTATTATTACCATCCCCATTTTATGGTTGAGGCAGGCAGAGGTTAAGTTAACTTTCCCAAGGTCACACTGATTTTAGATTTGAACTCAGGTTGGCCATAACTGCTTCAAGGTACACATAAAATAAAAATATCTTTTTTCCTCCTTTACTACAAAGATCTACATACACATTCATTCATTCATTCATTCATTTATTCATTCATTCATTCATTTATTTATTTATTTTCATGCCCTGAAATTTTTACTTACTACTATTCTCTAGTAGAAGCCCTAGCTTTTAAAATTGATTTTAAAAAGAATTTACAGTTAATAGAAATTTCAAGATACTTCCCAGGTAATAAGTAAAAACTGTAGCTATCAACCTTTTTTTAAAGGATTATGCATTACTACATTTATTGTAATTGATTATGCCAAGCAGATCTGCTCAAAGACTGTGGTGTTAGGTGCTTTGATATTATTTGAAGTAATTGTGGATAAAAAGACCTAATTCTGTGTTGTCTAGTTTTGCTCACCCTCAGAGAAGTATTTATTTTGTTTGTTAAAGGCATTGTTCAGATCTACAGGGTATATTTTACAAGGTCCCTGGGTCCAACCAAGACACATCCCATGTGTCAGTTGATTTAAAAGATTGCCTTCTCTTTTTAAGGTATTTGGAAAGTTATTGATATTGGAATTAATCACCACTGTTAAGCTTGGATTTGTTACAGATTTAAACATTCCAGGAGACCTTTCATGGAATGAATCATATGTGTATACATAGACCATTCTTTGAGAGAAGCAGTATGGCACAATGAAAAAGTATGCTAGATTTGGATTCTAAGGATTGTAGTTTGATTTTTAATTTTTTTAAATTTAAAAATATTTTTCCATAGTTACATGGTTCATTTTCTCTCCCTCCCCCTTCCTGGAGCTGAGAAGCAATTTCACTGTTATAAATATGTTACCACTTGATATAAGGATTGTAGTTTGAATCCCTACTCTGCCCACAAATTTAGCAACAGTCTTAATACTGTCTCACATTATTTCTGTCCTATATTACATTTCATTTTTAATTAAAATTTTTTTAATATGATTCATTTAATAAAGCACAGAAAAAAGTAGTATATGACAGTGAAATTCTTATACATAGAATCTATTTTTTTCTGAAAGTGTATATTAAACTAAATAAGAAAGTAACAAAATTGCCTTGTTTGTGTCCTTTTCTGAACTGTTGCTCTTTTCTGAGTTGTATTTTTAAGGTTTTCTTAATGTTCTTTTCTCCCCTTTCCTCATCATTCATTACATTTTTTTTTGTGCTTCACATATATTATTTCATTTGGTCCTCAGACTAATCCTATGAAGTAAGTAGAGACAATTTTTGAGCAGAGTTCTGATCTTTGGCATTGGGATGTTTTTGGATACTGTGAAGGATGGATTAGAAAAGGGAGTTGTTAGATGGTAGAGACACCTGGGTGAGATGTCATTATGACTGTCTGGGACACCATCTTTTAAAAAAATTCTATATAATCTTCAAGATCTTGTTCAAATCCTAGACTTTACTATCCCACTCCCACTTTAGCTATCAAATGTGAACTTTTAAATTTAAATCTCAATTAGTTGCTCCCCTGCAAAATATTCTCATCATTGAAGGAAAATTGGCACATAGAAACAGAGCATTTCCAACATTTGTGTGGCAAATTTTTCTTCCTCTTGTTTATGTGGTTTATTGTGACTATTTGCTTTTGCTTTTATGTTACACTTAGAGGTCCCTGTTATTCAGGATCCAAAAACATCCACATCATTGAACAAAACTTCATATCAAACACAAGCAAGTGAATAAGGAGATTGCCCATAATAAAAGGGAAGCAAGTGTAGGTGCGTTACTGCTTTCAACCCAGCTCAGTATAAAAGTATGTTTTTGTAATAACCACAAAATGTACCAGGATATGCTTGAAATTGCCAGAAAATTTGTAAAACTTTGGCCATTCAGAAAGAGAGAACCCATGTGCTGCTCAAGATTGTATTAGTTAATTGGTTCTTCATTGTTTGTCCTTTGTTTTCAAAAAGGACCAAAAAAACATCACTGGGTGATCTTTTTTTTTTTTATCTTAACCCAATAAAAATTTAATTAAAAATATAAAATATTTAAGACATGGTGCTATCCACTGAGTATACAACAGTGAATAATTGTTTTTATTTTTTCCCCTTCTGGAACTTAAAAATACAGTAAGGAATGTCAGGGAGCTGATTTGAAAATTCTCAACTAAACAAATTATTGTTCAATTGTTTCAGTTGTGTCCAATTCCCAGTGATGACATTCAAGACCTCCCTTCAGAGCTCTTCTGACAGACACTGGAGTGTCTTGCCATTTCCATCTCCAGCTCATCCCAGAGCTGAGGAAATTGAGGCAAACAGGGCCAAGCCAGCATCATACAGCCAGCAAGTGTCTGAGGATAGATTTGAACTTAGGAAGATGAATCTTCCTGACTCCCGGCCCAGCACTATCTACCACATCACCTTGCTGCCCTAAGATGTTCATTAGCTATGCAACCTCTGGCAAATCAGTCATCCCACAGGGTGATATCTTGATTTTTGGGCGAGTTGGATTTAGGTGAGGCAAAATTACACAAAATTGCCAGCCTCATTCTCTCTTCCAGAGTCATCAAAGACCATTGGCAAGACAAGAATCAAAATGACTGGTAATTCCTGAGATGCAGGACCTTGGCATCTTTGATGCACCGTGCACTGTGCCTGCTTCAGCTGCCTTCATGGCCATTGGAACCAATTGTTCTCATCTGCCCCTTCTTTTGGAAGAAGTCTCCAATGCTTGGGGTACATGTCTCCCTAATTCACCACCAATTTTATGGCCTTATCAGTTGCACTGAGATGCATGCATACCACAGCTTCTTGGGGCTATAGGTTAGAGTTGAGTGGTAGGTGGACACCAAGATGGCTGAGCAGCCCTGAAAAGGGCTCAGCAAGCCCTCATGGTAGAGGTGTTAGGTCTCCTTGAACATCCATACACTCTATAATTCTTTATTATTGCCAATAAGAAAGCCTTTTTAAACTTCCAAACGGTGTACTTGCATAAGACTGAGGAAGTCTAGGACCTGATTTATTGGCAGTTGCTAGTTTTATTCATAAATTGATTTCTTTGTAAATTCTAACCTTTGTTTCCTTAGTTTCTATTCAAGTGCCACCAAGTACTGGAGCTGCCAGGGGAAGTTGGCACTATCGACTCTCTGCTGGTCTGGTCCCAGGTCCAGAGCTCCTCCACATCCAAGCAAGAACCAGAAGAGAGCCCTCAACTCACTCAACTTTCTTTTTAAAGGGGCCTCTTTTGTGGCACTTCCTGTGCCTTCCTCTTAGTTTACATGTCCAATCACAACAGACGCTTTTCTTAGGATTGCCCAGGAGGCAGTCAGTAAATTTTGATTTGTCACTTCTTTTATCACATGTGGGTTTCAGACCACCCAACTTGTGAGTTAAATGGAGAAGTCTCTCTCTAGGGAAGTCTCTAGACTAATGAAATTCTCATTTTTCATTTAGTAGCTTCTGAATTTTTCCATCATTTTTTTAAATCTTTACCTTTTCTCTTAGAAGAATTCCAAGACAGAAGAGCAGTAAAGGACAGGCAATTGGAGTTAAGTGACTTTCCCAGGTTCACACAACTAGGAAGTATCTGAGACAAGAATTGAACCCAGTGTGATAATGAGATTAAATCTACCCTGCCCATCTTTAGATTTATATATATTACACACACACACACACACACACACACACACACACACACACACACACACACGTCCATCTCTCTCTGCCTCTCACTTTGGTTTTTAAGAAATGAAGAGCCACCTAATTTAGACTTTCTGCTTGAGAAGGGATCTGATTGGAAGGACTTTTAGGCCATAAGAATCAGCACTGGGCTTTGCTAGCTGTATTGATCTTGATGGGACCCTGATAAAGATTCTATTTCTCTGAGTGGCTCCCAGCAGGTGGGGACACTTATCCTGGGCCCCTGGCCTCAGGTCTCAGTGCCTTAAAGGCCTACCAAATGCCTGAGGCTTCCAGGAAATTCTGTCTATTCCATTTCTAGCTACCCTCTGTGGAATACCTTAGAGAATGCCCCCTGCTTTCTCATGGGGCAGCCTTTCACTTTTACTGAATATCCCCAGGACTGCCACACTGGGTTGATGTTCATTCAGGATAGATGGATTAATCAAGACCCCTTCCAGAATAAGTGCTTTGATAAGGGACATGCACTGTGTAGAAATTGCACTGGGAACCCTGTTACCTTCAGGAAGGGAATGAAGATATATTCCTCTAATTGTACATACTGGTATCTTTGGAGGCCATATCCCTGCATGCAGATGGTGGGGCAAGCAGTTGGCATGGCATGCAATGTGGGGCTGGCACTGGCATGCAGTCTTGGGGAGTGGGTGGGGCATGGCATGGGGTCCCTAAAAAAATATAAAAGATTCCCCATCACTGGCCTAACCCATACCACTCTTCTGTATGGGAACTAATACACAATATTGATTCTAATGTGGAACGTAAGGGTTATAAAAAATAAAAGATGTTCAGAGAACTCAGTTTAAGAACTGATTATAGAGGAAGGACGAGGATTTAGCCCTGTAGTAGAGGAAGGTCGATGTTTCCTTGGTGAACCTTTTCTGAGTTTTTGCCCAGAGGGCAAATTCAAGCTGTATGTGAGCTCTGGATTAACTGAGAAAGTTGAGGGAGAAAGTACTTGCTTTGGGTGGCTGGACTAGAGGGGTAAGGCTGGTAAAAAATGTCCTTGGGACTGAGAAGAGGGGGGAATGGAGCAGCTCCCCAGGGCCATCTTTGCCCAGGGTGGATAGGTCTTTTATATAAAGAAAAAGTTCTTAACCTGGGGTCTGTGAAATTGTTTTTCTTATTTTTAAAATCTTGATAACTTTCAATATAATTGATTTTCTTTGTAATTCTATATGTTTTATACATTTTAAAAAAAATTCTGACAAGGGGTGATATATGTAGGCTTCACCAGATTGCCAAAATAACCCATGACAAAAAAGATTAAGAACCTCAATTGGTACAGGGAGCTCCTTGTAGAAAAAGGCTTATAACTTCTCAAATTGAATTTGAGAGCAGTTAAATTATATTTGCCCATTATCATGCAGGAAATATATGTTAAGAGGTGGGATTTGAACCTAAACATTCTTTGTTTCAAGGTCAGCTTCTCTTTGTGAATTACAACATGTTGCTTTGAGTAATGAGAAGAATTGAAAGAGCATGCAAAAAAGGAGAAAGTTTGAAAAGTTGGATTAGTTTAGTTATATGAAGTATCTGTTTTCATTGATATCTTCTGAAATTTTTTTCATTCCAGATCCCATTAATAAAAAAATTTTTTGAATACACTCCTAAATACCTTACTGCTACACACACACACACACACACACACACGTATTGCTCTTACTAAAATGTTAAAAGTATTTTTACTGAGAGCACTATAATTGAATTAAGATTGGGATATAGGAATGTTGAGATCTGGTTCTTAGTTGTTTATTTTGATACTTGGTTTTAATGGTTACATTGGTTAAAAAAAAAATCATGGAGGTGATACTATAAATCCAAATAGAAGGATTAACTGAATTATTCATTCTTACTAATGCACATTTTCCCAACTTCATTCATCAATTTTCTTTAAAAAAATTTTTTTTGTAGAATATTTTTTCATGGTTACATGATTCATGATCCCTCACCTGCTCTTTCCTCCCCCCCCCCCCAAAAGCCGACAAACAGTTCCACTGGGTTATACTTGTATCATTGTTCAAAATCTATTTCCATGTTATTTGTATTTGCTGTAGAATGATCTTTTAAAAACATCAAAACCCTAATCATATCCCTATTGAACTACATGATCCATCATATGCTTTTCTTCTGTGTTTCTATTTCCATAGTTCTTTCTCTGGATGTGGATAGCGTTCTTTCTTATAAATTCCTTTGGATTGTCCTGGATCATTGCTTTGCAGCTAGTAGAAAAGTCAGTTAAATTCTATTGCACCATAATGTTTTTAATAATTAACATAATTGTGCCTCTGTGTACAATGTTTTTCTGAAAAGGTTTTGCTCCTTTCGCTCTGCATCAGTTCCTGGAGGTTTTTTTCCAGTTCATATGGGATTCTTCCAGTTTATTATTCCTTTCAGCACAATGATATTCCATCATCATCATATACCACAATTTATTCAGCCATTCTCCAATTGATGGACCCCCCCCTCCCCATTTTCCAGTTTTTGCCACCACAAAGAACACAGCTATAAATATTTTTATACAAGTCTTTTTCCTTATTATCTCTTTGGGTTCAAACCCAACAATGGTATGGATGGGTCAAAGGGTAGGAATTCTTTTAAAACCCTTTGGGCATAGTTCCAAATTGCCCTTCAGAATGGTTGGACCAATTCACAACTTCACCAGCAGTATATTAGCATTCACCAATTTTCTGCAGAAGTTTGACTAGTAAATTTTCATCTTCCCTGATGACTGTCAGTTCCTGATAAATTCAGTTTAGGGTGAGCTACTGTTTATTGATTGCTCTTATTTTGTAGTAAGAAGTAGTCCCAACTATTAATAGTTTTACTAGCTGAGTTGTCAGCTTTAAAACTTATAGGATTAATAGTAAAGTGTCAAGATCTGCTTGACAGATTACTGGTAGGTCAGTGAACTGGGATGAGAAAAATGATTCTGGGATTATTATAGGTGGGCGGAGCTGCCAGACTGACTGAAAGACTGCACAGAAATGCACTTGATCAGTGACAAAGTTGATTGATTTAAAGTAGTTATTTATAGAGGATTGGATCAAGCAGAGGGATGGATTAGATCATTCACAGTGGAAGTCAGTGATTAACAGGATAGAAATAATGGGTTTAGATTACTTAAGTGGCTTTGAACAGTTTTCTATAGGTGATAATTTAACATGTCAATTCAATATGTATGACCCAACTTCTTATAGAATACTGTGTGTTGTTCTCACAGAACTCTTACATCAGTAATTTCTTGGAAGAACATACAGTACTTGTTTTTCTCATGCGAGGGAGCAGGCTTACATGTCTCTTTCTAAGCTATGGCTACCTAGAGACCTTGTAATCTGGGATTCACTCTCACTACTGGGGGCCATATCATTTAGATAAATTAATGTAAGAAAATAATCATACTGATTTGGGTAGCTGTCAAAATCCTTGTCTGCCAAAAATTCCCCTTCTGTTACAGGCCAAATACAAACTAGCCAAGAGAATGGAGATTTCCTCCTTGAGATCTTCTTTTCAAGGAAGCTGTCAAAACCCACTCTCAAAATCAGATGACAACATGACAGACATAGATTCTAAACCAATCCAGCATTAGAATTGTCAGTAGTTTGGAGTCTCCCTTTAGACACACCTTGACCTACCCCTTTATGCCAGGACTTAAAAGTTACAAATTAATCATATACTGGTATGTCCAATATTCAGTTGCCACACAGAGCCCAGCGCTAAGAATTTACACAGAGTCTACATACACCCTGAGGACTCTGGGGACGTATTCCTGGGAGAAGGCACCACGCTAGATGCCAGCTCTGAAGAGGGACAGAACTTTATACTCTGGATAACTTGGTACTACAAGCCTACATAGACAAACTGCAAGCAGGCTGCAAAGAGGTTGCAGCCAACCTCAGGGATATCAGGGAGCTGTCAACTATAACAATTACAAAAGAAAGGGTCAAACTAAGAGTTGGGCTTCTTGAGAGGGATCTTTAATATAATGGGAGAAGCTTCTAAAACAAGTAAAGGCACTCAACATTTTGACTATGTCCATTAATCCCACCCACACTAGGGTCCCCAAACAGTTTAAGGTCTATAGTTCAACCCAAAACAGGTGTGCCAGGTACTGGAGTTTCTCAAAGAGCATGGGTAAAATTGAGGTGTCCAGATTTCATGTTGACACTGGAATCCCATTTGTATACCCACTTCTCAGGAAGTAAACATTTTGAGATGTTATCTTAGTGCTTTCATGCAGTGCATATTTACATATTCCCTATGCCATTATGGAAGAGACATATCACGCATGTGATAAAAAACTACACGGAGAAAAGTGAAAATTGCAGATTCCAGCAGTTCCTTATTTGGCTGAGGATAGCATTTTTTTTTTATCATGAATCCCTTAGGGTTATCTTGAGTTATCTTGTTTTGCTGATAATGGTTTGGTTCTTCACAGTTCATCATAGAAACATACATTTTAAAATGTATTTTACCAATTACACATAACAAATTTCCACATAAGTTGTCTGAAGTTATCTGATCTGAATTGTCTTCACCCCCCCCCCCCGGCACCCCCCCCTCCGT
>NC_058132.1:417581103-417730446 GCF_016433145.1 Gracilinanus agilis | reverse complement strand
CCCCCGGCACCCCCCCCTCCGTCCCTGAGTTATACATGTATTAGCATGCAAAACATTCGAACAATATTTCTGTTTTGTTGTATGCCCTGTTCTCCTGGTTCTGCTTACTTTACTTTGCATTAGTTTACTTGTCTTTCTAGATTTTTCTGAACTTGTCTGGTTTGCTATTTCTTATAGCACAATAGTATTCCATTACACAACCATATGACTTGTTCAGTCATTCCCCAATTGATGGACCCTCCCTCATTTTCTAATTTTTTGTCACTACAAAAAGAGGAGCTAAAACTATTTTTGTTTAGGTAAGTCCTTGTCCCTTATTACTGATCTTTTTGGGATACAGACCCAGTAGTAGCACTGTTGGGTCAAAGGGTATGCATAGTTTTATGACTCTTTGAGCATATATTACTCTCCAGAATGGTTGTATCAGTTCACAGTTGTACCAGCAGTGTAGTAGTGTCTATCTGAGAACTAACTGCCTGTTCACATCCTTTTACCATTTATCAATTGAATGAACTAAGATCCTTTCTTGCCAGGCATTTGGGCTCCACTACAGACTCTGAAGAGCTGGCCCACATTATTCAAATACTGAGCCTACATTTTTCTAAATGACTGTTTTACTGAGAACTCACATAAGGCAAGAGCTGTCATGGAAGACAGAAGAAGTGAATAAAGGACACTTGAAAGGTCTCTGGAGAACTTTGGTGTCAGTTGTGTGATATGAGAGATACTGGCCCAGGATTGTCCAGCGTGGTGTGCCCACATCAAGGAAAGTGCTGTGCACTATGAACAAAACAATTTCAGTAACTCAAAAGAAATGTGAGAACCTCAAATTTAGAGACCTCTCCTTCCCAAATGTTAATGTGGGCTTTAAAAAAAATTATTTAAGTATTTTTTCAATGGTTACATGATTCCTGTTGTCTCCCTCCCCTCTTTCCTCCCTGCCTCCTGGAGGTGACCAGCAATTCCACTGGGTTATACATGTATTATCCCTCGATACCTATTTCCATGTTATTCATTTTTGTAATAGAGCAGTCTTTTAAAACCCAAACCCCAAATCCTATACCCGCATTAACAAGTGATTAATCATATGTTTTACTTCTGTGTTTTTACTCCCATGGTTCTTTCCCTCAATGTGGATAGTGTTCTTTCTCATAAGTCCCTTGGGATTGTCCTGGATCATTGCATTGCTATTAGTAGCAAAGTCAATTACATTTGATCATCCCACAATGTTTTAGTCTTTGTATACAATGTTCTTCTGGTTTTGCTCATTTCACTTTGTGTCAGTTCATGGAGGTCTTCCCAGTTTTTATAGAAATTAAGCATTTTATCATTCCTTATAACACAATAGTATTCCATCATCATCATACACCACGATTTGTTCAGTCATCCCCTAATTGAAGGACATATCCTCATCTGATTTTTGCCACCATAAAGAGTTTGGCTATAAATATTTCTGTACAAACATTTTTAAAAATCTCTTTGGGGTACAAAACTAGTTAGTGGTATAGCTGGATCAAAGGGCATACATTCTTTAAAGCTTTTTGGGCATAATTCCAAATTGCCTTCCAGAATGGTTGGATCAGTTCACAACTAATGTAGGCTCTTTGTGCCCAACTTGTAATAAGCCTTCTGAGCTCATAATGATCTTATTAGTCACAATCTGGCACACTATATATTGACCTCAACATAATGATGTCATTTGGTCCTCTTGAAAGACAACAACTAACCCTTGGAATTCCTTCCCCAGAATCTCACAAGTAGTATGGATCAGAGACAGAAATTGAACACAGTTCCAGCCACTAATCAATATTTAATTACTAAACAAATTTATATCTGAATATATTGTCTCTAGAGAAATAACTAGCACCTAGCAACTTTTGAAATGTACACATTTCATTGTAAATAATTATTTTTAAAAATTGTTTTGATTTCTTGCTAACTTAAAAGTATGTTGTCATGTATCAAAGTCTATTTTCATAATTACGCTTAATAATTAAAATAGTTTTTTTAAAGCTTGAATCTTCTCATCTTGTCTAGCTTGAAGTAGGGGATACTCATGGGCCCGATCCTACCACTGATGGGCATGGAAATTTTTTTGTGACCTAGACCAATTTAACCCCTCCTAAAACAACATGATAGCCCTCCATTCTAAAGTTGAATTTAGTGCGGACTCTCATTCATCAAGCTCCTGAGGTCAAGAGATTTTCTTGAATAGCTGTGTTTATATGCCTGACCCACTATAATAGCCTCACAAGAAATATAGTATTAATAAATAACAAATCAGATCCACATTTAATCTTAAAACAGTCAGCAGTTCAGTCACACTTTTTACTTCTTTTACTTCAGATTGACTAATCTTATTTGATCTAATACTTTCTTTCCTTAACCTTTGCCAGAGGTGAAATTGAGAACATAGAGACAAAGGATCCTGCCAAATTATATAAGAAGTGGAATGTTAGCTGTTTTATGAAACCCACGTCCTTCAGTTTTCACTGGCTTGATTTCCCCTGTGGTAGACTAGGTCACCCCAAATCTTGAAAGGAATAGCAACGACAAAAAAGGGCATGTATCTAGAAGATCATTCTTGGGATAGCTGTTGTTTATAATATAAACAAAAGTAGGGATCCCTACCCTGCCTAGATAAAAAAGCTAGGGTTTCTGCTCAGATAAATTCTTTGAGCTGCTGGGAATAATTACCCTTCTCAGTTAAGCTCTTGTAGAATTGCCTGATCCTCAGAGGTTGGAGTCTGAGGAAATGAATGGATTCACATAGAAATATTGTAATAAATAATCCAACATTAATTTTCCTCACCAGAGAAGTTTAGTAATTTGCCTAGGTCACACAAGCAGTAAGTAGAAGAGCCAAGGCTTAAAGTTTTGACCCTGGAGATAACACTTTTTTCACTTGTACCATGTGTACTGTAAAAAGCAATTCTTTATTCTTTTTTTAATTTAATGGGGGACCTGGAGGTCCACTTACCATAGAGATGTGTAGGGATTAATCAGCCCACAGTGACAGGAAGTAGGAGCTGGGGAGCCCCCTGCTGGGCAAGTCAGTTGGGCAGGCTGTCAGTTGCTGACAGTTGCAGAGTGGGGTCAGATTCTGACAGTGAGGGCTGGCAGTTATGGGAAGTTGACTGTTGGGCATGAGTTGGGCATTGGGGGTTGGTTGCCGGTGGTGTGGGTTGGTGTTTAGTTGCTAGAATATAAAGGCGGGCCTGAGCTTACTGAGAGGGCTTTTGGCTTTAGCCTTTAGAGGGCTTTTTGCTTTTTGGGTTTTTGGCTTTTGGTTTGGGCTGTTAGGTTTTTTCCTTTCCTTGAACTTTCTGGAAGGTGGCTGATCTTTGTTGACAGACCTAATTGGGGTTGCATTAAACACTGATTAGGTTGGTTTTGATGGGGATGGATTGGGTTGGAACTTGGGGTGGTTATTAGTGGTAGTTATAGGTAAATATACAGTTTTAGATAGTAATTATAGGCAATTAGAGATAGTTATAGGATAGCTAGTTAGGTATAAGGAAATTTATTTCTCTACCTCTTTCCTATATTTCCTTTACTATGTTCATTTTACTATATTTTTTTTATTATCTGTTTTAATTAAACTAAATTGTTAATTGGTAAAAGCTGTTGAAGTTTTCTTTTCTCTGGCTTAAAGGGATAATATTAATTTACAACTGTACTATATTCTCATTAAATCTTAAGTTATTAGAAGCTGCTCTCTTATTTTGTCAATGAAACTTTTAAAAATTATGAATTTTAAAAACATGAACTTGACATATACAAAGAATTTTGGAAAGGACTTCTGGGTTAAGATGGCAGCAGAGTAAAAAGCAGCTGCTTAACTTCTCCTAACCGAAACATATAGGACTTCTCAAGGGGACATAAAAACAAATCCAGATGAACGAAGGGACCCCACAACAGGGTGCAGCATTGAAGGTACGTGGGATCAGGACATTTCCATGCTATAAGGGGGTGAAATAGCTCTACTAAAACACAAGCTGAGCAACCCTCTCTTTGTCTCCCCTCCCAACACCACCTACAGGGCCAAAGCCAGTGCACAAGAGCTAGAGCAAGTTTGGGGAACCCATTAAGTCCTTGACAGCCACCTGGGACCACCAGGGCCTGTTCCTGAGAGCAGCAAGACTTAAGACCCCAAGAGGCTAAAAAACACGAAGACTTTGAATATAGACCCTGAGCGCAATCGTGGTCGCAGTTGCAGATGCGGATCCTGAGCACAGGCGCAGACCTTGAGTGGGGACCCAGTGCAGAGGGGTGCACGACTGTGGAAGCAGCTCCCTGAGACTGTTAAGGAGCTTCGGGGCAGAGGAACAAACAAGGGGACCAATAGAAGGCTTGTCTCTGAGAACAACTAGACCTGAGACCTCAGTAGCCCAAAGAGCACAGACAGACCCTAGGCGTGAGGATAAAGCTGAGAGGGCGCTGGCTAGCTAGAGACAATGGCAAGCTAGAGACAAGAACCCCAGAAGAGAACGATCAAGAAGAAATCTTTAACACTCAACAACCTTTACACAGAAAAAATCCAGACAACAGAGCAAACAGCAGAGGAGAACAAACAAGTAATCATATCCACACCTTCCCCAAAAAATGAAAACTGGTCACAAGCTATTGAAGAGTTCAAATCTGAGATTATTAGAAAGAAGGTAGAGAACTGGAATGAAAATTAACAGTTTAAAAGGCAGAATTTCGCAATTAGAAAGTGAGGCTCAGAAATCAAATGAATTGATGAGCAAATTGAAGACCAGAAATGACCAGCTGGAAGCGTTGAAGAACCAAATAGACCAGATTCAAAAGGAAAACCAAAAGATTATAGCCAAAAACCAGTCTCTAAAGGCTAGAATTGGGCAATTAGAAAAGATGCCCTCAAATCAAAAGAATAAGTAAATTGGAGACCAAAATCAAACAGCTGGAAAACAGGCCAGACCAAATTGAAAAGGAAAATCAAAAGAATATAGCAGAAAACCAGTCTCTAAAGACAAGAATTGGGCAAGTAGAAGCCAATGATCTCTCAAGACAACAAGAACAAATAAAGCAAAATCAAGACTGATAAAATAGAAGGAAACATGAAATATCTCACTGAGAAACTGACAGATCAAGAAAACGGGTCTAGAAGAGATAATTTGAGAATCATTGATCTTCCTGAAAAAGCAGAAAAATAACAGAAATTTGGATTCCATACTAAAGGAAATTATTCAGCAAAATTGCCCTGAAGTTCTACAGCAAGAGGCCAATATAGACATTGAAAGGATCCATAGAACACCCTCTACACTAAACCCTGAAAAGACAACCCCCAGGAATATAATAGCCAAATTCAAGAGCTTCCAAGTAAAAGAAAAAGTTTTACGAGAAGCCAGAGAGAGACAATTCAGATATCAAGGAGCATCAATCAGGATCACACAGGATTTGGCAGCCTCCACACTACATGACCGCAAGGCTTGGAATATGATATTCAGAAAGGCAAGAGAACTGGGTCTACAACCAAGGATCACCTACCCATCAAAACTGACTATATAATTGCAGGGGAAAGTATGGGCATTCAACAAGATAGAAGATTTCCAAGTATTTGCACAGAAAAGACCACAGGACTAAATGGAAAGTTCGATATCCAACCACAAAAACCAAGAGAATCATGCAAAGGTAAATAAGAAACAGGGGAAAGAAAGAAAACTCTTTATTTTTAAATTTGCCTCTTTAAGGGCTTAAATAAGATCTAATTATTTGTATTCCTATATGGAGAAACGTTATGTGTAATTCTCTGTAGTGAACTCTATTCACTATTATAGTATCCACTATTATAGTAATTAGAAGAATTATTCATAGGGAGAGGTTGGAGTACTAAATGGTCTAATATGATAAGGGGGTGGGTGGGAAAGAGGGGGGGTAAACAGTAGAGGACACCAAGAGAAACTTGAGTGAATAAGAAAAATAGGATATTCTCTTACACACAAAGAAGGCATGGGAAGGAGAGGGGATGAATACTATTATAAGAAGGAGAGGAAGAGAGCATTAAGAGGTAATATTTAAACCTTACTGTCAGTGGAATTAACCCTGAGAGGGAAGAGTAGCTATATCCATTGAGATATAGAACTCTATGTAATCCTACTGAGAAAGTCAGAAGGGATAAACCAAGGGGAGCAGAGGAGTGGGGAGGTCAGAGAAGGGAGAGGGGATTCATTAGGCCTTAAAAATAAAAAGAGGGAAATAACAAGGGAAGGGGTAGAAAGGGTAGTAAATCAAGGGAGGGAACAAGGGTTACTGGTTTAAAACAAATCACTGGTTTAAAAGGAAATGGCCTAAGAAGAAGGGGTAGAACTAAGAGAGGATACCAAAATGTTGGGGAATACACAACTGATAATTATAACTCTGAATGTGAATGGGATGATTGATTATACCAAATTAAAAGGCTTTTGTACAAACAAAAACAATGCAACCAAAATCAGAAGGGAAACAACAAATTGGGAAAAAAACCTTTATAACAAAAAACTCTGACAGGGGTCTAATAACTCAAATATACAAGGAGTTAAATCAGTTGTATAAAAAAATCAAGCCATTCCCCTATCAATAAATGGGCAAGGGACATGAATAGGCAATTTTCAGATAAAGAAATCAAAAGTATCAATAAGCACATGAGAAAGTGCTCTAAATCTCTAATAATTAGAGAAAAGCAAATCAAAACAATGCTGAGGTATCACCTCACATCTAGCAGATTGGCTAAAATGATAGTAGGGGAGAGTAATGAATTTTGGAGGGGATGTGGCCAAATTGGGACATTGATGCATTGCTGGTGGAGTTGTGAACTGATCCAAACCATTCTGAATGGCAGTTTGGAACTATGCTCAAAGGCCTATAAAAGATTACCTTCCTTTTGATCTAGCTATACCATTGTTGGGCCTGTACCCCAAAGAGATCATAGATAAACAGACTTGTACGAAAGTATTTATAACCGCGATTTTTGTGGTGGCAAAAACTTGGAAAATGAGGGTATGCCCTTCTATTGGGGAATGGCTGAACAAACTGTGGTATATGCTGGTGATGGAATATTATTGCGCTGAAAGGAATAAGAAACTGAAGGAATTCCATGTGAACTGGAAAGAACTCCAGGAATTGATGCAGAGTGAAAGGAGCAGAACCAGGAGAACATTGTACACAGAGACCAATACACTGTGGTAAAATAGAATGTAATGGACTTCTGTACTAGCAGCAATGCAATGATCCATAACAATTCTGAGGGACTTATGGAAAAGAACCCTGCCCACATTGAGAGGAAGAACTACAGGAGAGGAAACACAGAAGAAAAGCAACTGCTTGAACACATGGGTTGAGGTGGACATGATTGGGGATGTAGACCTGAAACTACCACACCTATGCAACTATCAACAATTTGGAAATAAGTCTTGATCGATGACACATGTTAAAACTATGGAGGGGGGAGGTCTGGAGGTGAAGGGGAAAGTAAGAACATGAATCATGTAACCATGATAACTTTTCTAAAAAATAAAAATTATTTAAAAAAAAAAGTTTTGGAAAACTGAAGTATGTATGAAACCATGAATCCTTTCTTAGGGTTGCTTCACTATTTACCATTTGTGCTGGTCAGCCCCCAAAGTGGGTAGGATTCCCCCCTAAATTGGGCTTCCCATTAAGAGCCAAATTTAGCTTTCAGAAAGGGCACATAATAGAACTATATAGTAGTACAAAGGGCACATAGTGTTAAACATATCATAACAACATCTCCCTCATTTACACACAGTATCTGGGGTGGGAAGAATGGGCATGCATTTTAAATACAGTAGTGATGAGAACATTTGTCAAAGAACACATGTGTTTCTTTAAGCCAGAATGGAATCTCAAAGATGACTCAGGAAGAGAATTTTCTCAAGGAGCTTTGGGAAAGACAGTTGGACCAATGGACTCACTCTTTGGTCATTCCTGAGTAAGGAAGGTTGCCCAAAGAGGCTGCTCTGTGAATTGTGGAGAATTTCTAGTGAATTCATCTCTTGAAAACCAGCCCATCTTAGCAGGCAAGAGAAGAATGAGAGTATTGGGTGCAGTACCTGTGCTGGCCCCAGCAGGTGGCAGGAAAGAGAGCTGTGTGAGTGGAGAAAGTTTGTGAAGATTCTGAAAGCTGTTTTTTTCATCTGAGCAGTAGGAAAAGAAATCTGACTGATTCCTCTGTTTATAAGGTTATATTTTGGATATAAAGATAGATATTTGGGGATTTAGTTAGATAGAGTTGAATAAGAAGGATCACTCTTAGTGATCATGAAGAAATCCCTCTTGGGACAGATTTTGGGGGTTTTTTTAGTTAAGATAATTTTAGCATTAGGGAATTACAATTCCTAAACTTTATATTTCAACATCTAAAATTTCCTTTTCTTATCACTGTTCCTATAGAAGTAAATAAAATATAATAGGTTTTTATAGAAAATTTATCTCCAGTCAAGTCTTTTCAACTACTAATCCACCAAACTCTCAACCGTCAACTCCCAACAAATAAATCTATTTATAACTTAATAATAGTCTATTATATCTTCAATATACAACTGATCTAACCCCCAAAATAACATTTGTCAAGCCATTTAAAGGAAAGAAAGAACCTAAGAAGAAGATACTGTTTATATTTGTAAAAGTCAGATACAAGTGTTCTAAGCTGTCGGAATTTTAAGGTACAGCTCCTTTTCAGTACCAGAAGGGGCTCCAAAGGGCAGTGTGTCTCCCCACTGCCTGCAGCAATTGTCACATAAGATCACTCAGGTTCTGCAGTGACTACAAGATTTGGAAACAATGTGGTTTAACTTGGAGTATCTGAACATGGGAAATGTAACCCAGCTTTGGACCAAAATGATTCCTGGTTACATTAGGGGAATACCTCTGCCTAACCCATTTTATCAATTATTATGCTCGACTGTTTTGGACATTTTACAGTGACTTCCATTAGAAAGTCTTGGGATTTTAGTGCTGTTCCTCTTTAGGATGTTTATTATATCCTAAACACATTTACATTGATAAAACTGAAACAAATTAAGGATAATGAATGTGATCTTAAAGCGCAATACCTGGAAAGAGTAATAAATGGACACGGTAGATCAATTGAGGAAATGAGACAGAAATTGAATATGACAACTGAAGTAGAACAAACAAAACAAGTAGGCACCAAACTTAAGCTGGAAACAGCTGAGTTGGAGCATGCTGTGGGAGGTTTCTTCCCTTTGAGTACCTAGTAGTAACATAGGACAGCCAACTATTTAGTGTAAAACACTGCAGAAGCTTTAGCCAGTCAGACACAGAGAGTTTCAAAAAGACCATGCCCTCGTTTGAGGAGGAACCTGTTGCCTTAATTTGCAAATTTGAGAAAATTATTAAACAGTATGATCCAGATTACCTGGATATGGAAATTCTATTAGATGAATTACTAATAAAACAGGAAAAAGCAAAAATAGTGTCTGAAACAGAACGGCCAGAAATTTCTCCAGAATGGGATATTAATGTTCCAGCTCAGTATGAAGAATTAATAAAGGCAAGATTGACTTTAGTGAATACTGTGAGACACCACTCCAATAGACCTGGGGCATGGATGAAATTTGAACGAGTTAGGCAGGAAGCTGGAGAAACACCCTTGGAAGTTTATGGACAAATTGATAGACATGGGAGAATGGTACTTTGTGCTGGACATTTCTAGTGACAGGAATGCCCAGGTCACACAGCTAGGAAGTGTCTTGAGGCCAGATTTGAACCTAGCACCTCCCATCTTTAGGCTTGACTCAATCCACTGATCTACCCAGCTGCTCCCTATACAATATATTTGTAAAGATGAACAACTTTGAAAGACTACAAAATCTGATTGCTAAGTAACTATGATTACTGAGAACTGATGATAATTTATAATGACAAAGAATTTACCTTCTGACAGAGAGATGTTATAATCAAGAAGCAGAATGAAACATATTTTTGAACATGGCCAATGTGGGAATTAGTTTTTTTTTACTATACATATTTGTTAAGAAGGTACTATTTTTCTTTTTCATTGAGGGAATGGAAGGTGAGAAGAGAAAAAAGTTTTGTTAATTAACAAATGAAATGAAAAAGATAACATGTATGGCAAAAGAACAGTTTTCTTGGATATTGGAAATTTTTGTTATGTTTTTATCAAGTTCCCCTTAAATATAAGTTCTCTTCTGGGCTCTTGGTTTAAGAATCCTGAAGTTATTTTTCCTTAATGTGCCTCTTTAATGTTTTAGTTCCTAATGTAGATATTGCCAGTTATAGTCTGGGAGATTGCTACTGTCATTAGTTATCTTTTCCTAAGTATTAAATTTAAATACTAACACAATCCACCTTGTTTGGTCCTCTCCAAACTTCTTTCAGCTTTCTTCTATATATTGTGAAACTTAACAATGTATATTAATTCTGGAAATTAGCTTATATTATGAATTTAAATTGCTGTTAAAAGTATTATAATTTACTTATATTCCATCATAAAATGTTTAAACAGTTGAGTTTTCCTTTTCTACTCTGTCCCCAAACAGTATGACTGTTTGATTTACCATGAAACCCTCTTGATCTCCCCTTTCTCTTATTTGATACTATTATCAAAGGATCATAGATCTGAGTTTGGAGTCAATATTTCTTTCCAAGGTACCAAACACAATACCCTTTTCTATATACTTTTCTATGTGTTTACTGAATTTTCTAACTGAATTTTAAAATACCTTCTTCCCCCCCCCCAATTTAAAAGAAAAGAGAAACTCTTATAACAAATACACAGTCAAGCAAAACAAATTCCCACATTATCCACGCTCAAGATATATCTCATTTTACAGCTTGGATCCATCAAACTGTTTGTAGATGGGTAGAATATTAAACCATCAGTTTAATGGAATCATAATTGATTACTGAATTGATAAGATATTTTAATGTTGTATGACTTTATATATTATGGTTTAAATTGTTTTCCTGGTCCTTTTCACTTTATCATTACTTTAAATTATTTATTTATTTTTTGAAGGATATTTTTCCATGTTTACATGATTCATTTTCTTTTCTCCCCTTTTCCCTTCCCCCTTCCAGAGCTGACAAGCAATTCACCTGGGTTGTACAAGTGTTATCACTTGTACCTGTTAACATATTTTTCATTTTTGCTATAGAATGATTTTTTTAAGGCCTAAACCCCAAATCACATACCCATTGTAAGATTTAAATTAATACCCAATAACTCCAAGTATTATATTTTATAAAGTTTATATAAACTAAAAGAAATAGAAGTTCAAACCAAATTATCTAACAAAAATTAAACCACATGTGTAGAGTTTACTGCCTGGCATAAAGCTCTCTTTCCCAGCCAAAATCTGGGGGAAAGAGTGCAAAAGGGTGGAGCTACATAAAATGTATATCCTATTTACGTTAGCACATAACATGAAAAGGAACATGGGAAGTTGGGAGAGTTCTTGGGGAGCAAATTTCTAATTATATATCATATATACATGTGACAAGTGATGTCATATGTTTTGCTTTTACATTTCTACTCCCATATTTCTTTCTCTCAATGCTGATAGCGTTCTTTTACATAAATCCTTCTGGAGTGTTCTGGCTTGTTGCATTGTTAGTAGTTCCTGCTCACTTTATTCTGTTTACTCATCTCCTTTCCTACTATCTCCTCCTTTCCTTCTACTTTATTCTGCATTATTTTGTATCCAGTCTCTTGCCAATGCCTGGTGATTTTAACATCTCTCAAATAAATTTTAACTTTGCAACATTTCTTGAATATCTTTTCTCTGATACTGCTATCACTGTGGTTAGATCTGTCATCACCTTACACCTGCTGTAATGCAATATCTATCTTGGAAGTTATACTATTATCTGAAACTTTGATTTTATGTAATTATATTGTCTGTTTTCATCTTTGAACCTTTCTTGGCCCCTAGTTGGTCACCATCTCTTACCCCTATCTATAGATATTTTGTTTTCAGTTTTAACTTCTGTTTATTTTATTTTCGAAGTCAGTGCTTATACATTTCTGAGCCCTTCTGGTTGATGAAATATATTTGCCTGAAGAGTTGTATGTTTAGAGCTGGCTTAACTTAATGTGAGGTATACAGCTATAGTATATAAAACATAGTGAAAGTCTGGAAGAATTAAATTTTGGAGTTGCTTTAATCATGTTTCTTCCTGAACAGTTATAGTATAATGGGGAAAAGCAGGGAAGTTGACTTAAATATTAAATGTGGGCACAGTGGTGTTCATAGGAAACAGGAAGGGACAATGGGTAAGACTTTACTAGCCAGGGAACCAGGTTTAACTATAAGGGGAGTGACTGTTGACAGAAATGGCAGTTAAGCCTGACTAACTGTCACTCTGCCCCACCCAGCCTGGAATGGCTTCAGATTATTACATACACACAATGAGGGCTTTAAATTACTAAAACCATCCAGGGAAGCAGTTTAATTATAATATGAGGGGATTGGAAAGGGGGTTAGGTAAAACTATGACTAACAACCCAGGACTGGAGTCAAAAGGAGTTAAGATCTCTAGCCAACCTGGCTTCTGCCAGGTTTTGACAGCTTGGCTAAGGGCCTGAGGAAGAGGGCTTGAATTTGGGGTCTCACAACTATTCCAGAGATGTTTTCAGGATGCCAGGAACCAACTCCTCCACAGCTGATGATCCAAAGTAACCAGGTAGGGAGAGAAGACTGCAAGCTGTCCACCAGATCACAGGCTACTTCCCTACTCAGTCTTGACTTGCAGGATTGAGGTCTGCTTTTCCCGCCTTCACCACTCTCCACGATCCCAGGTCAAAAGGAGACTACAGATTGCACTTCTGCTCTGAACCCCTCACAGCACAGCAGTCAGTTACTCAGCTCTCTCTTCCTACCCCCTGCATTCTATTCAGAATGTCTATGACCTCCAGCAAAGGCTTTTCCTAACATGCTTACAAACAAATCTGCTTTTAACTATACCTATTACAATAGTAAAGTTTAAATTTCTTGAGGGCAAACGTGTTTCCTTTTCTTTTGTTTTTGCATGCCCAAATTTTATGTTAGGGTGCAATATCAGTAGGTGATTATTGAAATGAATTGGTTTGAGTTCACATTTCATTTCCTATTTCAAAATAGTTGTGAGAATTAATTGTTGTTAATTTAAATTTAAATTTAGTTTTTCCAGATTTTCTGCCTAAATATATTGTCTTATAGTAAAAAAGGAAGAAATGTTCAATTTTAAAGTAATTTTATATTATTCTTAGGAAAGAGTGGTGAGAAGCAGTACTGGAAAGACCTTTGGACTTTGAATTAGGACTCAGATTGATACTTCTTGTGTGACCTCATACAATTAATTTAACCTCTCTAAACCAGCATTTGTTTATATCTAAAATGAACAAATTAGATTAGATTGCTACTATGGTCCCATTTACTGAGTGTGTGAACTGTGAGAGATGAAAATATGGGATGTATTGTTAGTATAGATGGGGTATTTATACATCCCAATCTACTTCTTTAACTATTGCTTTTATGCCAAGAAAGATTCAAATCTTAAATATAGCAGTAACTTAAAATAGGAGGAGAATATTTCAAAGTGACAGGTAAATCCTATAACCTTAGTGGGGAAGGGAAGGCTCAGAAAAGATTACCAAGCCTTAATATATTTCAGCCATTATTCAGTATTTTTAAATGCTTTATTTTTGCTTTAGCATAACACTTTGGAAAGGGCCATTTAGCTCTTTGTAGTGAGTTGCATATATTTATTAGGAAAGGTTGCTGTAGTATTTAATATTAATAATATTATACTATAATAATTATAATAATATTAGTATTTAATATTTCCTAATTCAATTTAAAAAAAATATTGAGTTAGAGAGTAACTCTAATCCAAAGATAGTATTAGCTTTTGTTACTTTAGAATAGTTTAAAATGTGTTTCAGGAACACTGTGAATTATTTGTTAGTTTATTTTTTCAAACTAATTGCCATAAATTATAGAACCCCAAAGATTGTTTTTGAGACTGAAGAATACTGCACATAACTTATTTTTTTCTTTTGTTTCAGCTATGTCCAAAGTTTTTGCATACAAATTCTACCAGTCACACATGGCCTTTCAGTGCAGTTGCTGAACTGATAGGTATGTAACTTATAATTTCTGTAATAGATTATATTTTTACCTGTTTAAGTTACAAAAGAAATTTATAAATTTTTAAATATTGTTGGTTTAAATAAATGAGTTTTCACATTAGAGTTCATGGAATATTTCATAAATGAGACTAAAAACTAAACTGAAATGTTATATGAAGATACAGTTGGATAAATAAATTTGTTTCTCCTCAGTTGTTGCACCCTGAGGAAAAGGTTCCAGCACTAGTCATTTGCCATTATTAACTTAAAATGTGAACTTGATATTATAGTGCAGTCACTGAAATTCTTTACTTAAGACGGACTCCATGAAAATTCCATATACATATATCTAGTTTGAAGATTGATTCACTTTTGTCAAAAGTGAAATGCTTATTTCTAATTAGCTATTCTAGTGATAAGAGAATTATGTTGACTTTATGATACAAAATGTTTTTATTACTCAGTTCAGTAGGCATGAATAATGGTAATGATTAGGAAGCCACATTGAACTTTATTGGTCTTTCCAGAAAAGGCAGAAGACAAGATTGTGAACAAATTCATTTTGTAAAGCTATGGTTTCTACTAGGATTTTTCTTTAAGCCAGTATGAGGCCAGTAAAATAGATGGACATGCATATGTGCCTAAATTTTTTTACATATTTGGGAACTGCAAATATGCTAATAAAAAAGTAAAATTAAAATGGTATGCCAAAACTTTCTTAAATTATATAGATCCCTCCAGTGGCTTGCCATCTTTTTTTTTTATCAGAAAGGATACTGTTTCAGATGTAGAAATAAAAGCTATTTTACTACTCTTCTATTGTTCTTTGGTACAGCTGAATTTTCCTGAAGATAAAACAGTTTTGTTTTTGTTGTCACTGAACCTTTCTGTATTAGCCTGTGTAATGGAAACTGTTCTAGAGGAATGTTAAATGTGTCAATCCACCTAGGAATTCCCAATGGCTAGTTAAGCACAAAACCTTGGCTAATGGAAAACAAAGTTTATTTTCATAAAGGGAATAAGGGACACTGGTATATAGGAACCTAGTACTCTTAAAACTAAATCTACCAGGGGGCAGCTGGGTAGCTCAATGGATTGAGAGCCAGGCCTAGAGACGGGAGGTCCTAGGTTCAAATCCGGCCTCAGACACTTCCCAGCTGTGTGACCCTGGGCAAGTCACTTAACCCCCATTGCCTACCCTTACCACTCTTCCACCTATAAGTCAATGCACAGAAGTTAAGGGTTTAAAAAAACAAACAAACAAAAAAAAAACTAAATCCACCCAACTTCTAAGTCTCCTGAGAAAGGAGAGCCTTCTGTTTCTTCTATAGGCCCTGCTTACAGCTCCCTGTTCTACCTAAGAAACCCCCCCCCCAATGCTATCTGACTCTATCCTAATCTTTTCATTAGTGGTTAACAAAAGAAAGGGGAAAAGTCTTGGTTTAGCTTCACTAAGTAACCCAAAGTCCAGATGAAAAATCTTTGGATTACCTTAGCCCAAGAGGATTTCTGGCAGATGGCCCACTGGCAGATGATCTTTGGACTCAAGGAAAAATGTTTCCTCCAAATAAATTCTCTACCTAAAAGTCCAAGATTTCTCTATGAAATCTTTACTATCCAGGGAAAATCTCTCAGAGCAAAATCCCTCCTTCAGCTTGGTGGAAATTCAGGCAGAGAGTCAAACCCTACTTCTAGCTTGATGTAAATCCAAGAAGCAAGTAAGTTCAGTTATTTTCAGTTCAAACTCCCACAATTCCCTTTCCTTCCCAGAATCCTCTCTCAGGGCTTATCTCAAAATTCCCTTCTTTTAACTAATCCTAGAAATCAGTCTGTCCCTAATTTATATTCCAAACCTGCTCATTCCACTGAGATTGAAATTGCTATAACGGTGTAACCACAGATATATTGTACAATCCCTTTCAAGGAAGAAGATAACCTCTAAATATTTAAATAATTGTGAAAATTTTGCCTAGGAAGGACTAAAGGATTTAGGGTTAGGGTTGGATTTTTAGTAACCTCATTGTACCAAGGCAGCTGCCTTTTACTTGTCCCCAATTATCCTCTCCCTGACAGAAGCTGTTCAAAGCTTCTCTTTCCTCCTAAAGGCTCTCATAGCACCCTTCCCTCACCTTTTAAACTGAGGACCTTATCTCATGTTTTGCAGTTAAAAGAGGTCATTCGACATGATTTTCCCATTTCCTCCTTCTCTGTCTCTAAAAACCTTGATATTTTCCCTTTTTTTTCTTCCTTTCCCCATGACTTTGATGAAGAAGTAACCCTTCTACTTGCTAAGACTAGTCCCTCTACATGTGCACTTGATCCTATTTGTGGTCTTCTCAAGATTGCTTCTTCAATCATTTCTCTTCTTAATCTTCAGTTTTTCCCTATTTATTGATTCTTAATCTGCTTATAAACATGCCTTTGGTTAAAAATTTTCACTTTATTATTTCCTTTCAGCTGTTATATTTTTCTTCCCTTTCACAACTAAGCTTTTAGGAAAAAATTCTATCCTAGTTGCCTCCACTTTCTTTAACGTTTGCCTCTCAAAGCTTTCTTTTTGTGTTGCTAATATTTGTGAAAGTTACCAGTAACATTTATGAAAATGAAGAGGTTGGATTAGATGGCCCCTAAGGTGTTGCCAGCCCTAAATATATGATCCTGTCATCTCCATTAACAAATATGATGACTTTTTCCTCAGACTTCATCTTTCTTTGCTGGAGTATTTTACATGTGTCAACTACCCTATTTACATAGAGCTGGAGCTGTTACCCTCCCCCTTCTTCACTGTGCCTGAAGACATATTTTCACTTCACCCACCTCTCTGCCCAGCAGCTTAGTGGGAGCACACAGAGGGTAACTTGGGTGGCTCATAGACATCAGAGCAGGAGGGGAGCAGAGTGCTCTGGTCATTCCTTTCCCCCTCTCTACATTTGCTGAAGATGTTCCTCACATTAGCCACCCCTTCCCCCAGCAGCCTAATGGGAGCACTTACTACCTCCCCTGTGTGGGGTAAGGGGGGGACATCCCTGGCACTTGATGGTGGGAAGGGGCATGGCATGGAGCATGGCATGGGGTCTCTGGTGGAGGGTGGACATAGCACTTGATCTGGAGGGCGGGGGCGGGACCTGGCACTCTGTCTCTAAAAGGTTCACCATCACTGATCTAGTCCCACTCCATTTTACAGATGAGGAAACTGAAGCCCAGTGAGATTAAATGGTTTTTTGAGGGTCACAGAAGTAATTAACAATAGAGTTAGGATTTGAACCCATGTACTTTGACTCAAAATTTAGCTCTTTCCCTTGTACCATGAAGCCTGTCAGAAAGGTAAATAAATGTTCTTATTTTGTCATGACCTGTTTTGAAGAACCTTTTTTTGGCTTTTGGTGATCACTGCTTCTTTTTCTAAAATACTCAGAAACAATTCTTTTAGTCATTGTATTTTAGAATTTTGCCAGGAAGTTTAGTACAGTTGCTTATGGGGTTTTTTGGTATTCGTCTTCTTTACCTTTTTGAAAATGAGGACATTTGCCTTTTTCCAGTCCTTTAATACCTCTACTTTTCTCCCTCATCTTTCAAAAGATCAGAGTGTCTCAGTAGTTACAATGTCTGTTTTTTTCAGAAGTATGATGTAGTTAGTTCCTTCAGAGAAGGGGTGTCAAATTCAAATAGAAATAGGGGACACTAAACTGAACTTAAAGATCCCTGCTGGCTGCCTACTGACTTAGAAAACCGCATGTTAACATTACCTTTTCTATTGTATTTTTATTTTGTTAATCATTTCCCAGTTACATTTTAATTTGGTTTGAGGTCAAGGAGTGCTGACCATCCCTTTGATGCCTCTGCTTTACAACCTAGACTAGCTCATTGAGGGGCCTTGTTCTCTCAGGGTGACAAATGATTGATTCCCTGTTAAGGTTAGTAATAAGGTAACAACAACCAATATGCATTGCTTTCTAGTGACCTTCATTATATTTGCATTATTGGAGTACGTACGTGGCAGGGGTTCTTAACCTTTTTTTTGTGTCATGACAATCTGATGAAACTCAATATTACTGTGGTTTGTTGCTTACATTTCCTTAAGGGTTTAGAGGAAAAATTAAGGTTCTCCCCCTTTCAAATTCATGGCTCCCTGAAATCTATCTATGGCTCTTGTGTAAATTATCTTGATGTGCTTGAGTTGCCCTTCTATGTAGGTAATGAAGTTGTGTAAGACTGACTCTATTTTCCTGGGGACCGAGTGATTTGGAGAAACTCTTTTGAGACCAGAGTAACTTGAAGAAACTGACTGGCTTTTGAAAGCATGATCTAACCAAGCCCAGCTGAGGTAGCCATGGAAACCAGCTCTCTAAATCCTAGGATATTTGATAGGATTCATGTCCTGCCAGCTAGCCAGTGAGTGATTCAGCTCTCCAGGTCTCTAGGATGAGGTAATCAAATGTCTTCACAGAAACATGCTTGGGTCCCACTTTTGCTCTCTGGTCCCACTCACTATCTCTGTGGAGTCATTTAGGAACTGCTTACTGTTATCATTTAACCTTGATCAGGCACTTGTTGGTGGGTATTGATTCTAAGCCTGGGAACCTAATCACTTCACGTTTATCTATCATGCTAAATAGTGTGTACCCCAAAAGATTGTACCAGAGATATCTTTGTTCCCCCTTACACTTGGAATCCATGACCCAGCCATTCTCCCTCTTACTTTTCCCCTGCAACTCTCTACCCATACCACGCCAGATCTCTCCCTGGATAGGCCCCTTCTCTAGAAAATTATTTAATCTCTTGCTGCTTTTGAATTGAGCATCAGGCTCATTAGCCCCATGTTTACATGTATGTTCTTTCTTAATAAAGATGGTTCTTAATTTTACAGGTATATAATATCTTTGGTTTTCTTCCTGTTCTGGGAAAGTGGAATGGAAGTCTCTTGTCATAGGGAACCCTGCGGGGAGAGAAAGACTTAAATTCCTTAGAATTAATGCCTCATCTCTATCCATGTTCCCAGAAAAAGAACTCTCTGGCTATCTGCTAATTAACGAGTCATACACTGTGAAGGCCTAGGTATATACTCCCTTTAGGAGGCTTATGTTCTACTGAAAGAACTATTGTACCTATTACTTAGCTACAAATGTTATGAAGACCTTCTCTTCTTTTTTATATCTTATTCTTCCTACCTCCAGCTGTATTACTTTATTTTTTTAAGTTTTTATTTTGAATATTTTCCCATAGTTACATATTTCATATTCTTTCCTTCTCCCCCAAGAGCCCCCAGCCCCCCCTTAGCAATTCCATGTATCATTGATCAAAACCCAATTCCATATTATTGATAGTTGGACTAGAGTTACTGTTTAGTGTCTACATCCCCAATAATATCCCCATCAGCCCATGTGTTCATGCAGTTGTTTTTCTTCTGTATTTCTCCTCCCACAGTTCTTCCTCTGAATGTGGTTAGTTTCTTTCTCACAAGTCCCTCAGCCTTACTCTGGATCCTTGCATTGCTGCTAGTAGAGAAGTCCCGTTATGTTCGATTGTACCACAGTGTATCAGTATCTGGGTACAACGTTCTCCTGGTTCTGCTCCTTTCACTCTGCATTAATTCTTGGAGGTCATTCCAGTTCACATAGAATTCCTCCAGTTCTTTATTCCTTTGAGCACAATAGTATTTCATCCCTAACAGATACCACAATTTGTTCATTCATTCCCCAATCAAAGGACATTCTCTCATTTTCCAAATTTTTGCCACCACAAAGAGCGTGGTTATAAATATTTTTGTACATGTCTTTTTCCTTATTATCTCTTTGGGGTATAAACCAAGCAGCAGCTGTGTTACTTTAAAACTGATTAGGATTTCCTTTGTCTTTTCATAAACTTTTTTTTAAACCTTCCATCTTAAAATTCATACAGTGTATTGGTTCTAAGGCAGAAGAGCAGTAAGGGCTAGGCAGTGGTAGTTGTGACTTGTCCTGGGTCACACAGCTAGGAATTGTCTAAGGACAGATTTAAACACAGGATCTCTTATCTCTAGGCCTGGCTCTCAATCCACTGAGGCACCACCTAGTTTGTCTCCTTCCTATCCTTTTTAATTTTTCTGATAGTACCATTTTTCCTCCCTAAAAATTTGGAGAGTAGCTTTGGAAAAAAGCTTTCTTTCTGATTGGTCCACTTTCTCTTTTAGGACAGATACAGATTTACACTTTGCATATGTAGCTATTTTATGATATTAAAAAAAAACAACATAGCTTATTCTTTACAAATCACTGAAAAATTCTTCCTTGCTCCTTAACTTGCTCTTTATTTTTTGAAAGTGCCATTCTTATTGCTTCATGTTATATTTTGTTGGTATCTTGAGTAATCTTTAAGACTGTTTTTTGCCAAACTGCTTTTTGGCAACACTTTTTATCTATGGTAGGACTTCTTTATTAGTGATGTACTTCCTGCCTTTTCTCCTACTGAGCTATATTCTATACTCAGGAAATTGGATTATCAATTAGTGTATTTAACCTGGGATCTGTGAACTTAAAACTTTTTTTAATCATATTTCAATATTGTTTTATATTATAATTTTATGTAGTTTGAAATTTTCTGAGAAGAGGTCTATAGGCTTCACTTTACTTGTCAGAGGGGTTCATGACATAAAAAAGATTAAGAACCTTGTGTTAAGAGGGTTTATACTCTGTGGGGATGAAGCCAATCTCCAGGTGGAGCTATTTAATGAAATCTAATTTTTGTACTTTTCTCTTAGAAGTTAACATTTTGTAACAGTTTACTTGGATTTTGTTTTATTATTATTATATTTTTAATCATCAGAGACAATTATAAGAAGGATGATGAAAGTCCTCAGAAACTCTGAACCAACTATTAGATTACTCTCAATTTGAGTACATATATCATGGATTGTTTGGAGTCTTATTTTTATAATTTATTGTAAAATCACTCTGTTAAGTGGAAAAATAACTTGCCAGTTTCTTTTACTATTTCCTCCTCTACCCATAAAAAATATAAATTGTCAAATAATCAAATCTCACAGTTTAGTGTTTGAAATATTTTTAAGCCTTTGCTTTAATTTATTTTAGTTTCTTATTAGGTTTCTGATTTAAAGCAACTACTGTCTACTACCAAAATTTGCCTTTAATACATTTAAATATAACAAGAACCTTGTGGTAATCACTATTTAGTATAAAGGCTCTGTAGAAATTGCGGTATTTCAAGATTATTTATCACTCATTTCTGGAATTGTAATATCTTAAAGTTTTTAATTCTCTTTTAAAAAAATATTCTTTTAAACCAGTATTTGAAGTGTCTTAATCAGCTGTTACATGCAAATAAGAAGTCTATATTGCTTATCAGAAAATAAGACTCTTTTTGGTGATTCTTAGATAATGCTTATGATCCTGATGTGAATGCTAAGCAGATATGGATTGATAAGACTGTTATAAATGACAACGTATGCTTGACATTTACTGACAATGGAAATGGCATGACTTCAGAAAAGCTACATAAAATGTTAAGGTGGGTAAAAATGTATATATTTCCTTGAAATTGTTTATGTTTATTGGTCTTGATTATATTTTTTGTTTTAGTGGGATGCAAAATCTGTCAGTGTTGTGGTCTTCTTTTGAAGAGGGGTGAGAATTTCCTTCCTCAGAACACCTTCTCTACACTGATATTTTTGTTTCATTTTTTGGGGTCAAGTTTTTAGATAACTCTGGAGTAATAGTGGAATACACCAAGCTATTACCATATTCTCAACCAAGCTATTGCTAGCTGAGAGCAGATTTCAGAAGGAAAATGGCAAACAGAAGGCAGATAGGTCTGAGGAAAAGATCCCCTATTTGACTTTTTGTTGTATTCTTACAGGTTTCAGAACATATTATTAGAGGCTACTTTATTAGCTCACATTGCAATATTTGGTGAGATCAGATACTTAAACATTATTGATTTTTTTGCCTTCTCATGCAAATTTTTACTACAGTAAAGTCATATTTCATGTCATCTTTTAGTAAATTGATAGAATAGAGAACTTTTCATTAATAGTACTTGATTTCTAAAACTTTATTTTTAAAATTTTTCATCAGTTGCTAGTTGTTTGAGATAATACTTTGTGACCTTGTGAGCAAGCATATCTCTTAATTATATAACTTTTAAAATATGTGGACTCAAAAGATAAGAGAAATCTGTACAGTCCTGATTTATGTGCCTGATTATAGATGCTAAGGAGTGTTTTCTGAGAAATTAAATTCCTTCATAATATAAATCTCATCAAAAAGAGGCAGCATGGCTAGCTGTGGAATCAGGAATGCCTGGATTCAAGTACTCCCTTTGACACAAAGAATATATGACCATGGACAAATCTCTTAGTCCCTCAGTGTCAAGGGCAGTTCTACTTATACTGAGAATTCCCCCATCAGTGAAAATTCTTTCCTCTCCCCACAATAATAAAAAAGTCAAAATACAGTAATATATACTCTAAAACACTGCGTTTTTTCTCATAATTGATCAATTCTTCACTATTTTATCCATGAATTTATCCAAATTTTTGAAATAACTTCTATTTTCATTCTATATTGCCTGTTGAGGTTTCCATTATTCATTGCTCTAAAAGGAATATATGCATATTTAAAATTGTGCTAAAGTTATCCATTTCCGACTTCATAAAGGTATTCTAAAATTTGAACAATTCCATGTTTACTTTATTTCATTTCTTATTTTAGAATTTCAGCAAAGGTGGAAAACTCAGATATTTTCTAGCAGTAATAATATTAACATTTGTATAGTATTTTAAGGTTTATAAAGTATTTTACATATAATCTTATTTAATCCTCATAACCACCCTGTTAGATGTTATAACATAGACCAGTGATTCCCAAAGTGGGCGCCACCACCCTCTGCTGGGTGCTGCAGCCATCCAGGAGAGTGGTGATGGCCACATGTGAATTTGGGGGCAGTGAATAACTGTGAGGGTGCAGTGATAGTATGTGACAGGGGGCACTAAGTAATATTTTTTCTGGAAAGGGGGTGGTAGGCCAAAAAAGTTTGGGAACCACTGACATAGACTTACAGAACTTAAACTGAGATGAAAATCTCATTATAAATTAAGGGTTGAAATTGGAGTATGGCCTTTTCCTTCCTGTAATTTAAGGGAAATATAAAGTTTATTTTTATTTAGTATTTAAAACAGTTTTTCACTTTGAACCTAACATTAAGCAGAGAGCTTTCTACATAAAAGTAGAAAATATGGAGAGGGTCGTTTGTGAAATCATGAATCTCTGTTTCATGTTACTTGCTTTTAAAAAGGTATGTAAGGCTAATCCATTTCTTTCAAAATTGTCCTGTTTACCTCTATGCCCTTCTGACCTTTCTGTATTTCCTCTTTGCTCTTTTAAAAATGTATTAGTGGTCCTCCTTTGTTCTTTTTTCCTCCCCCCTTTGACATCAAGTATCTTTATTTCTTCTTCCTCTATTCTTCATGTTTAAATAAAAAAAGAAAAAAAACAAAACAAAACCTCAACTCTTCGAACAAATAAGCATCAGCAAGCAAAACAAATTCGTGCCCATTCCTAAAAATGCATACCATTTCCTTCCACTGTCAGGAGGTACCATGCTTCATTATATAAAACATCAGGAGATCTGGTGGGTCATTTTTGATCAGAGTTCCTAAGTCTTTCTAAGTAGTTTTTTTTTTCCATGATGTCATTGTATAAGTTTTCCTAGTTCTTTTTACTTTACTCTGCATTAGTTCATAGTTCCCAGGGATTCTTTAGATTTACCTTTAATCATTTCTGATGGTGCAAAATTATTCCATTGAATTCCTATGCTACAGTTTGTAATCCGTGCTGCAACTGATTATTAGCCCCTTAGTTTCCAGTTCTTGTTTTTCTTTTCTTTTTTAAACCACATTTTGGCATTTGAAAGTTAAGTTTTGCTTGTGATTTATTCTTACCTTGATAATATTCGCCCTCTTAACCCTTAACTCTCCATATATCTATTATTTGTTCAGTTTTTCTTCAAGATAAGAGTGAGGTTCATCAAACACCCAATACCCCCAGTTATGAAAACATCAAGTTCCACTGCCTTCTTTCTACACTAATGTATTCCTTTTATTCTTCCCTGGTCTTACTTTTTTTAAAAGTTTAATTAATTAAGAATATTTTCCCATAGTTACATGAATCATATTCTTTCCCTCCCCTCCTCCCACCCCCCTCCTATATAGCCAACAAGCAATTTCACTGGCCTCAATCATATCCCCATCGACCCATGTGATCAAGCAGTTGTTTTTCTTCTGTATTTCTACTCCCACAGTTCTTTCTCTGGATGTGGATAGGGTTCTTATAAGTCCCTCAGAATTGTCCTGGATCGTTGCATTACTGCTAATATAGAAGTTCATTACATTCGATTGTGCCAGAGTGTGTATGTCTCTGTGTATAATGTTCTCCTGGTTCTACTCCTTTCATTCTGCATCAATTTCTGGAGGTTGTTCTTGGTCTTACTTTTTAAAAAACCTCAGAACTGAAAGAATTCTCTCCTGTGGTTTTCTTATTTAATTCCTCTAAGACTCTTTGAGAATATATTGCTATCTTTTCTTCCTATTAGAGTGTTCGCCATTTATTATGTAGCCCTTCTGATTGTTCAAATACATTGCCTATTTAGGTTTCTCATGAGTCTTAATGTTTGCATCTTGGAATTCCTACTGATTGTTGGCCTTTTCATCAAAAATACTTCCGAGTTCTTTATTTCATATATTTTCCCCTTGTAGAATTATACTTGTTTTGCAGTCTTAAGTTATTCGGGCTGCAAGACTATCTCTTTTTATCTTTTGTGATGGTCTCCTTTTTTTCTTGCCTTTGGACTTCTGACTTTTTCTGCAGTTCTAGACTGGAATAAGATATTACAATTTCTTGTTAATTTTCTTGATTAGCTGGGCAGCTTGCGTCTGTTCAGGCAGCCATCTTGGAAAGAAGTCTTGCTTAGGTCTTATAGAATAATGTGCAGATTTTTTACTTCATTAATTAATTGACTTACCATATGTAAAAAAGGTGTTTTCTAACAAGGACCTAAATTTTACTTGAGGAAAACAGTAAGATATATTCTGATTATTAGGAACAAATTTAGAGTCTGCTTATTTTATGTTTATGTCTAACTTTTTGATTATAATAATCTGCGTGATATTACCATTATGGCCAGCAGTTTCTCCAAAGATTTATGAGAGGGCAATGTGGTTTTTAGCCATTTTTGCTTATGAGTTTACCTTGAGTAATAAAATCCACTATGGACTGGGGATGACTGGACTTGTAATTTCATAGAAATTCAGTTTTCCTATAATGACCAGTTTTCCTCTCTGGATTAAGTTTAAATTCAGCTATCCTATAAATCATTTTAATTAAAGAAAATGTTATATCTTTACTAGCTGTCCTTGTACAATGAAAGAAAATGTTATCTATATACTAAAAGTTATTCATGTAGGATTCAGCTGGTCTCAATCAATCAGCTATTTCCTAGCGACAGAATAGAAAGAATTATTCTTTTTGTTAAATCTTGAATGCCTATATAGCTATAACCCCTAGCTTTTTTCTGACTATTTACTGTATATAACTTTAGGATAGTGAGTTTCTTTTTTTAAAAAATTTAAATTAAATAAAATTTTTTGCAAGTTGAACTTCTATATTTTTTAAAAAATATGTTTTTCCACATTTACATGATTCATTTTCTTCCTTCTCTCCCCACTCCTGAATCCAATAAGCACTTCTACTGGATTATACAAATGTTATCGCTTATACCTATTTCCATATTATTCATTTTTGAAATAGAGCAATCTTTTAAAATCAAAACCCCAATCATATACCCATACAAACAAATGATAAGTTATTTGTTTTTCTTCTGTGTTTCTACTCCCACAGTTCTTTCTCTCAATGTGGATAGCATTCTTTCTTAAAGGTCCCTTGGGATTGTTTTGTAATAGCAATCTATTACATTGTATGATTCCACATTGTTTCACTTTCTGTGTATAATTTTCTCTTTGTTCTGCTCGTTTCATCAGTTCCTGGAGGTTCTTCCAGTTCATATAGAAATCCTCCAGTTCATCTTCCCTTATAGCACAATAGTATTCCATTACCATCAGATACTGCAATTTGTTCAATCCCAATTGAGGGACACCCCTCATGTTCCAAGTTTTTGCCACCACAAGGAGCATAGCTATGAATATTTTTGTACAAACATTTTTCATTATTATCTCTTTGGGGTACAAACCCAGCAGTGGTGTTTATGACTGGATCAAAGGGTATGAATTCTTTTAAAGCCCTTTGCACATAATTCCAAATTGCCTTCTAGAATGGTTGGATCATTTCACAGCTCTACCAGCAGTGTATTAGTGTCCCAATTTTGTCACATCCCCTCCAACATTTATTGTTTTCCTTTACCATCATATTGGCCAATCTCCTAGTTGTGAGGTGGTACCTCAGCATTGTTTTAATTTGCATTTCTCTAATCAGGAGGGATTCAGGACACTTTTTCATGTGATTATTGATAGTTTTGATTTCTTCATCTGAAAACTGTCTATTCATGTCCCTTTGACCATTTGTCAATTGGGGAATGGCTTGATTTTTTTGTAAATTTGATTTAGTTCTTTATATATTTGGAAAATTAAACTTTTGTCAGAAAGTTTTGTTATAAAAATGTTGTCCCAGTTTGTTGCTTTCCTTCTAATGTTGGTTGCATTGATTTTGTTCATACAAAACCTTTTTAATTTAATATAATAAAAGTCATTCATTTTACATTTTGCAATGTTCCCTCTCTCTTGCTTGGTCTTAAATTCCTTCCTTTCCCATAGATCTGACAGGTATACTATTCTATGTTCACCTAATTTATTTATGATTTCCCTCTTTATATTTAAGTCATTCACCCATTCTGAATTTATCTTGGTTTAAGCTGTGAGATATTGATCTAAACCTAATCTCTCCCATACTGTTTTCCAATTTTCCCAGCAGTTTTTGTCAAATTATGGGTTCTTGTCCTAAAAGCTGGGAACTTTAGGTTTATCAAACACTATCTTGCTTAGGTCATTTATTCCAAGTCTATTTTCATTGATCCACCCTTCTCTCTCTTAGCAAGTGCCATATTGTTTTGGTGATTACCACTTTATAGTAAAATTTAAGATCTGGTACTGCCAGGCCTCTATCCTTCACATTTCTTTTCATTAGTTCCCTGGATGATGAGTTTCATAAACTGATTAACTACAGTTTTCACAAAGGCCTACTCTGATGCCTCAGATCACCCTTGATTGTAAAACATCAAAGTATAAAATTGAGAAGTATTATACTTGTCAAGGATATTTGCCACTGTGATGAAGAGTATCTAGTATAGAATCCAAGTTAAAGAGATATTTCTTGTGGATGGTGAGCCTGTCCAGATTCTTTATGTGATACTGTATTGATTGTATCAAACACAGAAAAATTTAGAGCCTCTTAGATGAGAACTGGAATCATGACTTTGGCTTAATGAGGCACATAGAAAAAGACCAAGTAGTTAAACTGTCTGTTGTCCATATTTCATTTAATTGAGATGGACATTTGTCATGGGCTAGGCTTCTTTTGTCCCTAAGTAGTTTTGTCCTTTACTGGAACAAAATGACAGACTTGAGCCTTTTTCTGTCTTGATTCTCTCCCCTTTTCTCCTGAGAGCCCTTTGAATGCAGATCTTGTGAGTGAGGCTGTAACCAATTCATAGGCTTTTTTTTTTTAAAACCCCTTATATCTTAGAATTAATATGTGTTGGTTCCAAGGCAGAAGAATGTTAAGGGTTAGCAATTGTGTTAAGTGACTTGCCCAGGATCGGCTAGCTCTCTGGGGAGTATTGGAGGTCAGATTTGAACTCAGAATTCCAATTTCCACACCTGGCTTTCCACTGAGCCACTGCTTCTATAGGCATTGTTAATAGTAGTAGAAACTTGTTTGGACTTTCTTTAGGTGCATATATGTATATATGTATGTAAACACACATAACTCTAACACACACTCGGTCTCTCTCTCCCCTTCTCTTCCCCCTCCTTTCCTTCCTCCCTTCCTTCTTCTCCATCCTTCCCTCCTCTCTCCCTCCCATCTTCCTTTTTCCTACTCTGATCCAGATTTAGTTCTGCATGAAAATTAGGGTATGGAGGATGGTGAAGGAGGTGCCCCTGACCCCTTCTGTTTATACTCTGAGAAAGGCCTGGCCAGATTTCTTTAGTTTTTTGCCTGAGACTTTGCAGAAGATTCTTCTGGATCCTTTAATAATCCTCTGGTACCCTAATTTTTTATCTTGAGCTCAGGTTGGAATTTTTTCTAGTTTGTAAACAGTAGCATAATTAGTAATAGTTCTGATTTATTTTGATGAAATAATCAGTTGCATATTATATAGTTTCTTATATTTTTAATCTCTTTCATTCCAGTTTTGGCTTTAGTGATAAAGTTTCAATGAATGGTCGAGTCCCAATTGGATTATATGGAAATGGATTCAAGTCAGGCTCAATGCGTCTGGGTAAAGATGCAATTATTTTTACTAAAAATGGTGAAAGTATGAGTGTGGGCTTACTGTCACAGTCCTACCTGGAAGCCACAAAAGCGGAACATGTTGTTGTCCCAATAGTAACATTCAACAAAGACCATATCCTTTTGAATGTTTGTTTTTAATGATTATTGTCAATTTTTTTTCTAATGTTGAAGCTTCTGTAGTATAAATCCAACTTGGTTATAATTTAGAAATCATTTCCTTTTTGCATAATGTTATTTGGACTATTATCTTTTTGATTTCAGAATTTAGGTTACAAAAAGAAAGTTACTGAACAAAGACTCTGAATGCCACATGAATAATTTCAAGTAATACTTGTTTTAAATACATATTTTAATTAATAACATTTGTTTTTAAGAATTGAATTCCAAATTCTGTTTTCTTCCCTTCCTTGAGAAGGTAAGCAACATAGTGATTATACATGTAAAGTCATGCAAAATATATTTCTATATCAGCAAAAGAAAACACTCATAAATAAGAAAAAGATGGTTAAAAAAAAGCTTTGAATATGTAATCAGAATTTATGAATTCTCTCTTGGGAGATGAAAAGCATTTTTCATCATGAGTCCTTTGGAATTGTCTTGGATCACTGTATTGCCGAGATTGGATGTCATTCACAGATGAACACCTTTACAATATTGCTGTTACTTTGTACAATGTTCTGGTTTTGTTTACTTTATTTCAATACATCCCAAGTTTTTCTGAGACTATCCTGTCATTTCTTATGCACAGTAGTACTCCATCAAAACCATATACCACAATTTGTTTAATTATTTCCCAATTGATGGACATCTACTCAATTTACAATTCTTTGTCAGCACAAAAAGAACTGCTGAAAATATTTTTATACAAATGGGTTATTTTCCTTTTTTTTAAAAATATCTCTTTGAGATATAGGCCTAGTAGTGATATTGCAGTTTTATAGATCTTTAGGCATATTTCCAAATTGCTTTTCGCAATTGTTGGATCATTTTACAACTCTGCCAGCAATGGATTAGTATCCCCATTCTCCCAGATCCCCTGCAGCATTTGTCATTATCTTTTGTTGTCATTTTAGCCAATCTGATAGATATTAGGTGATATCTCAGAGTTTTAATTTGCATTTGTAGTCATAAATTTGACTCAGTTCTCTATATATTTGAGAAATGCGGCCTTTATCAGAGAATAAATTTGCTATAAATTTTCTCCCCACCTTTTTTGTTTCCCTTCTAATTTAGTTTGCATTGATTTTATTTAAAATAATCAAAAGTATCCTTTTTATATCTTATAATGTTCTGTATCTTGTTTTGGTCATAAAAATATTCCCTTATCTATAGATCTGACAGGTAAACTATTCCATGCTCCCCTAATTTGCTTATGGAATCAACCTCTATGTCTAAATCATTTATCTATTTTGACCTTATTTTGGTATAGAGTTTGAGATATTAGTCATTATCTATTTTCTGCCAAACTGTTTTCTGGTTTTCCCAGAACTTTATATCAAATAGTAAATTCTTATGCCAAAACCTGGGATCTTTGGATTTATCAAGCACTAGGTTATTATGATCATTAACTACTGTGTTTCATCTTATTCTAATAATCTACCTTTATATTTCTTAACTAGTATCAGAAAATTAGGTTTATTTTTGAAAATCCCTGGCTACTTGTAGAATAACTGTATTTACTCAAATCTGTCTGAATTATTTTTTTTTTGTTTTTTTTGTTTTTTGTTTTTTTTTTTAACCCTTAACTTCTATGTATTGGCCCCTAGGTGGAAGAGTGGTAAGGGTGGGCAATGGGGGTCAAGTGACTTGCCCAGGGTCACACAGCTGGGAAGTGTCTGAGGCCGGATTTGAACCCAGGACCTCCCGTCTCTAGGCCCGACTCGCAATCCACTGAGCTACCCAGCTGCCCCCTTGTCTGAATTATTTTTGAAAGATGAGGAAATGTTTTTATTTTACTAAGCAATAGGTTGATCTAATTTTGTTAAAATACATTGATAATATTAAATCTTTAACTTGTAACATACGACAGATCTTAAATTTAGCTGAATCAAAAGCTAGTCTTAGAGCACTTCTGGAGCATTCTTTATTTTCTACGGAACAGAAGTTATTGGCTGAACTTGATGCTATTATGGGTAAAAAAGGAACAAGAATCATCATTTGGAATCTTAGACGGTAATGTATAAATCAGCTGTTAATTATTGCTACGTTGAATGAAATATTTAGTAGTGCTCTTATTGAACTTAGTTGTATAAAGAGAAGATACAGAAATGCATATGCATTGTAAGGTATTCAGAATTATATAGCTTCAGGTTATGTTTTTACTAAAGAAAATTCATAAAGGACATTAATAGCTTATTGCTAAAAATTATGTTTCTTACTTGGGCAAATTGTTTCCTAATTATTTTCCATGCTCTTGACATTTTGTACTCTTTTTTTTTCTCCCAACCAGTAGTCCTCAATTTGGGGTAGCTAGGTGTTACAGTGAGCTTGGAATCATGAAGTCTCATTTCCTGAGTTCAAATCTGGTCTCTGAAATTTACTAGATGTGTAACACTGGGCAAGTCGTTTAACCCTATTTGCCTCAATTCCTCATTTGTAAAATTAGCTGGAAAAGGAAATGGCAAGGTTTGCCAAGAAAACCCTAAATTGGGTTACAAAGAGTCAGGCTTAATTGAACAATGAAAGTTCCCAAATCACAAAAAGAAATAAAGAAAAGGGAACACTAGTAAATGAACTTGAAGTTTGGGGATGGGTGTGAGAGTAATCTACTTTTTCATCATCTTATAGACACATTATTCAAGGGTAAGTGATTAATTGTTGAGATATTAAGATGCTAAAAATATGTATTCCCTGTTCAAGATATGAAGGACTTATTCAGATAACAATTATGAAACTGTGTAGATATATGTGATAAAATAGCTTAAAAGCTTAGTAACTCTTGTCGTTTCTGACTATCTTCATTACTTTTTCAGCTGTGCTTTTAACAGTCTCTATTTTTTAAAAAATGCAGAGACAACAATGGAATAACAGAATTTGAATTTGATAAGGATAAATATGATATCAGAATACCTGAAGATTTAGATGAAACAGGGAAAAAGGGGTACAAAAAGCAAGAAAGAATGGACCAAATTGTTCCTGAAAGTGACTATTCCCTGAGGGTATGTATTTAGCTAAATTAATTTTGGAAATGGTGGAGGTGGAGCCAGGAGAATCATTAAAAGTTCACCTGTTAGTGAAATAAAAGAGAGATAAACTTACATTTATAGTAAAGATATTCTAGATATTTTTAGGTATTCAGAAAAATACATTTTAGAATATGAAGATAAAAATGAGAGGGCTGTTGTATATGAATTCTGTTTATTGATTACACTTGACAAACACTAGTACATTTTTTAACTGAAAGAAGTTTTTTTGAGCCAACTTTTGAGGTACACAGGCATATGAAGCATGTGACCACATTTATTCAGATCTGTGGTATTGTGAGATAAGATAATCTAGGCTTTTATTTTATTGTGTGGGGTAAAATTAATTCATAAACATTTGACACAAATTTGACTGAATGATTTTTTAAAAATTTTTGTTTATTAAACTCTTATCTTCCACCTTATTTTTTTATTTTTATTTAATTTATTAATTTATAACATTTCTCCATGGGATTCATGTTCTATCCCTCCCCTTCTTCCATCCCCTCCCATAACCCACACACAATTTCACTGGGTTTTACATGTGTCATTAATCAAGACCAATTTCCATATTATTGATATTTGTATTAGGGTGTTCACTTTGAGTCAATATCCCTAATTATATCCCCATCCACCCGTGTGATCAGGCAGTTATTTTTCTTCAGTGTTTCTACTTCTACGGTTCTTCCTCTGAATGTGAATAGCGATCTTTTTCATAATTCCCTCAGAGTTGTCCTGGATCATTGCATTGTTGCTAGTAGAGCAGTCTACATGACTGAATGTTTTTTTTTTAATTACCTAGAAATTACCCAGGTTAATTACATGATATCCCACATGTGCATTATTCTTTGTTGCAATAGCAACAAAGACAACCAAGTCAGAGAAACCCAGAGGTAGGTAGTGTTTTTTAGTATACCTGGAATATAATATTAAAAATAGAGTTCATATCAAAAAATTCTAAAACACTACTTCTGAACTTTTTTCTTAAAAAAAAGTTTTTAGGCAATCTTTTTTATTAAAATCAGAAATCTGAAAATTAAAAAATTAATAATTGTTTAGCTTTGTGTTGAATGTCTCTTCTCTTGATATTTACTAGTTAAGAACTGCTCTTTGCTTCATAAAAGTTTTCTAGTAGCTGTGACATAAAAAGATAGTATGCTGAAAAAATTGGATCTATAGGAGATTATGTTAGTTTTCCTCTATCTTAATTTCTAAGACTTATTTAATTTCCTTTACAATTAAGATAATATTTTGTTATTGGTATTGATCTGGAGGAGTGATGCTTATATTGATCCTACTTTAAATCATTTTTCATCAGTTAATACATTTTCATCTCTTCCAGTATGCTAAATAGGTTGAGGCAGTTTTTGATTTTCTATATTTCATTTTTACTATATGCTATTAATATAGTTAGAAAATTTTGTTTATTTCAGTTGTTATAAATACTGTACTCCCAGGTATGAAGTATGGTATCTTCAGAGTTCTTTAATCTCAACAATTGAATCATTTTATTTTTAATCTTTCTCATTTCTTTTGTCTGGATAACACCTCTTCATTTACATGACAACCCTACTACCCTTTTCCCCCTCCCCCAGGTCATTTAAAAATATTGAGATCTTGAATAAAATTATATTATTTCATACAAAAAAATGTTGATTAACTGAAAGGTTTTTGGGTGTTTGAATCTTTAAATCTCTGGCTCTTCTACTCTGGGACTCTATTCTCTTGATTGGTGACATCCTCATTTGGCTTAGGATTACTATGAGAGATGGCTGTTACAACCCCTCCATTTCCTCCCACCTCCTCTCTAATACCAGAGCCAGTTTTTCAGTTTTACACCGTACTTCCCAGCCATTTATCATCATATCAGTTTACTACAGTTAACCATCCCCTGTAACTTTCCAGTGCAAAAATGCCATCTCTTACTATTATTGACCTATGGATGTTGTGTTCTTCTATTAGAATGTTTTAGGGGGGGCAGCTGGGTAGCTGAGTGGATTGAGAGCAAAGCCTAGAGACTGGAGGTCCTAGGTTCAAATCTGGCCTCAGACACTTCCCAGCTGTGTTACCCTGGGCAAGTCACTTGACCCCCATTGCCTAGCCCTTACCACTCTTCTGCCTTGGAGCCAATATACAGTATTGACTCCAAGACAGAAGGTAAGGGTTTAAAAAAAAAATGTTTTAGGGAATGAAGGTGTATGTATGTATTAAAGTAAAATTATTTCATTCTCTATTTGAAAGTATGTTGTTTTAATTTGAACTAAGATAATCAAACCATTACATTTGAAAGTTCAAAAGTGTATCTTAACTGTCTATCTAAAACATTTTAATATAATTTTATATGCTGAGATAACTGGTGATTTGTACGTACTTCATTTTATATATATCAGTATGAATAATTGTAAAACATTTTCATGGGCCTTATCAGTAAAACTTTAATTTAGCTTTGAAAATATTTAGTATATTTTATAGTACTAATTTGGAGTTTGAAAATATACTGTTCAATGTAGTTTAAATTCTGAAGTCATAAAGTTTGAGTGGTGAACATCATAAAATGATTTAAAGAAAAATGCCATTGAAAAAACTATTTGCTTTCAAATTTTTTACTTTTAAAGTTGAAAATTTTTTCCTTAAAAGTTTATTAGGGGGCAGCTGAGTGGCTCAGTAGATTGAGAGCCAGACCCAGAGATGGGAGGTCCTAGGATCAAATCTGGCCTCAGATACTTCCTGGCTGTGTGACCCTGGGCAAGACACTTGATCCCCATTGCCTAGCCCTTACCACTCTTCTGCCTTGGAGCCAATACACAGTATTGACTCCAAGATGGAAGGTAAGGGTTTGCAAAAAAAAGCTTATTTCACACTTAACCCTAAATACTTAGCCCTTACCATTCTTCTGCCTTGGATTGGAATTGATACTTATATTGATTGTTTTAAAAAGCTCATTATAGTAATCCCATTTTTTTTTAAACTCTTAACTTCTGTGTATTGGCTCCTTGGTGGAAGAGTGGTAAGAGTGGGCAATGGGGGTCGAGTGACTTGCCCAGGGTCACACAGCTGGGAAGTGTCTGAGGCCGGATTTAAACCTAGGACCTCCGGTCTCTAGGCCTGACTCTCAATCCACTGAGCTACCCAGCTTCCCCCATTTGTTTTTAATGTTAAGGAATTAAGATGATTCATTGTTATTAAAAGCTGACCAAATGAGAATGATACAATTTGCTTTATTGAAGATGAGCTGGTCCTTTTGTAAATAAGTATGTATTTCTTTTAAAATCTCTGAATAGTGCTCTGTAAATCTGTGTTTATTATCTTTTTTTAATGAAAACTGCTGTATTTTTCAGGCTTATTGCAGTATACTTTATTTAAAACCAAGAATGCAGATCATTTTACGAGGACAGAAAGTGAAGACACAGTTGGTCTCCAAAAGTCTTGCTTACATTGAGCGTGATGTGTATAGACCCAAATTTTTAGCTGTATCCTTTACTTATTCTTTATATTATATAGTGAGTGATATGTAGATTAAGCTAAGATTATATCTTATAAGAAATTTCAAAGTAATAGGAAAATTAAATGGATTATTTGCAAAAAAATCAATTGAGCCATGGCTCCAAGAAAGTTTTGTAGACAATAGCAGATTGAAAAAGTGTAATTCTAAAATCCCTGAAGATTCAATGATATTGGCTTTTAACTCTGAAACTCTTTGTATATAAGAATAGCATTTGAAATAGGCCTTATAGGCTTATTCTTTTATTCACCTTAATTCTTCCCAACTTTTAGCCATCTTTATCCTAAAGTAATTATATGTAATGGGAGAAGATAGGGATGGGGTAGGAGAATTACATAGTGTATTCCCTAAACAGCTATTGATGATCCACTCGTAGTTACTTCAGAATTGACCATTTTAAGGTATCTGGGAAGTGCAGCCATGACATAACACAGAAGCTTTTCACATGGAAGGGTTTTTCTTAGCTTTTGCTTTACTAATTTGTTTTGTAAGGGTTGTAGGTTTTGGAGAATCTACATGCAGGAATTTTAAAGACATTTGCCAATATTCAGAATTTTCCTTAAATTTTTAAGGCTAAAACGGTAAGAATTACCTTTGGATTTAACTGCAGAAACAAAGATCATTATGGGATAATGATGTATCACAAAAATCGGCTGATCAAAGCTTATGAAAGAGTTGGTTGTCAGTTAAAGGTAAGTACTTTATTGTGAAAAGAAAAACACATAATTATATTATTCTATAGAATTATATATATTAAAAAACGATAGGGCAGCTGGGTAGCTCAGTGGAGTGAGAGTCAGGCCTAGAGACAGGAGGTCCTAGGTTCAAACCTGGCCTCAGCCACTTCCCAGCTGTGTGACCCTGGGCAGGTCACTTGACCCCCATTGCCCACCCTTACCACTCTTCCACCTATGAGACAATACACCGAAAGTACAAGGGTTTTAAAAACAAACAAACAAAAAAAAAACGATTACTATATTCATCAATAAGTTTTTTAAGCAATGGGTGCTAAGTGGTAAAGCTAGAAATAAAACAGTTCATGACTAGTACGTAAAAAATAAATATGGGGGCAGCTGGGTAGCTCAGTGGATTGAGAGCCAGGCCTAGAGATGGGAGGTCCTAGGTTCAAATCTGACCTCAGACACTTCCCAGCTGTGTGACCCTGGGCAAGTCACTTGACCTCCATTGCCTACCCTTACCACTCTTCTGCCTTGGAGCCAATACACAGTATTGACTCCAAGATGGAAGGTAAGGGCTTTAAAAAAAAATACATGGAAAATTTGAGGGAAAAGACACTAGTGACTAGTATCAGGAAAGAGTTTTTGACTAAATCTTGACTTTCCAAAAAGGTGAGTAATGTAAGGGTGTCCCAAAAGTCAGTGCAATTTAAAAGCCTTAAGTCAAAAGTATGTTGATAAAAGGAAATGGAAATACTATTTTTTGTGCTTTTCTTTTTTTGCTCAAGATATATAAAGAGATCTTGTTTAGTGTCTGTAGAATCATTTGAATCTGATGGTCGTAGAGTAGGTTGAATTGCTTTTTCTTGCTTTTCATTGTGACATGGAAGTTTACTGGGTACAGCATTGAGGGATTGCTGAGAATGATAGGCATTGTAACATCTTGTCAGAAGGGGATGGAGAGGTAAAGACACAAAGAAAGAGGGAGGGAGAAAGAGATCAAAAGAAGAGATATTTGTCATGCTTATGGCTTGAAATAGATCTTAGAAAAATCCTCTAAATCAGATTCAGCCTCTCACTGGGATAAATCTAACTGTTTTAACCTCAGGATTAACATTGAATATAAGCTTTACAGAAGCATTTTCCCTTCAGGGTAATAAATTATAGCCTTTGCAGTTAAAAAAAAAATGTTTAGACTTTAATAGCTTAAACTACACTAAAACTTTGAGACGCACCTTGTTTTACAAGACTGGAAAAGAAGTTGAGGATGGATTGTTATAAGGACTCAATTGATTGGATCAAGTGAATGTTTTTTAAGGATGGGGAGGTCTAGATTAAGCATATTTTTAGGTAGTAGGAAAGAAACTGTTTAATAAGGAGAAGTTGAATATTATGAAGTGAAAAGAGATGATTGAAGGGCTAAACTCATAGAGGAATTGAGAGAAAAGGATCAAAGGCACAAATAAAAGGTTAGCATTGACAGAAAAGGCCACTTTATCCTTTGAGATTTGAGAAAAAGAGAATGGGGGTGATTTTTGAGATAGGGAATTAGCATGGGGTAGATGTCAAAAAGTCTGATCTCGGTTTTTTCAGTCATATTTGGTGTCAAAATTTTGTTGGAGGGGGCAGCTGAGTAGCTCAGTGGATTGAGAGTCAGACCCAGAGATGGGAGGTCCTGGGTTTAAATCTGGCCTTAGACGCTTTCCAGCTGTGTGACCCTGGGCAAGTCACTTGACCCCCATTGCCTAGCCCTTACTGCTCTTCTGCCTTAGAACTAATACACAGTATTGATTCTAAGATGGAAGATAAGGGTTTTAAAAAAATTTTGTTAGAAGAATAGTAAGGCCATAGATGGCAAGTATGGCCTTGGAAAGCTGGAAGAGAGTAGAGTAAATGAAAGTTAAGGCAAGGGTATAAAACAAAGTTTAGGATAAGTGAATTGTAGGGATAGCTGGAAAGAAGGCCAGTTGGGGCCACCATTGGGCAATATCAGATATGTAGACTGTGGGGCATAATATTTGTATCATAATATTTATTGATAGATATCAAGAGTATGCACAATCCTTGTGAAAGGCTACAGTGGAATAAAGTTGTAGGTAGTAGAAGCTGAGGAGATTGAAAACCTGGAAAACAAGTACCAAAATCAATAAACCAAGGAGCCTCTAGATACAGGGACCAGGATCTGGATAGGATGATGTATCTGCATAGAGTGAACCTCAGAAGAAGAGTTGTTGATGGTAGTGAGATCTGAAACTCATAGTGAAAAACAAGAATTCATGCCTACTTTTCTGAACTAAACTTTCAAGGCTCATGAGTAAAGATAAATTTTGTGGGGAAAAAATGTTGTATTCTGCATTTTATGGAAATCTGAAAGAAGCAATTTTAAATTAATTTTAGATTAAATTAGTTTAAATCATTTCAGCTTAGAGTCTGAGAAGAGGTCCTGATAATCAAAAGTTATTCCATACTTCTGAAAATCTCCCTTCCCCTAAACTGTGTTGGAATCACAATCTATATAGCATTCCCAGACCAATGGACAAAGTTCCATAGCCACAATCTTGTGAAGGGTTCAGAGTTTAATTGATAGTTTAAAAGTCTGCTTCATCTAGCAGTCCAATAGTTATTTTTTGACACTCTCCAGAGTAGGGGTTCTTACCTTTTTTATATGTTGTAAACCCTTTGACAATCTGATAAAGCTTATAAACACCTCAGAATGGTGTTTCTAAATACCTAAAAAAAATACATAGAATTATAAAGGAAAACAATTATATTGAAATAATTTTCAAAATAATAAGGAAAATTTTGTGTCTCTGAAATCTGTCCATGTAGTCAAGGTCAAGAGTCCCTGAAGGTGCCCTTTTGCGTTGATGTCATTAATCATAAACTAAGTGATCACATATATAATACTTTAGGTAGGTAACTGCAACCATGATTTAGAAAGAGTTAGAAAAGTTAGTAAATGAACTATGTATATCAATTATTACAATAGGATATTAACCATAATAGAAAAGTGTGGAATATTAGAATTTTATGACTACCAATAAAACTAAGAACTTCTGCTATCAGCTTTGGAATGTTGAGTGCTCAGCTTGAGTTGTTGGGACCTTGGGGTCAGTTGTAGAAGTTAGGAATTTATTACAAGGCCAAGATGATTTTTAAAAACTTTTGTGAAGGATTTATACTCACTATAGATTTCTTAGAGTTTTATGACCAAGATAGGCGCCTCTGGCCTACCTTTATGTCTCCTTCCCAGAGTCAGTATAGTGAGTTATCTGTTATTATAGTATCAATTAGAGATGACTGAAAAATGTATACTGATCAGATTAATTCCCATATTTACTATTATTATTATTACTTCCACACTGCAATGATGGACGGTGCTTGTGACAGACATACTGTGAGCCAAACTTTCTAGAGGTTGGAATGCTTAAAAGAGACCCTGATCTTTGTAGATCCATCTGATGTCCAAACAAGAAGTCTTAATTGGTGCTAAATCACTATAAGGACAAGGGCAAGTGGGGGCTACTTGTCTTAAACCTTTTATTGTAAGTTATTAACTCTCTTAGCAAATATTTCTCAAAATTTAGTAACATATAATGAACATTTGGTTTTGTTAATTGTTTATGTTAATGAATTTTTAAAAGTCTATAAAAGGGGGGCAGCTGGGTAGCTCAGTGGATTGAGAGCCAGGCCTAGAGACAGGAGGTCCTAGGTTCAAATCCAGCCTCAGACACTTCCCAGCTGTGTGACCCTGGGCAAGTCACTTGACCCCCGTTGCCTACCTTTGCCAATCTTCCACCTATAAGTCAATACACAGAAGTTAAGGGTTTAAAAAAAAAAGTCTATAAAAGAACTATTCAAACATTTAACAAGGTCTTTTGCCACAGGCTAGATATGATGAGACCACCAATTCTATTAACCCACAAATAAAATTGGATTTTCTCAGCATAGGATTTTGGCCCAGATATTTTTATTTCTTATGCTACTTTATGTAAGAATTTACCTTTCCAGTTAGTCATACTTCCATTATATGAAGAAATCAAAGATTTTTTCCTTCTTGTTGCCTTCATTACCTTAATTTAGTCAAGGTTGGGATAAGGGAGGAGAGGAACCCCACAACCTTCTGTCTCCAGGCTTTGCTCTTAATTTACTGAGCCACCTAGCTGTCCCCTCTAATTCTGTTATTTAAGAGTTCAGAACTTATCCCTGAACTTTATTTTATTTTAAACCCTTACCTTCCATCTTAGAAACAATACTGTGTATTGGTTCCAAGGCAGAAGAGCAGCAAGAGCTAGGCAATGGGGGTTAAGTGACTTGTCTAGGGTCACACACAGCTAGGAAGTGTCTGAGGCCAGATTTGAACCTGGAACCTCCTGTCTTTAGACCTGGCTCTCAATCCACTGTGCTACCCAGCTGTCTCCTTTTCCCTGAACTTTAATAAAAAGAATTGTTTTGGAAATAAGAGTTAAGGAAACCAACAAGGTTTCTTATCCAGGTATGACCATTGGAATATATTATTGTTCTAATAGGAATTATTTTATCATTTGTAGACTAAAGCAGAAATAAGGATGGAGGTTCTTAATATGGTTCCATAATTCAGTATTGGGAATCTACCCCACTTTGGAAAATATTTGAAAGGGTACTTATTTCTAGAAATAAGAAAGAGGACCTAATTTTAATATTTCTGCATTTTATACTATATGGACCCAAAAGAAGGGTTTAAGCCCCATAAAGTCATAGATTTAGGGCTGAAAAGGGATGTTAGACACCATATTGCCCCAAGTTTCTTAAGATTGTATCTATAAACTTGTTTTAAAAATATATATATATATATTGACAATTATATTTCAGTATATTTGGTTTCCTTTGTGATTCTACACATTTTATGCATTTAAAACTATTCTGAGAAAGCTTCTCTATAGACTTTACTAGACTCCCTAACAAGTCTTTGACACAAGAAATTTTGAAAACCTCTGATCTGTTCTAACTTCTTCATTTTACAGATGAACCAAGACCCAGAGTAGTACTTAGATGACCTACCCAAGGTCAATTAGTAAATGGTAGAGTTAGGTTTTGAATTGTGGCCCTTTGTTTCTAAATCCTAGTATTCTTACTACCACAGTACTATTTTCTACTATGACACTGCCATTTTAGTGGACCATGTTGGAATATTCTTTGATGCTAGATGAAATATGACATTAAATTTAATTTGAGATTTTAGAACTATAATTAAACCTTTTATTTTACATGTGAGGTACCTGAGAACCAGAAAGATTAATGACTTGCCCAGGTTAGACATTTTAGCTAATAGCAAAACTTCGACTTAAATACAGAGCTTCTGACTTTCAGGTCAGTGCTGTTTCCTCTATAACTCATTGGTTTTAGAAAGCTCCTTGTCTCCCTCTTAGGAATTTATATTTTGCATTGTGCACATAAAATCATTACCTCCCCAAAGCTTTATTTTATGTTTTGCCTCATTTTCTTTTTCAGGCAAACAACATGGGTGTTGGTGTAGTTGGAATTATAGAATGTAACTTCCTAAAGCCAACTCACAATAAACAAGATTTTGACTACACAAATGAGTACAGGTATATCACAATTCAATACATTGTGTTTATGATCATTTTTATCTTATCTATGTCTTAGAAAAATGCCTAGAAATAGTTTCTTATAGTCATATTTTTAGCTCAGCTTATTGTATCCTAAATTGGAAATTTTAATTAGATCATGGGATATTTCTTTCTTTTCTTTTCTACTTAAACCCTTACCTTCTGTCTTTAGAATCAATACCGAGTATTGGTTCTAAGGCAGAAGAATGGTAACGGCTAGGCAATGGGGGTCAAGTGACTTGCCCAGGGTCACACGGCTAGGAAGTGTCTGAGACTAGATTCGAACCCAGGATCTCCTGTCTCTGGGCCTGACTCAATCTACTGAGCCACTCAGCTCCCCAGATCATGGGATATTTCTGAAATTTCTGAAGTCTAGGAGAGGTCCTTATTTTTCTTCTCCCAGTGATTTTGTGTGTATTTACTAGGGAGATATTTTGTCATTACTATTCTTCTTCTTATGATTTCTTAGTGAATGTCTCTACTTTGAGCTAATTTTGCTCTCTTGTCTGATGAGAGAGAAGTTAAACATGCTACTAGGGGCTCATGAGTTAGAATGTTAGGATTGGGACTCACAGAGTATCTTAAATCTAGAGAGATAGTCATTCCTTTGGGAACCCAGCCTCCCATAGTAAGATGGAGCAGGTAGAAGAAGGAGAGATTAAACATACTTTGAGATATAGGAAGCAATAGAATTCTTATCAATTATGATTTACTTTCCCTCATTTGGGGCCTTTACCTCCTTTATGTCATGGTTTCTTCTATCCATACAGAGTGACCATTTTTGAATGGGTAAAACAAAGTAAGTTTAATATTCAATTCAGCAAATATTTATTAAGTACTTTCTATGTGTAACCATATAGTTATCCCTTTCTTCATCTCTCAGTAGCATTAAAATTCTACCACTTTTTTTTTGAAAGGTAGTTTCTGTCAGACATTGTGGAAATAGCCTAAGAAAGGGAGGAAAAGCCAGAGTTCCCCAAAGGATACTTGTAGTACTTTTTTTTGTCTGCTCTGTGATTTTTAGTTCTTTCTTTGCTACATAAAACCATTATTATGGTGGTTTTGATGAAAAATCAAATAACTTATTAATTTTGATCTTTTACTCTGATTTCCCTGGAAATAGTATTTTTATCAACCACCTAGACCAGTGATGGGCAAAGTACGGCCCACGGGCCAGATGCGGGCCCCCTGAAATGTTCTATCCAGCTGTGCCACATTATTCCTAATCTGACGAATACAGTGAGTAGGATACAATACAATGAAACTTCGAAAGAGTTGCCTTAGAAACAGACTGACAGATGAGCATTTCCTTTCCTTTGGCCCCCTCTTTAAAAAGTTTGCCCATCACCAACCTAGACTTTCACAGTCTAAGATATTTATATAGATTAGGTGTGTCAAATAAAAATATTAATACTGTGTTCTGTATTTTAGGCACAAGTCTCTTATATACAATTTTAGTTAGCATTCTATATCCAAACCATTTTTAGCTTGGAGAGATGTCCAAATTGGTGATATGGAAAATTGTACCAATTTGGACATCTCTCCAAGCTAAAAATGGTTTGGATATAGAATACTAACTAAATATAAAGTGCTAGAAGATATGTCTAATACTATTATGACAACTCTCAGAATATATAATTGTCTTAAAATAGCTTTTGCTTTGTTTAATAGAAGTTTATCTGAAATTTGAGAGGCAGTGTGGTGTAGTGAATAGGAAGTTGGCCTGTGAGCAAGGAAAACTATTCTTGCCATGTTTCAAGGCTTTCCCTGACACACAATGGTGGTGAGACCCTGACTATGCAAGTTACTTTTAGTTTTCAAAGCTCTAGATGGCTTTCTAAGACTTTATATTACAGAGAAGATGCTTACTTATGGTAGATGGAGTTTCTTCCACTAATAAAGTCACAATCCTACTCCTTGTTTCTGACCTCTTAGCTGAAACTTAGAATAATACTATATTATCCTCATAACTATACTTTTCACCTTTAAGACACCCCTTTACTGCATTAATGGACTTATTATTATCTCTGATTTCCTGCAGTATTTCTCTGAGTTGCTGCTTTATATAATTCTCAATAAATAAACTAACTCATGGGAAAAGCTTACTTTGCTATGAAACTTAAAATAATAATATTTCAATTATTTGTGTGTGGGGAGTGTTGGTGAGGGAAGAGTCAGAAGTGAGATGTTGTTCAGAAAAAATTTTTAAGTGTTTTCTTGTGGATGTTCAATCAGATGCCAACAAATAACTTCTCTAAATCAAATGTTCTCTTTATATACCATTATCTGAGCGTCTAAGAGTTATATTGGAAAAATTAGAGTAAGGGGAACTTTAGTTCCGGTGCTGAAGCAGCATTGGACCTGTTTGTTGATATCTGCCTTTTCCAACACTCAATTTATTTGTACTTTGATAAGCTAGAGAAACCATATTCTTATAATTTCCTCATGGTATCTGCCAAAAGAACAAGTTAATAAATAGTTCAAAACAGAAACAATAACACAGAAATGTTTTCTTTAAAAAAAAATGTTCTAATAGAATGTAACAACAATATTACTATGTGGGGTTTTCAAAATTCTGTGATCTCTGTTAACAATAATTCTAAAGGGACAGGACAGCAAGGTGGTTTAGTGGATAGAGGCCAGGCCTGGAGTGGGACATCATGGGTTTAAACTGACTATAGACACTTTTAACTGTGTAGCTGTGGTCAAGTTACTTTACCCCCATTGCCTTACTCTTTAGCACTTCTGCATTTGAACTGATACTTAGTATCAATTTTAAGATAAGGTAAAGGTTTTTAAAAACAAAACAAAAACCTCGTATTTTTGAATTAATGCTTTTTCTTAGTGTAATCTGGTTTTTATTCTTTTAGGTATGTTAATGATCTTTAGAAATATTCCTTTTATTTTCTTAGGCTTACAATAGCAGCCCTTGGAGAAAAGCTTAATGATTATTGGAATGAAATGAAAGTGAAGAAAAATGCAGAATATCCTCTAAATTTGCTACCAGTTGAAGATATGCAGTAAGTATATGCAGGTGAAAACCCCAAAGTATACATTAGGATGATATATGAAATGAAATTTTAGTGAGTAGCTAGGTGGCTCAGTGTAGATGGGAGGTCGTTTGGCCTCAGATGGTTCCTGGCTATGTGACCCTGGGTAAATCACTTAATCCCCATTACCTAGCCCTTACTGCTCTTCTGCCTTGGAACCAATACATAGTATTGATTCTAAGACAGAAGGTAAGGGTTTATAAAAAAAATGAAATTTTTCATAGTATATATTATTTACAAATAAACATCTTCATGTTGTTATTTATTCCTTCAGTTATGTTCAACTCTTAGTGATCCCATGGACCATGCTGGAACTTTATTTATCCTTTATTGTCTTCTGAAGTCTGTCTAATCTTATGTTCAGTGCTTCTGTGACACTATGCATCCATCCCTTTTGCCTTAAGTCTTTCCCAACATGTACACTGTCCTATCTTCTCATTATATGGTCACAGAATTTTAGCTTTAGCTTTTATATTTGTCCTTAAATTGAGTGATCTGAATTAAATTTTTTTTAAACCCTTAACTTCTCTGTATTAGCTCCTTGGTGGAAGAGTGGTAAGGGTGGGCAATGGGGGTCAAGTGACTTGCCCAGGGTCACAGAGCTGGGAAGTGTCTGAGGTCAGATTTGAACCTAGGACCTCCTGTCTCTAGGCCTGGCTCTCAATCCACTTAACTACCCAGCTGCCCCTGAATTAATTTCTTTAAATATTAGCTGATTTGATCTCCTTGCTTTCCAAGGGACTCTATTCTTTAGTACCACATTTTGAAAGTGCTGATACTGTGGCATTTAGCTTTCCTTATAGTCTTATCTCTTACAGCCATCCATTACTACTGAAAAAATCATGGCTTTGACTATAGAGATCTTTGGCAGGAAGGCAAGGTCTCTGCTTTTCAGTGTGTGGTTGTCCAGATTTGCTATACTTTTCCCTCCAAGTAGCAAACATCTCTTATTTTCATGGCTACAATCTCCATCTGCAGTGATTTTTGAGCTGAAGAATATGAAATCTGCTATTGCTTCCATTTCTTCTCCTCTTTGCCCGGAAGGGATGGGACCAGTTGCCAAGATCTTAGTTTTTTTGATGTTTAATCTTCTTCAAACCAGCTTTTATACTCTTCTCTTTCACCCACATCAGGAGGCTTTTTAATTCTATCAGAATGGAGTTTGCCATCTGAGATTGTATTTCTCCCAGCAACTTTAATTCCAGTTTTTGATTCCTCCATCCTGGCATTTTGCATGATATACTCTGCATATAAGTAAAGTAAATTAGATGACAATTTATAGCCTTGTCATACTCCTTTTCCAAACTTAAATGAATCAGTTGTTTCACTGTTTGGTTCTTAACTGTTGCTTCTTGACCTATGTACTGATTCCTCAGGAGATGAGTAAGATGAAATAGTGCTCCTATCTCTTTGTGGAATTTGTATATTCTGTTGTGATTCCCCACAGTCAAAGACTTTAGTGTAGTCAATGAAACAAGTAAATGTTAGCAAATGTTTGCAATTTGTTCTCTTATTTCTTCTGCTTTGAAAACTGGCCTTCTCTTCTTGGTTCACATATAACTGAAGCCTAGCTTGCAGAATCTCAAGCCCTAATCTTGCTAACAGATGAAATGATTGCAGTTTGGTAATTTGAATATTCTTTGGCATTGCCCTTTTTAGGACTGGGGCATACTGATTTTTCCAATCCCATTGTGACTGTTGAGTTTTCCAAATTTACTGGCATATTGAGTGTAGCACTCTAACTGCATCATCTTTTAGGATTTTAAATGACTGGGATGGAATTCTGTTATCTCCATTAGCCTTATTGTTAGCAATGTTTTCTAAGGTCCACTTGATTTCACTTCCCAGGATATATCTGTCTATAAATCAGTAACCTCATCCTTAGGTTATTGATGTTAAGATCTTTCTTGTATATTTCTTCTGTATATTCTTGTCACTTCCTAATCTCTTCTTTTTCTGTTAAATCCCTGTCATTTTTGTTTTTTTATCTTCCTCGTTTTTGTATGAAGTATTTCTTTGACATATTTAATTTTCTCAAAGAGATCTTTTGTCTTCCCCATTCTATTGTTTTCTTCTGTATTTCATTCATTCATTCATTCTATATTTATTTGCATTGCTCATTTAGGAAAACCTTATATACCCTTGCTGTTCTCTGGAATTCTGCATTTGATTGTGTATAGCTTTCTAGTTCTCCTTTACAGCTTTTCAGTTCTCCTTTACCTTTCACTTTCCTTCTTTCATCAGATGTTTATAAAGCTATATTGCTTTCTTACTCTTATTTTCCTTCATTGATGTTTCTTCCTATACAGTGTTTTGAACTTCTACCTATTGTTCTTCAGCCACTCTCTACTAGGCTTATTAAATCTATTCTTCACTTCTACTTCATATTCATAGGGAATATTATTAGGTTATATTTTTGTGGTCTAATGGTTTTCCCTACTTTCTTCAACTTAAATTTAACTTTTGCAATAATAAGCTCATAATCTGAGTCATAGTAAGCTTCAAGTCCCTGCGTGGAGCTTCTCCACCTTTGACTGCAAGAGATATAATCAATTCAATTTTGATATTTTAATGTTTGTATCCAAAGTTGCCTTTTGGATTGCTGAAAAAGAGTGACTAGCCAATTATCTTAACAAAACTGTTAGTCTCTGCCCTGATTCATTTCATACTCTTTAGACCAAACTGCCTGATTTTCCAATTAGCTTTTGATTTCCTACCTTAGCATTCCAAGCCCCTATGATAAATGTGATATCTTTTTTTCATGTTATTTTTAGAAGCTGTTGTAGGTCTTTATTAAACTGATCAACTAAGGCCTCTTTAGCATGAGTGTTTGGAGCATAGACTTTTGTATTATTGTAATATTGAATGTCTTGCCTTGGATTTATATAGATTATTTTGTTATTGTTGAGATTATACCTCAGGATTGCTTTTCTCATCCTTTCATTCACCATGAGGGCTACTCCATTTTTTCTAAAGAAGTCTTGCCCACTTGAATTAAATACACTTATTCCCTTTAATTTAAGAGTGCTGACACTTAAGATGCTTATATTTAATATTTCCATCTCCTGCTTTACCACATCCAGTTCATCATGATTCATACATCTTACAGTGCAGGTACCTATGCAGTACTGATCTTTGCAACATAGACTTTTCTTTTGTTGCAAGATGCCTCCACAGCTGAGCTTCCTTTTGGCTTTGACTCAGCTGTTTCATTCTTTCTAGAGCTACTTGTAGTTGCCCTCTACTCTTCCCCAGTAATGTGTTGAATACCTTTCAACCTGAAAAGCTCATCTAATGTCATATCATTTATCATTTTAATACTGTCTGTGAATTTTTCTTGGCAGAGGTGCTAAAGTGGTTTGCTATTTCCTTTTCCACTGGATCAATCACCTTTTGTCAGAAATTTCCACTATGTCCTGTCCTTCTTGAATAACCTTGCACATCATAGGCTCATAGTTTCCTTGTGTTCCATCTTGATAAGGCAATAGTGATCTAGGAGGGGAAACATTCATAAACACCTTATAATGTTCTATCTAAACTAATTTGAGTTAGTCCTTATTTATAGCAGTGCTAAATTAGTTTCTATCTTCAAATAATTTCTTGGGCAATATACTGGATTTGATGGGGCAGATAATAACAATTCAGTGAAGTCCCTTTAGTTTTTCAGGTCTCATGGGTAGACTTTTCCTTACTTTGTTGAAATTTGACTTCAGAGTAATAATTGAAATCCTTAGAGTACTGTATATTTCGTAAAGAGATGCAGTTGATTGAGTCGAGGTCCTGGAGTCAGGAAGAGTTATCTTCATGAGTTCAAATGTGGCCCTAGGCACTAGCTTTATGACCCTGGGCAAGTCATTTAACTCTTTTTGTCCCAGTTTCCTCATCTGTGAAATGATCTGGAAAAGGAAATGGCATACAATGGTATCTGTCAATAAAACCCCAAATAGGGTCACAGAGAATCAGATGTGACTGAAAAATGACTGAACATCAACAATAAAATTGAACAAAGCAAGACTTTATGACCTTAGTGAAACAATAAAAAAATGAAAGAGGAAAGTAGGAAATCAGGGATTATCATCCTTGGTATTGAAATTGTATAGATTAACATATCTGTAAAACTTCATATACTTGGTAAATTCATTGGCAAAACCTGTCTTCAGTGAGAATCTCCAACTTATGCAGAACAAGGCAAAATATAGATAATAGATTATCAAAATAATATGAGCCAGCACAAGCTTTTCGCTGTTCTTCCTTTAAGCAGTAAGACGTTTTTTTTTTAAAGTTTTTTTTTTCAGCTTAGCAATATAATATTTGCGCATAGGCTATTCTATTGCACTAATTTCAAGTTATTTTGGAACAACATAATGATAGGTCTCATCTTTATTCCACAGTATTAATAATTACTGATATTTATGTAGTGCTTTAATATTTGCAAAAAAGTGTTAGAAACATCTTGTTTGATTCTCCTGTTAAGCCTATGAGGTAGGGAATACTGTGGATATTTTATTTAGTTAAAGAGTAGGGAATTGAAGTTCTGGTATTTTTTTGTTATGCATGCTACTTATTATCCCAACATTTTCCTTTCTATTCTAGTTATGAAAAAGTGGGCAAAGAATAAGTAGTTGATAACATCATGTTGATCTCCTTTTCTGGTAATAAAACCATATTCTCCCCGCCCCCATCCACCTTTTTTTTTTTTTTTTTTTTTTTAATTTTTTTTAATAACGCTTACCTTTCATCTTGGAGTAAATACTGAGTATTGGCTCCAAGGCAGAAGAATGGTAAGGGTAGGCAATGAGGGTCAAGTGACTTGCCCAGGGTCACACAGGTATTAAGTGTCTGAGGCCAGACTTGAACCTAGGACCTCCTGTCTCTAGGCCTGGCTTTCAATCCACTGAGCTACCCAGCTGCCCCTCCCAAAATCCATCTTTAAGAGCTCAAGAATTGATCTTTTGATGGTTTTAAGTTTATGCCTCCTCTAGTATGGATTTCTTTGTAAGCAGTGATGGGCAAACAATGGCCTGGCCTGAGGGCCAGATGAAATATTCTATCCAGCCCTGCCACATTTTTCCTAATCTGACAAATACAATGAGTAGGATACAATACAATGAAACTTTGAAAGAATTACCTTAGAAACAGTCTGACAGATGAGCATTTCCTTTCCTTTGGCCCCCTTTTTAAAAAGTTTGCCTATCACTAGACTAGAGGATAGATTAGGAAAGAGCAGTGACCATCTCTCTCCCATTATCACCACCTTGGAAGCACCAAAAACTTACAGACCCATAGAACTGGCTCTGAAAACAGCAGCACAAAACTGTTTATTGGGACAGTATCTAACCCCAGGGAATCAGAAAAGTTCAAAGGCAAGAAATAAGCCAGGGTGGGGGATGGAGGAGTGAAACAATAAAAAATCCTGACCATTAAAAGTTACTCTTGGCAGGGAAGATCAACACATAAACACAGAAGAAGACAAACAATCTGAAAACAATTACAAATAAATCTTCAAAGAAAAAAATGCAAAATTAAACACAAGCTGAACAAGAATTTCTGGGAGAGTTAAAGGAGATAACAGTGATAGAGGAAAAATTGGGAAAGGAAATGAGAGGAATAAAAGAAGATTGTGGAAAAAGCCACAAAAAATGTTGAAAACAAAACCTTAAAAAATTGAAATTTGCCAAATGGTAAAAGAGTCACTAAATCTCACTGATGAAAATAATTCTTTTAAAAGTAGTATTAAGGGGGCTCAGTGATTTGAGAGCCAGATCTAGAGATGAGAGGTCCTGGGTTCCAATCTGGCCTCATACACTTCCTAGCTATGTGATCTTGGGCAAGTCACTTATCCCCCATTACCTAACCTTTACCATTCTGCCTTAGAACGAATACACAATATTGATTCTAAGATGGAAGGCAAGGGTTTCAGGGGGGAAAAAAACTAAAAGCAGAATTGTCCTAATGACAAAAGAGTAATAAAAGCTAATTGAAGAAAATAATTTTGTAAAAATGAGAATTGAGCAAATGGAAGCTAATGATCCCATGAGACATCAAGAAACAATTAACAATCCAAAGACAAAAAAAAAAAATAGAAGAAAATATGAAATATTCAATCAAAAAACAAATGACCTGGAAAATAACTTGAAACTATGGTCAAAAACTCCCAGGAATTTTATAGTCAAATTACAGAGCTCTTAGATAAAGTAGAAAATACCACTTGTAGCCAGGAAGAAATTATTTAAGTATCATGGAACTCCAGTCAGAATCACATAAGATTTAGCATCTACCACATTAAAGAATCAGAGGGTTTGGGGTATAATATTTCAGGAAGCAAAGGAGCTAGGATTATGCCTGAGAATAATCTTCTTTAGTAAGACTGAGTCTAATCCTTCAGAGAGAAAAGTGGATATTTAATGGACCAGAGCTGAAGAGAATATTTGACATTCAACACAAGAATTAAGAGACTCATAAAAAGTTAACATGAAAGAAGAATCATAGAGGATTTGATATGATTAAATGGTTTATGTTCCTATAGGGGAAGATGATGCACGTAACTCTTAGGAATTCATCATTCTTAAGGCAGTTAGAAAGAGTCTACATAGATAAGAAGGCATAGCAAATAAAGTCAGATGTACACAATTTGAAAACTTAATTGCTTATGAGTAAGCTGAATTAATATAATGAAAATGACAAAGCAAACTATCAAAAATTATTTTATAGAGTTATAAAAAAATAAAATTTATCTGTTAGAACAAAAGGTCAGGAATATCAAGGGAATTAACGAAAATAAAATGTGAAGAAAGGTGACCTTGCAGTGCCATATATGACTCATACCTGGTGTGAACCTTTTATGTTGGGATCATCTAAAATAAAAGTTGAAGGAATCAGGAGATGGGGGAAATTATCTCACAAAAGTGGTATGTGCTAAGAGCTTTAACAGAGGGTGAGAGAATGGTGAGTATTGGGACGGGTGGTTGTCAACACTTGAACCTCTTTTATTGGAATTGGTACAAAGAGGGAAGAATACTACATATGTGTACAAATACCTTTATACGATATTTACATGTATACACATATATACACATGTGTAGTTGTATGTAGAAAATGATCTTACCCAGTAGAGAAGTAGAAGAGGAATAAGATAAGTGAGTGGGGAGGGATTGAGAGAAGAGAGGCAGGATGAAGGAAGGCAGTGGTCAGAAGCGAAATAGACTTTTGAGGAGGTTCAAAGTTAAAAAACAGCAGAAAAGATGAATAGAATAATATATTATGGAAGGAAATATACAGTTAGAAATCATAATTGTTAATGTGAGTGGGATGAATTTATCAAACAAAAGCAGATGATGATGCATTAAAAACCAGAATCCAACAATATGTTGTTTATAAGAAACACAACCAAAATGAAAAAACACAGAGAATTAAAATAGGGGATTGGAATTGAATCTATTATGCTTACATGAAAAGTAAAAAAGGCAGGGATAAGCAATCTTGACCTTACAGAAAACAAAAGCAAAAATAGATTTTTTTATTTATCAGAGAAACTGCATTTTCCTAATGGGTACTATAGACAGTGAAATAATATCAAATATTTTTACATCAAATTTCTCTGCTAATGGCCTCATTTTTCACATAGAGCCTATTTTATAAAAGTTAAGAACCATTTTTCAGTTAATAAATGGCTAAAAGGTATGAATAGGCAATTTTCAGAAGAAGATATCAAAGTTATCTATAAATATTCTAAATGCCTTTTTTTTTTTAAACCCTTACTTTCCGAAGCAGAAGAGTGGTAAGGGCTAGGCAATGAAGGTTAAGTGACTAGCCCAGGGTCACACAGCTAGGAAGTGTCTAAGATCATTTTTGAACCTAGGACCTCCCATCTTTAGGCCTGGCTCTCAGTCTACTGAGCCACCCAGCTGTCTGTCTAAATCACTGATGATTAAATTCAAATTAAAACAAGTCTGAGGTACCACCTCATCCTATCAGATGGCTGACTGACTGAAAAGAAAAATGATAAATGCTAGTAGGGATGTGGAAAAATAGGTACATTAATGCACTGATAGTGGAGTTGTGATCTGGTCTAAACATTCTGGAGAACAATTTGGAACTATGCCCAACGGGCTATAAAACTCCATACCCTTTGACTCACCAACACTACTACTAGATATGTGATCCAAAGAGATTAAAGAAAAAAGAAAAGGACCTATATGCACAGAAATATTTATAGCAGTTTTCTTTAGAGTTCCAAAGAACTGGAAATTGAGGCTGACCTCAGTTCCCTAACATCAGTTAGGAAATAGCTGGACTGTAAATGAATTGAGCAGAATCAGGAGAACATTAAACACACAGCAAGAGCAATATTGGTTAATGAATGCCTTAAGTTACTCTGATCAATATAGTGATCCAAGATAATCTGAAGGACTTAGGATGAAAAATTCTCTCCAACTCTAGAGGAAAAAATGATGAACTCTGAGTGCAAATTTAAGTATAGTTTTTAAACTTTATTGTTTTGGCTTGCAGGTATGTGGTACTATATGGGCTTAAAGTGTTAAGGGACTGGAGGGAAGGAGAGAATTTGGGACTTAAAAAACTTGTACTGTTATGTTCTGAAAATCACTTTGGTTTTTATAGGATTTGAGGAACATACTTTTGCATTTACCAACTGTGTATACATATTAAAATAAAAAGTTGAATAAAGTAAAAATATAAAGGGAAAAGAACCCAGAAGGAGGCCAGTGTCACTTAATTAAAAAGTAAGTGATAGAGAATAATTTGCAAGAAGATTGGAAAGTAGGAGGAGTCTAGTTTATAAAAGGCTTTGATTGCCAAACAGAGCATTTTGTATTTGCTCCTGGAGGCAGTAGGAAGCCACTGGAGTTTATTGAGTAGGGGCTGACTTGGCCAAATTTGTACTTTATTGTAATCATTGTAGTAGCTGAATAGAGGATGATTGATGTGAGCAGGGAGAGGCGATTGATGTGAGCAGGGAGAGGCTTGAGTCAGGCTGATCCATTAGCAGATTATTGCCCCAGGTTTCTGAACCAATGGATCTAGGTAGTAATTGCTTGCAAAAGAATGATGACAGTGTCAGAGAAGAGATGATGTAAAAGCAAAGTTGAGAGATTTAATGTGTTGGTTAGAAATAGTGGAGAATCGAGAATGGCACCTAGGTTCTGATGCTCGGGGACTAGAAGGATGATATTGATTTAATTTTGGACATGAATTTAAGATATCTCCTGGATATCTTATCCAGTTTAAGATGTCTGAAAAGCAGTCATTGAGGGATAAGAGGAGGAGGCCCAGGACAGAACTCTGTGAGACATGTATGTTTGAAAACATGTCTTAGCTGAGGACCCAGTCAAGGAGCTATCTGAAGGTAGGAGAACTAAGATATAGTGAAATTTTGAGAGAAGAGAGCATCAAGTAGAGTATCACCAGTGCCAAAGATTACAAAGAAGTTTAGAAGAGTGACAATTTTAAAAAAATGGCAACTAGATTTGGCAGTTGAGAAATTATTGGTTACCGTCCCATGAAAAGATTTTGTTGCCTTTGAGGCCCAGTGTGTAACTAACTGCTAATTTTCTTTAATGTGTAGCTAATTCTTATCTAGATTGTCAGTACTGACATGATTTATTTCTTCAAGAAATATAGCATTTATTAGTCATTGATATTTATAGATGTTCTAAACAGCTATTTCATTTTTTGCCTTTTCCACTGCTACCTTGTGAGTAAAAGGAGAACATGCAACTTAAAAAATATTTTATATTTGATTTATCACCGCCTATCTATCTTAGTGGTAATGACCCTTTCCATATTTAGTTATGCTGTTTATATGGTGCCAGATTGAGTCTTGGCTGGACTGTATTTTGACCCTCTTCACTTCATTAGAATTTTTATCTGCCTGACTTGTTCTCAAATTGTTGAGTTAAATTTTGAGAATAGTAACATTTCTTGGGGAAAATTATAATGTAACAGCAGCTATAACTAAACAGACAAATTTTCAAACCAAGATTTTGTGTTCTATTATAGGAAACAGCCTGATCAGACATGGGTTCAATGTGATTCCTGCCTAAAATGGCGAAAACTACCAGATGGAATAGATACCCTTCCTGAAAAATGGTATTGTTCCTTGAACCCTGATCCACAGTTCAGGTAGAGTTAGTTTGTCTACATTATTTTGTAATGGCAGTGAACATATGTGAAAAGGCACTAAAGACATTTTTGCCATTTGCTTTTCTTACTAGGAGTTGCAGTGTACCAGAAGAACCTGAAGATGATGATTTGGTGCATCCCACATATGAAAAAACCTACAAAAAAAAGTAAGTAGGATACCAGTGCCTTGATAACAAAGAAATTTAAATCCTCTTCTGGTCATAAATGTACTTGTTTATGACCTGCTATATGAAAAACACTGGACTTAAAATTTTGGTATTTAGATTAGTATTAGATCTAGCTTAATCTAAGTTGTTCCATGACTACTGAAAATACTATTATGGGCAAAAAAATAAACTATATTATCTGTGACTGGCAATGTCAATGAAGCTATAAGGCAGAAGATTATGGTAGTGTCCTGCATTGGTTATTTCTTAGGATTACAATTAAAGGATTTTCTGGCTACTGTAACTCTCTTTGAATGATCTATATTATATTTATATTATATGTCATATATTATATGTCAGTGTTTGATTTCTTTTTGTATTTAAAAGTAATAAAAATATGTGTGTGTGTAGATTGTTCACAAGGTAATTTAGATATGGATTGAATCATTTTTCACACTACTAGTTTTCCTTCTTAGATGGCTTAATTTGACAGCATAATTCATTTTTAGTTTTGGACGGGACATCAGGTAGCCATTTAATTAAATTCATATTAATCCTACAAATAGTCATGTAGCCTTAGCATCTAGCCTTAGCCTTAGTAGGCTCTTCCTACTTTTTTCAGCTAAGCTTATAAGACTTTACATTAGTCTTGATGGAATTTTAACTTAAAATTAGCCAGTTGCTCAAGCTTGTCAAGATTTCTCTAAATCCTGACTGTCATTGAATTAGCTATCTTTTTCTTTTTTTTCTCTTAAAATTTATTTATGTAATTATCCTTTTCAATTTTGTGTCATCTGCAAATTTTTTTCTCATTAAGAATTTTTTTTATTTAAAAAGGATTTATTTTCTTAACTCTAACCTTCTCTCTATCTCCAATAAAGAAACAAAACCTTGTAACAAATGCTCATGTTAGCAACGTCCAATAATGTATGTATCATTTGTCAACTTTCCTTGAGAGGTTTGTAGCATGCTTCATGAACATTAACCCCCTGGAATAATGGTGGGCAACTACATTGGTCAGAGTTCTTAAGTTTTTCAAAGTTGTCTTTACAAAGTTATGGTCACCATTTAAATTGTTCTTGTTCCGTTCCCTTCATTCTATATCAATTCATATAGGTCTTTCCATTGACAAAAATCTTAATTAAAACAAACCCAAGCACAGATACACTATGGACTTTTTGCCATGTTATCAGTGAACAAAAAGAACTATTTTGCTTATTCCTTCTTTTCAGCCATTTTTGAATCCATCTTACTTTATTGTTTCATCTATATCATTTTTCTTCCTAAGAACAGCATGAAAGGCTTTCTCCAATACTATGCTGAAATTTAAGTAAATTTTGTCAGTCATTTGACAGATATTTATTAAATCTCTGCTTTGTGCAAAGCATTGCACTATGCACTGAGCATATAAATACTGTTTGATGAAACCAGTCTTTTTCATAAGGACCTTATATTTGGAGAAAACAAGTATGTATAAAGGGATAAAGAGAATATACAAAGAGTTATAAAGTATACAAGATAACTTTAGAAAGTTAACGTATTCCCCAATTGTCAAAAAGTCAAGGGACATGAATAGGCAGTTTTCATACAATGAAATCAAAACTATCAATAAGCACATGAAAAAGTGTTCTAAATCCCTCCTGATTTAGAGAAATGCAAATTAAAATAACTCTTAGGTACCACCTTACACCTAGCAGACTGGCCAATATGGCAGTAAAGGAAAGTAAAAAATGTTGATGGGGATGTGGCAAAATTGGGACCCTAATACATTGTTGGAGTTGTGGATTGGTTCAACTGTTCTGGCAGGCAATTTGGAACTGTGCGCAAAGGACTTTAAAAGAGTGCCTACCTTTTTACTCAGACATACTATCACTGCTGGGTTTGTACCCCAAAGAGATAAGGAAAAAGTCCTGTATAAAAATATTTATAGCCGTACTCTTTGTGGTGACAAAAAATTGGAAAATAAGGGGAATATTGAGGAATGGCTGAACAAATTTTGGTATCTGTTGGTGATGGAATATTATTATGCTGAAAGGAATAATGAACTGGAGGATTTCTATGTGAAGTGGAATGACCTTCAAGAACTGATGCAGAGTGAAAATAGCAGAATCAGGAAAACATTGTACGCAGACTGATACATTATGGCACAATTGAATGTAATGGACTTCTCTACTAGCAGCAATGCAATGACCCAGGCCAATCCATTTTTGTTCCTATTTATTTTTCTTCACATATCTATTAAATCTAATTTTTCTAGGACTTCATTCATCTCTCTTACCTCTTTCTTATTTATTTTTTGGTTTGATTTATCTAGATCTGAAAGAGGAATATTTAGATCTCCCACTAGTATGGTTTTACTATCTATTTCCTTCTTGAGATCTGCCAGTTTCTCCTTTATGAATCTGGTTGCTATGCCACTTGGTGCATACATATTGGCAATGTTATTTCCTCATTGTCTATACTGCCTTTAATCAGGATGTAATGACCTTCCCTGTCTTTTTTAATCATATCTATTTTTTCTTTGGCTTTGTCAGAAATCATAATTGCCACTCCTGCCTTCTTTTTCTCATTTGAGGACCAAAGGATTTTGCTAAAGCCCTTTACCTTAAACCTGTGTATGTCCACCCACCTCGTATGTGTTTCTTGTAGACAACATATGATAGGATTTTGGTTTCTAATCCACTCTGCTATTTGCTTCCTTTTTATGGGTGAGTTCATCCCATTCACATTCAGAGTTATAATTATCAGTTGTGTATTCCCTAACATTTTGGTATCCTCTCTTAGTTCTACCCCTTCTTCTTAGGCTATTTCCTTTTAAACCAGTGGTTTGCTTTAAACCAATAACCCTTGTCCCCTCCCTTAATTTACTTCCCTTTCTACCCCCACCCTTATTATTCCCCTATTTTTAAGGCCTAATGAGTTCCCTCCCCCTTTTTCTCCCCTTCCTTTTTTGACCTCCCTACTCCCCTGCTCCCCTTGGTTTATCCCTTCTGACTTTCTTAGTAGGGTTAGATAGAGTTTTATATCCCAATGGATAAAGCTACTCTTCCCTCTCAGGGTTAATTACACTGACAGTAAGGTTTAAATATTACCTCTTAATGCTCTCTTCCTCTCCTTCTTATAATAGTATTCATCCCTTCCCCTTCCCATGTCCTCTTTGTGTGTAATAGAATATCCTATTTTTCTTATTCATTCAAATTTCTCTTGGTCTCCTCTACTATTCAACCCCCTCTTTCCCACCCTCATATCATCTTAGACCATTTAGTATTCCAACCACTCCCTATGAATAATTCTTCTAATTACAATAATAGTGAATACTATAATAATGAATAGAGTTCCTTAAAGAGAATTGTATATAACATTTCTCCACATAGGAATACCAATAATTAGATCATATTGAAGCTCTTAAAGAGGCAAATTTAAAAAATAGGTGTTTTCTTTCTTTCCCCTCTGTTTCTTATTTACCTTTTCATGTTTCTCTTGATTTTTGTGGTTGGATATCGAACTTTCCATTTAGTCCTGGTCTTTTCTGTGCAAATACTTGGAAATCTTCTATCTTGTTGAATGCCCAAACTTTCCCCTGGAAGTATATAGTTACTTTTGATGGGTAGGTGATCCTTGGTTGTAGACCCAGTTCTCTTGCCTTTCTGAATATCATATTCCAAGTCTTGCGGTCTTTTAGTATGGAGGCTGCCAGATCCTGTGTGATCCTAATTGATGCTCCTTGATATCTGAATTGTCTCTTTCTGGCTCCTTGTAAAATTTTGTCTTTTACTTGGAAGCTCTTGAATTTGGCAATTATATTCCTGGGGGTTGTCTTTTCTGGGTCTAGTGTAGAGGGTGATCTATGGATCCTTTCAATGTCTATATTGCCCTCTTGTAGAACTTCAGGGCAATTTTGCTGAATAATTTCTTTTAGTATGGAGTCCAAATTTCTATTAATTTCTGCTTTTTCAGGAAGACCAATGATTCTCATATTGTCTCTTCTAGACCTGTTTTCTTGGTCTGTCACTTTCTCATTGAGATATTTCATGTTTCCTTCTATTTTATCAGTCTTTTGACTTTATTTTATTTGTTCTTGATGTCTTGAGAGATCATTGGCTTCTAATTGCTCAATTTTAGCCTTTAGGCACTGGTTTTCAGCTATAATCTTTTGGTTTTCCTTTTCAATCTGGTCATTTTTGTTCTTCAGTTTACTTGCCTCACTTTCCAATTGCAAAATTCTGCCTTTTAAACTGTTATTTTCTTGCCAGATTTTGGTTTCCAATTTACTTACCATTTCGTTTGATTTGGGGGCATTTTTCTCCAATTGGGAGTTTCTATCTTCTAACCTGTTAATTTCCTTTTGCGCTATTTCCCACTTCTCTCGCCAAATCTCTTCCATCTTTCTCATCATCTTAGATTTGAACTCTTCAATAGTTTGTGGCCAGTTTTCATTATTTTGGGAAGGTTTGGATATGATTACTTGTTTGTTCTCCTCTGCTGTTTTCTCTGTTTGGATTTTATCTGTGTAAAAGTTGCCGAGTGTTACAGATTTCTTCTTGATGATCTTTCTCTTTGGGGGTTCTTGTCTCTGGCTTACCATTGTTAGCCCTGTGCCCTCTCAGGTTTATCCTCACACTCATGGTCTGTCTGCGCTCTTTAGCTCCTGAGGTCTCAGGTCTAGTTGTTCTCAGAGTCAAGCCTTCTATTGGTCCCCTTGTTTGTTCCTCTGCCCCGAAGCTCCTTAACAGTCTCAGGGAGCTGCTTCCACAGTCATGCACCCCTCTGCACTGGGTCCCCACTCAAGGTCCGCGCTTGTGCTCAGGATCTGAGTCCTCACCTGCACTCCGGATTCGTGTCTGTGCTTGCTTTCTACGCCCACACTCATGCCTGCGCTCAGGGTCTGTGTTCAAAGTCCGCGCATTCTTTAGCCTCTTCGGGTCTTAAGTCTTGTTGCTCTCAAGAGCAGGCCCTGGTGACCCCAGGTAGCTGCCAAGGACTTAATGTGTGCCCCAAACTTGGTCTAACTCTTGTGCGCTGGCTTTGGCTCCATAGGTGGTGTGAGCTGTGGGAGGGGGTTGCTCAGCTCTCGTTTTAGTGAGAGCTGTTTCACCCCTTAATAGCATGGAAATGCCCCGATTCTATGTACCTCCAATGCTGTGCCCTGTTGTGGTGTCCCTTTGTCTGGATTTGTTTTTATGTCTTCTTGAGGAGTCCTGTATGTTTTGGTTAGGAGAGGTTAAGCAGCTGCTTTTTACTCTGCCACCGACCCAGGCCAATCCAGAGGAATTCATGAGAAAGAACGCTATCCACATCCAGACAAAGAACTGGGTACGGAAACGCTGAAGGAAAACATGTTCGATCATTGGTTCGATGGAGATATGATTAGGATTTTAATGTTAGAAGATCACTCTACTGCAAATATGAATAACATGGAAATGGGTTTTGAACAGTGATACATGTATAACCCAGTAGAGCTGCTTGTCAGGTCTAGGAGGTGGGAGGAAAGAGTGTGTGTGGGGAAATCATGAATCATGTAACCATGGAAAAAATTTCCAAATAAAAAATGGGGGGAAAATTAGTGTATTAGCAGTTAGCTGAGATTAGGAAAGGCTTCGTGCAGAAGGTGGTACTTGAGCAGCATCTTTAGAAAAGAGGATTAGGGGGCAGCTGGATAGCTCAGTGGATTGAGAGCCAGGCTTAGAGACGGGAGGTCCTAGGTTCAAATCTGGCCTCAGACACTTTCCAGCTGTGTGACCCTGGGCAAGTCACTTGACCCCCATTGCCTACCCTTACCACTCTTCTGCCTTGGAGCCAATACACAGTATTGACTCGAAGACAGAAGGTAAGGGTTTGAAAAAAAAAGAAAAGAGGATTATATGAAATAAAGGTAAAGAAGACAATTTATTTTAGGTGAGTAGGATGACCAGAGCAAAGGCCCAGAAATGGGAGTTGTAATGGTGTGAAGGAGGAATAGAGAGAAAGCTGGAGGGGGAAGCCAGTAAGGCTGGAAAGATAGTCTGGTTTCAGGTTATGAAGGATATTAAGAGCAAGCAATAAGTTTATATTTCATACTAAAGGCAATAGAAAACCACTGAAATTGAATGAATGAGTCATATAGTTAGACATGTACTTAAGGAATATCACTTGCGCAACATCGTGTAGGACTTGAGGCAGGAAAACCAATTAGGAGGCTGTTAAAATAATTTATTTGAGAGATTATGAGGCTTATATGTGTGAGTAGAAAGAAGGGGTTACATGTTAGAAATGCTGTGAAGATGGATTTGGCAGCTGTGTAAATGGAATTAGCTCAAGCCCATTCATAATTAAAACTCTAGCCACCAGAGATAATGTCATCCCCACCTCCCTTAGTGGGGAGGGCAGATGAGCTACCCACACGTGACAATAAGTAACAAATCAAGAACAAGGGACTGCCCTTTGGGCAGTCCAAAACCAGTATTGAGGCTGCCATTTGTCCACTTGAATTAGAGGTGGACCTCCAGGAAATGATGAAAGATGCTGTCTCTTCAAGTATAATGGTAACTTCTTGTTGAGTTCGCGCTTTGAACTTGGTGCTGAAGGATCTTGGCTGAGACCTCAGGCAGCTTCCCCTCTGAATTGTCACGTGGGTATGTTAGGCTGACTTCCTTGAGCCTACCTTGGTGTTTTCCAAACTCTCTACCTCAGGTAGGTTCTTGCCTCTCTAATTGCTAAGGCCTTGTGGCTAGTAGCCTAATTTAACTAATCTTTTAATTCTCACTCGTCCGGACCAGAGTTTTTCTCTCTCTCTCTTCTTACCTTCAACCTTCCTAATTGTAAATAAACTATCATAAAACCGATCCTGACTTGGGTCTGTTTTAATTATGGAATCAATCTAGATCTGATTGATTCCTGGCAACCACACCTTATATATATATATATATATATATATATGTATGTATATATGTATATATAAAAAATATATAATTTCTACATATTACACAGCTGATAGAGATGTGAAGTGATGCAGTGAGTAGTCCTAGATAATGCTGAGATTCTAGAGCTAGGAGAGTTGATATGTTATTTATTGCTTTAATTTCCTTTGACAGAAATGAGACAGTTTGGAACAGCAGAAAATTTTGGGAAAAAATATTAGTGTAATTTTGGACTTGTTAAATTTAAGATATTTTCTGGGATTCTGGTTTAGAGTGTCTAGTAAACAATCAGTGGTGGTGATAGAAGACTGAAACTCAGAGCAAGGATGAGAAGGAGGGAGTAGAAAGGACGAGAATCAGGATAAGAGTAGTATCAAGAAAAACCATTGTCAGTGTATTAGATAGGTTGATAAGGATGAAGACTGAGAAAAGATCATCATATTTGGCAATTCAGAGTATATCATTTAAGAATAAATTTGGAGAGATGAATTTCAGTTGAGTTTCAGAAACCAGACTGCAAAAGGCTGAGAGGAGAGAGAGTGGAGGCAGCGAATGAATATGGCTTTTTGTAGGATTTTAGTTGAGAAAGAGAAGACAGATGTGATATGATAGATTAAGTAGTAAGTGATCAGTAGGGTCTAATGAAGTTTTTTTTTTTAAAGATTAAAGAAAGTTGGGCATGTTTGAAGGCAGCATGGAAGGAACCATTTGGCAAGGGAGTATTTATTACCTATTTACTGTATGCCAAGCATGGGAGATAAAAATATGAAAGATAGACAATCCTTGTCCTCAAGAACCTTATATTTAAAAAAAAAAGGGAGACAATGTAAAGGAGTAGTGTTTAGGGGGGAGAATTTGATTCAAACAATCACAGAGATGATGAATGGAACCATAGGAAAATAGATCCTTTTGAATATAAAGTAGAGAATTGATTTGATATGACTTCAGAACTAGAAAAGAACATGGGAGTGAGGGAAGGTTTTTGTGTGGTGGCATGTAAAAAAGAAAAACTATATTGGGAATGATCTTCTGAGCAAATATGACTTATGAATGGCCCAAATCACAGAATTGGGGTCTACAGCACACCTAGTATAGTCTGATTCACTCAGCATTTCAGCTGAGTTTACTTTATGCCAAGGTTGCAGAAATTCCCCCCTAGAATGAGGATAGGTCAACTGCATCTTTTTTCCTTTGAAAGAAGGGACAACTATAACTTCTTTTCCCTGAAGATCAGGCAATTGTAATTCCCATTCAAGAAGGTCTAGCAGCAACATCTTCTTTAAGAAAATCAGATTCTTAAAAACCATCTTTCTTGGGGCAGATTGTGTATTTACCTTGTGCCATATATGGTGAAAATAAAGATGGCCAAAAGTAGTTTCAAAGCCAAGTAAGATAATATGACACCATATATTCCAGGATGCTGAAGACATATGCAAATGTTCCTTGACTAGGATATTTTGTTAAGGTACCACAGGAAATATTTTTAATTTTACTTATACTATGATTATACAGTTCTTATACAGTTATTCCATCAGCTAATAACCAGGATTATTATTTACTCTTAAATGTAAAATTACAACTAATCACTAAAATGCTGAATAATGAGATTACATGCAGAGGATAGGCGGCTATAAAGAGGCATAAGACAATGAATATAAACTGATTAAAGCTGCTTAATTAAGTTGTCCTTTACAGGTAGCAAGCTTACCAGGAGATAAATTCAAAGTGAAATTTTTTTCTAGAGCTTTTAGATACCTAGATAATCTAAAGCTTACTGGACCATATGAAGCATTTCACCAGTCAGGACAGGATAGAAGTTCCAGAGCAGAAAAGATTAAGTTCTTTATGGCAAGGGCTAGTGTGGAGCGTGCAGTGGCATTCAAGTAAAAGGTTCAGCAGTTACAAACACCATTTCTTCTAGTACTCAAAAGTGTAGCTCATCTGGTTCAGATGACATGAATTTGTCCAGGGCAGGAAAATACACTTTTTCAGCCCTTTATTTATTTTGGATTTCCTCATTAGTCTTTTTTGTTCTATTTCCAATACAGAGATCATTATGTTTGGCAGAGAAAATAGAAAATAGTTAACTGATCATTCTGCCTTTTCTATGTTGATAATTATCATATCTACTCCACTCTGTGGTCTTATCCCTTTTTCCATCCTTTTTTCCTGGAGTATAGTTTAATAAACAACTTGTTTTGTTCTTATCTTCTTTTGATAGCCTTAGCTCATTTATTTTAAGCCATAGCTTTTGTGGTACTATTTTTATATGCTTTTATAGTCATTCTTTCTGAAGTGTACCCCCCCCTCAACGCCCCCTCCCTTTTTTTTTTTTTTTAATTTAAACCCTTACCTTCTGGTTCCAAGGCAGAGGAGAGTGGTAAGGGCTAGGCAATGGGGGTTAAGTGACTTGCCCAGGGTCACACAGCTAGAAGTGTCTGAGGTCATATTTGAACCCAGGACCTCCCATCTCTGGGCCTGACTCTCAATCTGCCCCCTCTCCCCCTTTTTAACATTAGAAGAGATTTAATTATATTGCCTTGTCATTGCGCCATATGTCATAACTATAAATGGCAGTCCCCAGGTTTGAAAATACTGCAGCCAGCATAGGCATGGAGCAAAGCAGGGTAACTGAAGAGGAAACAGTTCAGCATGCGGGCACAGAAAGGAGAGACAGAATCCAAAGCAGGCTGATGTTTAGAGCAACTGCTGCTCAGCAAAGAGGGCAGTACATATTTATTAGAAAATCCATGTAAATATCTATCTGATGAACATGAAGACTCAGTAAAATTCAAGACAGGTGGCTACTTCAAAAGGATCCTAAAGTTAATAACAAGCACATGAATTATATAAGGGCTTGCTGAATCTTTCTTTCATGATTAGGAATCTTCAGATGGACCATTAATTTTGGGCATGAGACATTAACTCATTCATTTATGAATGGAACATTAATTCATAAATGTCTTCCTAGAGTCATTTCAACAAGAGAATGATTTGACAAGAACACCTTGTTTTATCCTGGGTCAGTGCTCTGGCATTGACCTCAGGGTGATGACATCAGGTTTATTCATGAGTAGTTTTCCATTACCAGTGTGTCACCCACAGAAAGTGACTTTTTTAGGGATTACTATTATATATTATTATCAATATTATTGTCATTGATAACTGCCAGAATCAAAGCCTTATTGGGTCCATCTCCTTAATGGCTAGAAAGAGTTTGGTTTTATTTTTCTAAAATTAAAAAAAAAATTTTCTCTTTTACATGTAAATGTAATTTTTAACATTCAGAGTTCCAAATTCCCCTCTCTTCCCCATCCTCCTTCCTGAGATGGTAAGGAATTTGATATATAATATACATGTGCTATTATGCAAAACATTTCCATATTCATATTACCACAACAAAAAAAGAAGAAAAAGTGAATAATGGTATGCTTTGATTTTCATTCAGAGGACTTTCTCTAGTGGTGGATTTAGTATGTCCTTTCATCATAAATCTTTTGGAGTTGTCTTGGGTCATTGTATTTGCTGATAATAACAAAGTCATTCCCAGTTGATTATCCTTAAGATACTACTGTTATTGTGCACAGTGTTCTCCAGGTTTTGCTCACTTCAGTTTGTATCAGTTCATTTAGGTCCAAGGTTTTTCAGAAATCATCCTATTCATCATTTCTTGTATCACAACTTTTTCAGCCATTCCCAGTTGATGGGCATCACCTCAATTTCTAATTCTTTGCTGCCACTAAAACATCCACTATGAATACTTTTGTACAAGTCTTCCACCCCATCCCCCTTTTAAAAAGTCTCTTTGGGATATAGATCTCAACTATTGCTGGGTCAAATGGTTTTTTTAGCCCTTAAGGTAGATCCAGAATGTTTGGATCATTTCACAATTTCACCAACAATTTGCCAGTTTTTTCCACATTGTCAACCAATATTTATAATTTTCCTTTTTTGTCATATTAGCCAGTCTGAATTGGTACCTCAGAGTTGTTTTAATGGACATTTCTCTAATCAGTAGTGATGTGAAACATTTTTTCATATGAGTATAGATAGATTTGATTTCTTTAGTTTGAAAACTGCCTATTCATATCCTTTGACCATTTATAAATTGGAGAATGACTTGTATAATTCTTTATTTGACTCATTCTCTATATATTTGGGAAATGAGGCCTTTGTTAGAGAAACTGGCTATAAAAATTTTTCCCTGAGTTGTTTTCCTTCTAATCTTGGTTTTGTTTGTATAACAGCTTTTTAAAAAATCACCTTCTGTTTTAGAGAGAATACTATGTATCAGCTCCAAGGCAGAAGTGTGTTAAAAACTAGGCAATGGGGGTTAAGTGACTTGCACAGGTTCACACAGCTAGGCCAGATTTGAACATGGGATCTCCCATCTCTAGGCCTGACTCTCCATCCACTGAGCCACTAGCTGCCCCCAATGTAATAATTTTTAAGTGACTTGCACAGGTTCACACAGCTAGGCCAGATTTGAACATGGGATCTTCCATCTCTAGGCCTGACTCTCCATCCACTGAGCCACTAGCTGCCCCCAATGTAATAATTTTTTAATTTAATGTAATAAAAATTAGCCATTTTACATTTTATAATGCTCTCATCTCTTTTTTGTTCATAAATTCTTCTCTTATCCATTAATCTTACATGCTCCCCTAATTTGCTTATGTTATCACCCTTTATGTTGTTAATCATGTGTTATTTTATGTGTAGTTTCTGCCATACTGTTTTCAAGTTTTCCTAGTAGTTTTAGTCAAAACTCTTGTTCCAAAAGTTATGATCTTTAGGCTTATCAAACACTAGATTACTGTGGTTATTTAATACTGTGTGTTGCATACCTAATATATTCCATTGATCCACCACTCTTTTTCTTAGCTAGTATCAGATTGTTTTGATAATTACCAGTTTATAATACAGTTTGAGATCTGGTGCAGATAGCCCACATTCCTTCTCATTTAAAAAAATTAATTTCCTTTATATTCTTGACATTTTGTTATTACAGATGAATTTTGTTATTATTTTTCCTAGCTCTATGTAATAACTTTTTGGTGGTTTAATTGACATGGATGGCCCACCTTTTTTTTATTCATCCACCCATCCATCTATCTGTCTGTCTGTCTGTCTATCTATCTATCGATCTATCGATCTATCTGTTTTTAAAACCCTTACCTTCAATCTTGGAATCAGGGCAGAAGAGTGGTAAGAGTAGGCAATGGGGGTAAAGTGACTTGCCCAGGGTCACATGGCTGGGAAGTGTCTGAGGCCAGATTTGAACCTAGGACCCCCCGTTTCTAGGCCTCGTTCTCAATCCACTGAGCTACTCAGCTGCCCCCGACCTACCTTTTTTATCTTTTTTACGTTGGAGTTTTAGATAACTTTTTTTCCCCAGGCATTGGAATTCTTTCCAGTTATGTCTTTAGAATTTCATTGGTGAGTTTCTTAGCCTTACAGGGCTGACCTCTATAAAATTTTAATAAAGAGTCTTTTATAATTTTCTCTAGTAAAATCCATTGTATAGATCAAACTAGGCCAAACTATCACAGATTATAGAAGGGAGTTGCCACCTCTCCCAGTGTTCTCATAATTTCTATCCCAGCACTCAGTTCTTCTCTATTAGTGAGAATCATATTCAATATAGAATTTTCCCCATTTGGTTCCTCTACCTTTAAAAGGATGAAGTTATTAGTGGCTCTGCTTTTAACAGAGAGAATATCTGCAGATATTTATATATCCTTCTTCTAGTCCTATAATATCATGCCACTATGCCAAGCTTATGATTTTTTTCAAATGACAAAATCACTTCTTTTTTCCTTACAGGGATCTTCCCAAATGCTTTCCTCTTCTTTTTCATCTTAGTATTTTAATATACATGCTTACCTTATCTTCATTCCTCTTACTTTTTAGGAACTATATTTGAATAAGACACCCTTCCATACCCATATTCTTATAATGGTTTTCATTCCACCAAAATCTTATATATTCATGAAGTCAACTTTTCCTTCTTCTTAAGACCTCAGGTTTTCTTTTGCCTATATGTCATATTTTGGCTATTTGTGTATAGACTTATGAGGACGTAGGTTTTATCATTGGCTCTTCTCTTGGATTTTGTCTCCTTTGAATGAACATCTGAACTTGGATAGAGATTATTTCTTCCTTTATTCTTTCTACCTTGCTATAATAAACAAAGATATTTTTCTCTGTCTCCTGTTCTTTATTAATTTAAAGCACTTGACAATGCCTTCTAACCTTCTAAGTCTTTGTTAGGTATATCCCATGGAAGTTAACCCAGCCTGAAATTCAGGTCCCAGATATGTATAGTTCAACTTACTAATTAAGTCTTTATTAAAATTTGTCTTCTGGTGTTGTTACATTGGTAGGTATCATAAGTATTTCTGGGAAGGAACCAAAGTTAGATAAGCTTTGGTTATCCTTTTATTTTGTGCCTATCTAGTCATATGTGCTACTATAAGATAACAAAATATGTTGTTAGGGAATACTATTGCTTAATCATTTCATTCAGATTTTTAATTTTTGTTCATTTTCCCTCCAATATTAAGAGATAAAGAAAAATTCAAGATGAAACGGCTGGAGTTTAACCTTCAGGTAACCAATCTAGTTTGTAACTATGATTTGTATAGAGAAATATGTGTGACTGGTTTTAATATATATAATTTTGTACATTTTTAAGAAGTGTAAAACAAATACATTCCTTTTAAAAGAAGTCTTGTGATAACATCAGTACCCTCTAATGAGATAGTTCAAAAAAGGGAAAATTAGTAAGTTGGTATATTTCCTAAGAAAATTCTAATCTTTCTGCAGTCTTGTAATGAATTATTATGTATGAAAAGCCACTCTGTCTCTTCAAGTAAAGACTTCACCACCTCAGTGAAGGAAAGTATTCCAAGATCACATCTGACACCTCAATCAGACCTTGACAACAACAGGTTAGTTTTCAGTAGGTTATGTTTTTCTCCTTAATTATGAGAATAACCTTTCGTTTGCTATTTTGAGCAACAATATAATTCCAGTTATATTTTGTTGTACTTGTGTAAGAAAATCTTATAATGAGCACAAATTACACTGTATTTAATTTCTAAGTTTTCTTTCCCCTTCAATAAAATTTTAATTTGAATGCACTTTCTGATGCAGATCACAAAACATCCATTTATTATTCTCACTTTTGTGACTTGTATTCATCAGTTCATATAAATTTGCCATAACGACTATGCAGCATATTGAAGAGGGGAAAGGAGAGAGAGAATCACTTATTCCTGATATAATGAGGATACAAATAGAGCAAATGTTACATATTTCTCTTTTCATATGACCAGTCCATCTTTTGTTTTAAATTATACATATCTTCTATCATATCATTTACTTAATTGTACTTTGTGCCATTCTGTTGCCTTCTGTATTTTTAATTCTTTGAAGGCTACAGTGTTTTAGGACAACATTGATATGCTGGTAGTAAAAAGATTTGCCTTTTACTTTGTGAAGTTTGGTGTTATTAAAGGAGCTTTGAAATGAACAGAAGGCTATGCTGTTTATTGCCCTTTTCCAGATTAATTCTTGCCTAAATTCATTTTCCATCTCAGTCTAATACATATTACTGAGAGTTGAGCTCTAATCAGTTGTTTTTCTAATAGAATATCATAATCTGGACAATGGATAGTACTTATCCACTTAGTTTCCCAGAAAGGCTAGTTAAGCCAAATTCCTGAGTGGTTATTCCTTTCTCCTAAGAGAGAATGTAATGTTTTGGGCTTGATGTAGCCAGCACTGTTGTCCACAAACAGGAGCAATTGAAAGACATCACCATCTTTGGTGTCACTAGAACTTAAAGACTATTCGTCATGACACTGGAAATCACTGTTGGTAAGCCTTTGTCTCTTAATTTTATGTTGCCTTCTAATGATGACGATGAGATCATTGAACAAGGTTTACCTCCGTTATATCTTTCCAGGAAACATGAATAATTTTGATTTATGAATGGGAGACATTAATAGAAGAGAGCCTTTAATGAGCTTTACCAAATTGCCTATTCCTTACAATTACTCTAACCAAGGATAATATTCTCAGTTCATTTATGTAGATGAGAGAGTATGCACATACTCTGATAATTGTTGACATTTTCTTTGTTTTGGGGGGTATTAATAAAAATCCACCTTTTTTTTACATATTTTGTTTTTTCCTTCATACTTTATCCTTGATCCTTTAATGGCTTCACAATTGAGTTACCTTGAGCATTGCCTTCTCTATATCTGCTTCAATCTAATCCAGTTGCTTCTCTTGTCTTTCTTCATAGAAATTTTACCAAGCTAAATCATTTGCTACAGAAATGAAACTAGCAGTCTAATAATCTAAAAAGAGAGTGTATATATGTGTGTGTGTATGTCTGTCTTGTCTGTCTTGTTTGTATGTATATGTGTATCTATATATAGGTAGCCAAGTAGTATAGTGGATAGAAAGCTACATCTAGGGTCAGGAAGACTTATTTTCCTGAGTTCAAATCCTACCTCAGACTCAGATATTAACTGTGTGACTCTGGGCAAATCACTTAGTTTCTTATCTTGAAAATGAGATGGAGAAGGTAATGGCAATTTTTGCCAAGAAAACTCCAAAATGGGGTCAACAAAGAGTTGAATGCAACTGAAAGAATTGAAAATATGGAGAGATATGGGTTAGTTAAAACAACTAAATCAGGGGCAGCTAGGTGGCTCAGTGGAGTCAGGCCCAGAGATGGGAGGTCCTGGGTTTAAATTTGATCTCAGACACTTCCTAGCTGTGTAACCCTGGGCAAGTCACTTAACTGCCATTGCCTAGCCCTTACCACTCTTTTGCCTTGGAACCAATACATAGTATTGATTCCAAGATGGAAGGTAAGGATTAAAACAGCAACAACAACAAAAAAACAATTAAATCTTGACCTCAGACACTTCCTAGCTGTGTGACCCTGGGCAAGTCACTTGACCCCCATTGCCTACCCTTACCACTCTTCTGCCTTGGAACCAATACACAGTATTGACTCCAAGACGGAAGGTAAGGGTTTTTAAAAAAAACAACAACAACAAAACAACTACATCGATTTGGAACTAGTCAAATAGTCATTTTTTTTTTTAAACTCTTACCTTCTGGCTTGGAGTCAATACTGTGTATTCACTAAGGCAGAAGAGTGGTAAGGGTAGGCTGTGCAGCCTCGGGGGAAGGGTCCGGGGAGGGGGTCAAGTGACTTGCCCAGGGTCACACAGCTAGGAAGTGTCTGAGGCCGGATTTGAACCTAGGACCTCCTGTCTCTAGGCCTGACTCTCATTCCACTGAGCTACCCAGCTGCCCCCCAAATAGTCATTCTTAAAGAATATCTTTAATGGCTAAATGTCAATTTAGAAAGAATGTGTTGGTTAAGTATGCCAGGAATCTATCCTTTGGCCTGGGGCAACTCTACCAGCAGGAAAATTATTTGGGGGATTATTAAAACTGATTAATTTTATGTACTTTAGTTCTAGAGTGATAGAGATTCTTTATAGTGGACTGAAGGTTTGCTTCATAATTTTTTCAGATTTGACCATAGTTCAGGCTGTGATAATATGATAATTTACACAATGGATTAAAAATTTTGGAAAAAACAAGCTTAAGAAATGATAACATTGTGGAAAGAGAAATGAACTAAAAGTTCCAGGGATTACAGATTTAGAGTTGGAAAAGCTTCAGAAACCATATTGTCCAACCCCCTCGTTTTACAAACTAGGAAACTGAGGTCCAGAGAGGTAATGTTACTTGCTCAAGAATCATACAATTAGTGTTGACATAGTGGCATTTGAATTGAAGCCCACAAGTTGAAACTCACTCAAATCTAGTTCCATGGTGGAAAACTAGGGGAAAATTATCTAAACTGTCTTGGTCTCAATTTTCTCTAATGAATAAAGAATGCATTAATCCAGATGAGGTTTGTAATAGGGGTGTTTGGGAGATGGGATTAGATGAATTATTTTGGACCAGTATCAAGGTTTACACACTGTGGGTGAAAGGGCCTGACGAGGCTACAGCCTGGTCTGGGTCCAGCACACAGATAACTAAAGTCCCAGTAAATAAAAGGTGTAGTTTATTGCCAAAGTGAGAGGTTAAGAGGGAAAAGGGAAAATCCCTGGCACTAATTTTACTAGTGAAGTACCCCAGAATCTAAAGCTTTCCCACTAAAGGTCTTCAGTAATTTGATTTTCTACACTTATCATCCTTTCCTAGCTAATCTGTGAACCCAGTCCCTGTTCTAGATATCCTGCACTAAAACTCTCTCTTGGTTGTTACTAGAGATATTGGTCTATAACAAATTAGGCAGGAACCCAGGGAAAGGTCCCAAGTCCAATTGGACTCAGACCTCTGCTTACTGACAGCTGAATGTTGATACAGGCTAGTGACAGGGTCTTAGGATCTTCTTCCAGGACACACGGCACAAGGACAGCAACGTGGGCAGCAATAAAGATAGGATCAGACTCAGAGGACTTGGCATCCATTCCCTCCAAGTTCACATCCAGAGAGATAGACCAACCCAACAGTCCCTGAATTTTCAGCTTAACCCTTCCCTGCAGCATTCCAGAATCCCTGTTGATCTCATGCATCTTTCCTCTGTTTACCTACATTTTCCTCCTAAACTTACCTTTTCTTTATAACAGGTGTAAAAACAGGTTCTTTCACCTCCAAAGTTTTGTGATATCTTCTTTGAAATACAGTGAGGTGTTGTTCTAATCCCAAGATTCCTTTAAAATGTATTACTTCATCTTTAGATTTTTACTTTGTTAAAATTTTAACTTGTCATACTTGAGCAAAATATTTATTTGAGATAGAAACTTGCATTTATATAAATATAGTAAAAGACCAATTGGCACCATTAAAAATGCTTTCTTAATTTGGGGGAAAAAACAACCACCTCCACTTTTTAATACTTACTGAGGGTTTTTCTTTAATTAGCATTGTTTTTGACTAATACTGTTTAATAGAACATTAGTTATCCAATTTATTGGAAACCTTTAGATTCGATTTTGTATTCATTAAATATAATTGTTTTATTGACATAAGCTTTCTGTATCCTATCTACTTGTCTTAAAACACACAACCAACTGAACAATTTATCATTTTCCAGCTTAAAACGGAGAGCTTCTGGGTGTTTGACTCTTTCAAATGCAAAGACTGCAAAATATGATGATGATGATGTGATTATCTTAGAAGAGAACAGTACCCCCAAACCTACTGTAGATTCTAATGTTACATTAGTAAAAATTGAACAGATTTTTACAGAGCAAAGTGATATTCAGCCTGAGAGTGTTGCTGACAAAGAACCTTGTGAGCAAACTAGTTCACTAATCAGTTCAGTATCCAATTCAGGATGTGAATCTGAACAGAAGACTGCTGGAACACAAACTGAAGTTCCAAATTTAGCAGTTAAAAAGGAAGAAGTTATTGAAGACAGCATAGATGAGCAAAGTAGTACACAGCCAGCCATTTTAGAAGCTGAAGCAAAGGAAGATAGCCTGAATATATTCGATAAATCTGCAGATGATATTGGATTCCAATTAAATGAACTTAGAAATGAATTACTGTTTGTCAATGAAGAAAAAGAAAATTATAAAAGACAATGTGAAAAGTTAAGTGAAAAAGTAAAAACATTAGAAATGAAGATAGTTGAAATGAATGATAACTATGTGAAGAAGGAAACTTGTCATCAGTCAACTGAAACGGATGCTACATTTTTACTTGAAAATGCTAATGGAAATTCTGAAAGTTCAGATCAGATGACATTTCAAATAGAGCAGACTCTGAAGGAGATAGAAAAGTTGACTGAACACTGTAACATGTTGCAAAATTTGAAAGCTGAATGTAGTAAATGTTCAAGCAATGAGAATAAAACTGAAGTGGATGAAATGGCTGTACAACTTGATGATGTTTTCAGACAACTGGACAAATGCAGTATTGAAAGAGACCAGTATAAAAGTGAGGTAAGTTATATAATTAATAGAAAGAAGAGTCAAAACAATAGAATAGACTAAACAGAAAACCAAAATAGCATTATTTGGGATTTAAAGTACTAGGTATTTTTCAAATTTAGAATTATTAATATAAGTTCTTAATCCTGACTTCTTAACTCTAACTCCAGATTTAATATGAAAAAATACAATTACCAGAAGGACATCATTACATTTAGTAGAGTGTGTATCTAAAAATAAACCAAAAAAAAAAAAAAACAGAAACAGAAACACACGCACACACCTTTTCTCAAAATCACTCCATGAAGCAACAACGCAGCTTAGTGGATAAAGTGGTAAACTTAGGAAGAATTGAGTTAAAATCTGCCTTCAGGCACATATTAACTACGTGATTTTGGGCAAATCACTTCTTTCTGCCTGTGTTTCCTCATCAGTAAAATGGGGTTAATGCCTACTTCCTAGAGTTGCTGTGAGGTTAAAATAAGAAAATATTTTGTAAAGTACTTGACAAATCTTAAAGTGTCTTAATAAAAAACTGGCTAGTATTAATATAATTATGCCAAACATGCACAAAAAGCCAATAATATCCATTTATCTTTTCCTTTGTAATTCCCCTCCTCTTCCTCTTTCCACCCTTGTGACTTGAGGAAAACCACTGGTTGTATATTTTTAAAAAGTCATTTTTCATCAAAAAAAGGTTTTTGCTTAGGCTTATGGTCATTTAATTTACAAAGTATTTATTTAACTTAAATTATAAAAGTTGTTCCTCTTACTTTCATCACTTTCTTAAAACATTTTTGTATTTTGTGATCATAGTACAGTTTTATAAAATTGGTTATAATGTGCTTTTTAGTATTTTTAGTTATGGAAATAGGGAATTAATTTTTTTTTATTTTTTGTTAGGTGGAATTATTAGAAATGGAAAAAACACAAATTGGCTTTCAGTGTGAAGAACTCAAAACTGAAGTTGAACAGTTAAAAGCCACAATTTCACAAATGACAAGATCAGATGATTCAACAACTAGTAACATTGAAGCTTCTATGAATTACTCTGATAGGGAAAGGTAAAAATCACTTTTTTTTACTAGGTAACATTTGTTTATAATTCTTTTTTAGCAGCTGTGATAGCAGGTAGATTCCTTCCAGCTCTAAATCAATGCTCCAGTGATTTTTCTCCATCACTCATTAATTCTTAATTGTTTGTGTGCCTCGCATCTTAAAACTACAGAATATAATAATTTTAAAACTGTCTCCTTTCCCAGGTTGTTTTGAATCTCATTTAAGAGGCAAAAATGAATAATTTAGAGAATGTTAAAAGCAATTTTATTATTTAGTTGAGATTGGTGAGATTAGTTGATCATTCATAATTGAAAGAGAAGCCTTTCTAGAGATGGGATATATTGGATCTTAAAGGCTGTAAGGTGCCAAGAGGGACATTTTAGCTATTAATTTTATTGTTTTTTATTTAGATATTTTTCTGATGATTTTTAAAACAATTTATAATTCTTATTTCAAAGAACATGTGATATGCATAAAACTTTTCTAGCATAGTTGAGGAAAGTATTTCTCCTCAAATTCTTTAGTATGGGCAAAAAAAATTTGGGGGTAATTGGTTTGTTGGACTCAATTCTAATTTTTCCTAGGCCTCGTTCTGTTCCTATCTTCTTGTTCCTTTGTTTCCTTCTTAGCTTTCCTTTCCTAGTCCTCTGACCTTCCAGAAAGTACACAAGTATTTGTGCAAAAATGCAAAATGACTACTTACCAGATAAAAATTTTTATTTCCTTTGGGTAAACATTTGTTTTTAAAAGGCTGTCTTGGGGGCAGCTGGGTAGCTCAGTGGAGTGAGAGCCAGGCCTAGAGACAGGAGGTCCTAGCTTCAAATCTGGCCTCAGACACTTCCCAGCTGTGTGACCCTGGGCAAGTCACTTGACCCCCATTGCCTACCCTTACCACTCTTCTGCCTAGGAGCCAATACACAGTATTGGCTCCAAGATGGAAGGTAAGGGCTTTAATAAAACAAACAAACAAACAAATAAATAAATGGAAGTGTAAACCTCTCTTCATTCTACTAGACTAACAAGGTCATTAATGGATATAACATATCTCTGATTCAGAAGGACCACAAATAGGCTCTGGAATTATTTAGGCCTTTTGCAGGATTTGATCCCAATTCTGGTCATGCTAATGCTGTTGCCAATTTTAGGATCTATAGGGAACCTCATCTTTCAGATCTTGTTCCCCTGAGCCTGCCTTGATACCTAATTTTCCCACTCATTAATCTGTGTTGTGTTATTTTGATAAGGCTTCATTTAAAATGAACATACTTTTGGAAGGTAACACCTTTAACTGTTATCCTTTTGTACAAATTATGAGTTTGGTAAATGTTTCAGGCCTTGAGGAATGGAACACTGGACATGTACATTTGGTGAAGGATGGATTAAAACATTCATTAGGTATTCATTGGTACTTAAGAAATGTTGGTTGATTTGAAGAAAGATCTAGAGCAGAGGGTTTTTTTGTGTTTTTTTTTTAAACCTTTACCTTCTGTCTTGGAGTCAGTACTGTGTATTGGCCCAAGGCAGAAGAGTGGTAAGGGTAGGCAATGGGGGTCAAGTGACTTGCCCAGGGTCACACGCCTGGGAAGTGTCTGAGGTCAGATTTGAAGCTAGGACCTCCCATCTCTAGGCCTGGCTCTCAATCCACTGAGCTACCCAGCTGCCCGTAGAGCAGAGGTTTTTAACATGAGGTCTATAACTTGCTTTTACCTCAAAAATTAATTAATTAATTAATTTAGGGGTTTTTTTTGCCCCCCCCCCCCATGGTTACATGAGTCATGTCCTTTCCCTCCCTACCCCCGCCCCTCTTCTGTAGCCAATGAGCAATTCCACTGGATTTTTACATGTATTGTTGTTCAAAACCTATTTCAATATTATTACTATTTGCAATAGGTGTAACTTGTTTTTAAAAATATTTTGATAACCATTTCTATATAACTAATTTCTTTTATTATGCTATACCTTTTAAAACATTATTCTAGAATAGGTGCATAGATTTCATCTGGCCGTCCATGGCAAAAAAAAAGTTGGGAATTCCTTGTCAAGAACATATATATAGAACAGCTGGGTAGCTCAGTGGATTGAGAGTCAGGCCTAGAGACAGGAGGTCCTAGGTTCAAATCTGGCCTCAGACACTTCCCAGCTGTGTGACCCTGGGCAAGTCACTTGACCCCCATTGCCTACCCTTACCAATCTTCCACCTATAAGTCAATACATAGAAGTTAAGGGTTTAAAATTTAAAAAAAAAAAAAAAAGAACATATATATATATAGCTTACTCTTTTGTTGTTAGGCTAGTTGAAGTTTGAGAACCCACAATGGTAGTACGGAAAAAGTATAATACAAACATTTTATGTACTTCAAATTTTTGCCATCCTAGCCAAAAGGCGCAGGATGTGTTCTTGGTAAGCATTTGGTTTGTTTTCTATTTCTAGAAAGTATGGTGAAAAAGAATTGAGATCCATGAGGCATGGGAATCAGATAGGAGTTAAGATAAGAGATAAAAAGCATAGGTGGAAGAAGGCCATGAAATTTTATAAAATGTTCAAGAGGGCAGGTATCTGGAATCATAGCATTCTGAGCCATTCTGATACTTAGTGCATGGTAAAGTGACTCTTGCCCAAAATATCATTCTGCAACCAAATGAGTAATGAGCCTCTCTGAACCTTAGATTGGTCCTTAGATAAAAGACAAGTAATCAGTCCATCAATAACTAACTGTATATTAATTTCAGTTTGGAGTGAACCTGCTCAAGCTTGAAAATATAGGGTCAGTCCCATGTTATGATGATTCCTTGTGGAGTATATTTTAGAAATAATTTTTTTCAGGCATTGGTTGCGTTAGATGGCTTATTATGTTGAAATTCTGAAACACTAATTCTGTGAGACATCTTAACAATTCTTGAGTAGAGGATTTTAGTGTAAAATCTTTAAAAATTATTGTTTTCTTTTAACCACATGTATGTACATTTTAATAACAATAACTCATATTTATGTAGATTTACATTTTCTTTTGCAACAACCCCCAAAAGTTGTATTCTTAGTAAAGAATTTTCCTTGTAGAACAATTTGACTATGAGAAGTACTGAAGAAGGATCACTAAAACAGTTAAATTAAAAAAAGAAAGGAATTATTTGGCAAGATAAGAAAAGTATAATTCTCTTGTTATATGCAACAGAATTCTTTTGAGAATTAGAGATAATGCTTTGCAAACACATGTTACACTGGGAAGGTATATTAGCTCTGAAGTCATGGGTCTTAGGTTCAAATCCTGCCCCTAATATGTATGGGACCTTAGGAAAGACAGAGATTTCTCTTGTCTCTGCAACAAGATTGTTGTATAGTCAAATGAAATAATGTAATTAATTTTCCTGCCCTGTTAATTCCTCTGTAGAATAAAGGAGTTGGAATAGATGGCGTGCTCTGATCTAGATCTATCATCCTGCGAACTTCAAGTTGCTACATAAATGTCAGCTATAAGAACAGAACTGAAAAAATTCTTAGAGATCATCTAGTCTATCTCCATCTCATAGATAAGGAAACTGAGGCATAGAGATATTAAGTATAAGACCAATCAAATATTTACTGACAGAGCACTACTTAGAACCCAGGTCTCTAGTTCTATGTTTTTTCTATGATAATACCAAGTTATCTTATTGTGGAAAAAAAACACTTTGTAATGCAAATAACCATCCTTTTAATTTGTAGTTAGTAAAGATTTTCTCCAGGACTATAATGTTGTCTTCCTTAAATAGTGTTTTAAAAAAATTAAACTTAACCTTTGTTTCTTTTAGTTTTTATATGTTATTTGTACTAGACTTAAATGTAACTGTCATTACATTTAATCCTCCAAACTTTTAAATGAAATGCTCTTTCCTCTCTTTTTATTTATTATTTCTCTACAAAACATGTTTTTAGTAATTTTTTTCTTTTAATCTTATTTTTTGGGCTTGCTTAAATATATACAATGTACATTTTGATATTTCACTTTAGTCTTAAGCTCTAATGCTGATAAAATTTATATATTTACATATTGTTTCATGTCTGTTTTTACAGTCTCAAACTTCGATCCCTTCGAGTTAATGTGGGCCAGCTGTTGGCTTCAATTATGCCTGATCTAGATCTACAGCAAGTAAATTATGATATTGATGTAGTTGATGAAATTTTAGGACAGGTTGTTGAACAAATGCATGAAATCAATAGTACGTAAAGTATATTTTCTGTGAAATAATTTCTCAGTATTTCTGTTGTATAGTTTTCAAGAGGTAGGCAGTATTATTCTTTTTTTAAGGTACAATAGGTAATAAACTAAAGTACCAATTATGCCTACTGAAAAAATACATATTCTATGCACTCAGATATTCCTACAAATGCTGTGGATACTTTGTCATAACTTTAAAAAATACTGAAAGGTGTTGATCTTTAGCCAGAAATCGTATTACAGATATAAATGTATTTATAATTAAGTCTGCATATATTTTTTATGATGATAATGGGGACTGGTGTTTTCGGTAAAAGCTTTTCCGATCACCTCAGACCTTTGTGCAATCTTTCCAGTCCCTCAAATTATATTTCCCCCCCTAAAATGAGGTATTGTGCCACAATTTAAATGGAGAATTTTCCTTTAGCTTTCTTACATAAAGAATCTTTGGGAATTTTTACTTTAATCTACCTATTTATGACTGAGATTAGTGCCTGCTTTGTGAACCATTTTTAGTAAATGGTTGTTAGATTATTTTAGATGGTTTCCTATCCTTGAAATTGGACATTCTTTAAAACAATGTAGCAATAACAGTGGTTATGTTGGTTTTCCTGTTGACTTATCCTTATAGTTATATAACACTTTGATCCTATTTTAATTTCAATGCTACACTTTTCTCCTACAGAGATTGCCAATCATATTGAATAACAGAAGTGTTTTTTAAAAAGTAGGGACAGATAAGCTTAAGTGTCAGCAAATAAGAAGGTTGACTATATAAGTGTTTAATATACATCATGAAACTCATTTTTGTCTTTTTTGTGAAAAATGAGTGTGATTTTCTATTTTTTTTTTTTTTTTTAGTTTTCTGTGCTTTTTAGGCAATTTTTTGATTTTGCTGGATGTTCTCTTGAGGAATATTACATTCTTAGTTATGTTACCTTAAATATTCCTCTAAAGTTAATTGGAACTATTGCTCTAGTATTGTACTGTTGCGAACTGTATTGCATTATTATGCTTTGTATTTGCTGCATTTCGGTGGAATTTCTAACATGTGGCTGTTTCTATTACATGTAACAATGTATGTGTATATAAACAATTCAAAACCTTATTTTTCTCAATTAAAGTGTTGGGTTTTCCAAATCATTTATTATTTATTTTGTTTTTTTCCCTGGACTATTCAATACTTGTATAGGATACTTTTATAAGGTATGCATAAATACATTTAGATCATATTAAGATAATAAAATTTTTATGGTATATAAGGCACCCAAAAGCAGCAAGTAAATGGATTTGGTTATTATGTATGGTTGATAAAGTGATTAAAAGTGTATTTTTTGTATAAAATGGTTTTCTGTCAAACTTGTAACTGGTCGAATTTTTTTAAAAACTTATAATAAACTACATAATGGCTAACTTCAGACACTATTTTAGAAGTGATCTTAACTTTGGACTTTCTGGTGGCTTAATTGAAGTTGGTTAAGGTGGTGAAAGGAGTGTGTTTCAGTTCATGGCTGGTCCACCAAATGCCCTTTGTATCTGGCCTTCTAAATCTATTCCGTCTCTATTGTAGCATCTAGCTGCCTCAATGAGCCTAGGAGGCTACAGGTAAACCACAGTCACTTCATCTGAATCTGTCATTTTTTCCAAACCAAATTGAACAAGGGAGGGGAGGCAGGGAAGAACACAGATGATGGTCCAGATGAATAACAATTTGGAACAATTTGGCTGACTATAAGTTATGACCTCAGTCTATGCATCTTAGGTTTTTTGTTTGGTTTTCTCACTTACTACTATTTTCTGAAGTTTTTGAGCAGCAGCATCATGCAAGGTCTCCTGTAAAACCTGGAGTCAGGCAGCTCTGATTTCATATCCAACATCAGACACCTACTAGGTGTGTGACTCCAGGCAAGTCACTTGTTTGCTTCAGTTTCCTCAACTGTAAAATGGGGATAATAATAGCACCTACCTCCCAGGGTTGTTGTGAGGATAAAATGAGATATTTATAATGTGCTTGGTACAATATAGTATAGTGCCTGGCACAGTAGGCAATATTATCGTTATCATCATCCCAGGAAATCTAACAGCTGCTGAGATGAGGTGTCGTGTTGGAAAATAATTCTTGGTGTTATTTGACTTCTTTTTAGGAGATCTATACCATTTCTTCAACACAGTGAATTTGTTGTATTTGCAAATAGTCCCTACTGCATATTTACAAGATAGCTTTCAGCACTTTCAAATGGGTGATCATTCTCATCTTAACATTTTTCTTCAATCACATTGGCAATAGGCCTTGTGAGAAAAATATTGTGGGAGGTATTTTTAAAAATTGATTATCAGTGTTGGTTATCATTATCAAAAGCAGCCCATTCCCACCTTGCACACAGATAATCACAAATACTATTGCAAATCAGAAAAGCTAATATGACTTTAGTTTAACATAAGGCCCAGGTCTGGGATACTAGTAAACTTCCCATCACCTAAATTCATAATTTCAGATCTATTCTTTATGCTTCTCTCACTCTACTACATATCCACTGTGTTGCTATGTCTTTATCAGTTCCACTTATGCATCTGTGCCTTTCCACTCATGGGGTCATTACCCTAGTTTGTTACTTCTCTTTCTCTCTTTGTCTCAAATCCATCCTCCACAGAGCTGCCAAAGTAATATTCCTAAAGCATAAGTCTGAGTATAGTATTCTCTTGGACAATAAACTATAGTGATTTCTTTGATCCAATACAAATTCCTCTTTGTCCTTTAAATTCCTTAATGACCAGGCACAACAAAGAATTTGAAACTGAGGGGATGTCCATCAGTTAGAGAGTGGCTGAAGTTGTGGTATTTGGTTGTGGTGAAATATTGTGCTATAAGAAATTAGAAGCAGAATGATTGCTGAAAAACCTGGGTAGGCTTATGTGAATTGATGCACAGTGAACTGAATGGAACAATGAGAACATTGTACATAGTAACAGCAATATTGCAAGGATGATCAACTGTGAAAGACTTAACTACTCTGGCCAAGACAGTGATCCAAGACAGTTCCAAAGGACACATGATGAAAAATGCTCTTCACTTCCAGAGAGAACTGATGAACTCTGGGTTATGTCAAAGAAATACTTTAAAATTTTTTATTTGTTTTTCTTGTGTTATGTGTGTGTATTTTATTTTTGAACATGGCTAATATGGAAATATGTTTTGCATGACTTTACATGTATAATTGATATTGCTTTCTCAAAGGATGGGGTAAGGGTGGAAGGAAAGGGAGAATTTGGAACTCAATTTTTAAAACATGAATGTTAATTTTTTTAACATGTAATTGGGAAATATTTAACAAAATTATATTGGTGTGGGGCAGCTGGGTAGCTCAGTGGAGTGAGAGTCAGGCCTAGAGACAGGAGGTCCTAGCTTCAAATCTGGCCTCAGACACTTCCCAGCTGTGTGACCCTGGGCAGGTCACTTGACCTCCCATTGCCCACCCTTACCACTCTTCCACCTATCAGACAATACACCGAAAGTACAAGGGTTTAAAAAAAAATTTATATTGGTGTATATTTATTTATAAAGGGGAAAAAACAACCAGGCCCAAATTTACCTTTCAAGGCTTATGCATAGCATACTCAAAACATTACTGTTTAATTAATGATTACACAGTCAGGAAACATTTAAGTGCCTTCTTTGTGCCAGGAACTATGCGAAATACTGGGGAAACAAAGTATAGAGAAATGTTATTTTAAAAACCTTCTTTTTTAACAACCTTATATTCTAACAGTGTTGTGGAGGGAGAAGATATGCAAGTGACTATTTTAAAGTTTTTTTCTGTCTATCTTCTTCCCCCTCCCCTTCTGTCTATCTGTATGTGTATATGTGTATGCATGATAAATTGTAGATAATCTCAGAGGAAAGGCACTATGGTTAAAGAGGACTGGGAAAGATTTAGTGCATAAGTGGAGACATTAGCTGAGATGTGAAGGAAGGTGAAGAAGCCCAGAGGTGGGAAATGAAGCATGAGAAAATTCTAAGCAGGGTGGATATGGTCAGAATTAGGTGTAATGGTATGTAGGAAAGAGGTCAGTATCTCTAGATTGTAGAGTACATGGAGGGGAGAATAAGGTGTAAAGAGATCAAGATCTGAATGAATTTGAATGCCAAAGAGATGGGTTTGGGTTTTTTTTTTTTTCATCCTGAAATTGGGAGCCATTGAACTTTATTGAATACAAGACTGTAATGGGCAGCTGGGTAGCTCAGTGGATTGAGAGCCAGGCCTAGAGACAGGAGGTCCTAGGTTCAAATATGACCTCAGACACTTCCCAGCTGTATGACCCTGGGCAAGTCACTTGACCTCCACTGCCTACCCTTACTGCTCTTCTGCCTTGGAGCCAATATTGGCTTCTTTCTTGAGTGACTGGGAAGATAAAGGTACCTTAGAGCAGTGATGGGCAAACTACAGCACGGGCCAGATGCGGCCCCCTGAAATGTTATTTCTGGCCACTCTACATTATTCCTAATCTGACGAATACAATGAGTAGGATACAATACATGAAACTTCGAAAGAGTTGCCTTAGAAACAGACTGACAAGTGAGCATTTCCTTTCCTTTGGCCCCCTCTTTAAAAAGTTTGCCCATTACTGCCTTAGAGGATAATTGGGAAGTTAAGAGGGATGGATTTTAGGGAAAACATTATGATTTCAGTGTTGTATGTGTTGCTTTTAAAATGTCTACAAAATATCCAATATATGTGGAGATGAGACTAGAGATCAGATGAGAAAGGTTAAGGGCTGGATGAGAATCATCTAGAGATGATAATTCAATCTGTGGCAGTTGAATTAAGTCACCAGTGGAAATAGTATGGAGTAATAGTTGAAGTGCAGAGTAGACAAAAAGTGCAACAAGCTGATCTCCATTCCCACTCCTTCAGACTGATCTAGAAAAAGCAAATATTGAATCCTTGATTTGGAAATCAGAGATTACAGTAATATATTTTTCCAACCAAAGTTGGCCTAGGAGGGTAGACCCTCTGGACACAGAATAAAATCTGGCAAGGAGTACAGTGTATTCCAACACAGAAATTGATGTACCACAGCAAGAAGAGGTCCCAGATCCAGCACAGAGGGTTCTAAATGAATGTAGAGTGCAAGAATAGGTGCCAACTGGCAACTCTATTTGCTCCCTACCCAGTTCTAAATAATTGATTAAGTAGAGACTCAGGAGGGTTTCTTAGTGGAGGAATGACATTTGAGGGTAAGGAGTGGTCACACATCCAAGATGTAGATTGAGCAAAGATCAAGGTCAGAAGCAGGCAGCACCTTTGTGGATTAGATCCTCTTCTGGAATCCTAGCGACATCTTCTAGCCCAGTCTGAATTGTGTAGAGCAATGATGGGCAAACTTTTTAAAGAGGGGCTCAAAGGAAAGGAAATGCTTATCTCTCAGTCTGTTTCTAGGGCAACTCTTTAGAAGTTTCATTGTATTGTATCCTACTCATTGTATTCATCAGATTAGGAATAGTGTGGAGCTGCTGGATAGAACATTCCAGGGGGCAGCATCTGGCCTTCGGGCTGTAGTTTGCCCATCATTGGGTAAGAGGTATTACTAGGAAGGAAATCGCAAACCAAAAAGGTGAAGCCTGTTTGTCACTGAACCAGCAGAGCTCCCCATCTAGCTGATAGTAACTAGTCCAGCAATGGTCTACTGAAACTCCAAATGGAGTTAAGGTGAATAGGGGTGGTACTCAGACCCCAACTGAGTCACAAAATTGCTTAGCTCTGAGCAGGGGACAATAATCAAACCTTGTCCTGGTCCCCAGCCTGAGCTTACCCTGAGGTTAACTGGAGACCCCAGAATAATGTTCTCCAAGGAAGTAGCAACAGGACCCTCTAGAAGTGTGCAGATCCTGGCCTTAATATCTGAAGTTAGCAGGCTGGAAGAATGAACAATCCAAAATCTAACCTTAAAAAAAAAAAATCCAACCTTAAAAAGTAGTTATGGTGAGAGGGATGTTCAGGACACAAACAGAAAAGAATAACTGCAATACGTTGATAAGAAAAGCTTCAAAGAAGGACTTAGCGTGGGCACAATTAACTTAGAATTCATGGAAGAAATGAAGCATGAGTGTCTTTAAGAACACTAGAGGAAAAATACTGGAAAAGAAACAAAAGCTAGGAAAGAAAGAAATAGGGAATTAATAGCATGGCATAAGAATACAAAACCTACCCAAATTTACAAACGCCCTGAAAATAAAATGGACCAAATAGAGTGTAAGGACTCCATGTGACAATAAAAAAATAAAACCCAGGGGAAATGATAGGGGAACAAAATTATTTCACAGTAAAAAAATTAACTAGAAAACATCGAAGAGAAAAAAAGTTTTAAGAATCACTGACTACCTGAATGCCATGACCCCACCCACCCACCTCCACTCCTAAACATTTTTTAAATTTAATTAATTAATTTAGACTGTTTTTCTATGGTTACATGATTCATGTTCTTTCCCTCCTCCCTCCTGGAGCCAACGAGCGATTCCTCTTAGTTTTACGTGTATCATTTATCAATACCTATTTCCATATTATCAATATTTGCAATAGAGTGATCATTTAAAGTCAACATCCCCAATCATATCCCCATCAAACCATGTGTTCAATCATATGTTTTTCTTCTGTGTTTCTACTCCCACAGTTCTTTCTCTGAATATGGATAGCATTCTTTCTCCTAAGTCCCTCAGAATTGTCCTGGATCATTGCATTGATCCTAGCAGAGAAGTTCATTACTTCTTTACAGTTCAATTGTGTCATAGTGTATCCATCTCTGTGTGTAAGGTTCTCCTAGTTCTGCTCCTTTCACTCTGCATCAATTCCTGGAGGTCGCTCCAGTTCACATGGAATTCCTCCAGTTCTCTCTTCCTTTCAGCACAACCATCCCGCTGCCACTCCTTAAAAAAAAAAAAAGCCTAGACTTCAAATTTAAATATTAAATGTAAGCTGTCCAGATCTCTTCAAATCAGAAAGTAATGTAACTAGAATCAACCAGTCACTGATGCAAGAAAACCAAATTGACAACTCTCAGAAATGTGATTGTCAAAATCAAGAGCGTCCAGGTGAAAGGAAAAAATACTGCCAGCAACATAAAGCATAAATGAACAGAGCTCTTGGAATATGAAAGAATATAGGCTTATAGCAAAGAATAATTTACTCAGCAAAACGATATATTTCTAAATCTTATTTATTTATTTAAATTTAAGTGTTTTCCCATCTTTATGTAATTCATTTTCTTTCCCTCCCCATTTCCTCTCCCCACCCCCCCCAGCCAACAAGCAGTTCCACTGGGTTATACAAATGTCACTTCATACCTATTTTCAGATTATTCCTTTTTTTTTCTATAGAGCAATCTTTTAATGCCTAAACCCCAAATCACATACTCATATATACATGTGATAAGTGATATGTCATATGGTTTTTTTTATGTGTTTCTACTCTCATAGTTCTTTCTCTCAATGTGAATAGCATTCTTTAGCATAAGTCCTTCAGGAGTATCCTAGCTTGTTGCATTGCTCTGAGTCCATTACAGTGAGTTTTTCCACAATGCTTTAATTTCTGTGTACAATGTCTCCTGGTTCTGCTCATTTTACTCTGCATCAGTTCATTGAGGTTCTCCCAGTTCATATGGAAAGCTTCCAGATCATCAATCCTCACAGCACAATAGCATTCCATCACCATCATATACAATTTGTTCAGCCATTCCCCAACTGAGGGAGACCCCCTAATTTTCCAATTTTTCCCCACCCACCAAGAGAATGGCTGTGAATATTTTTGTACAAGTATTTTTCCTTATTATCTCTTTGGGGTACAAGCCTAGCAGTAGTATGTCTAGATCAGGGCATGCATTCTTTTTTTTTTTTTATTGTTTAGAAAATTTTTTTCCACGGTTACATGATTCATGTTCTTAACCTCCCCTCTCCCCAACACCCTCCTCCCCCCACCCATAGCCGAAGCGCATTTCTACTGGTTTCTTCATGTGTCATCAATTAAGACCTATTTCTATATTATTGATAATTGCACTAGGATGGTCATTTAGAGTCTACATCCAAAATCATGACCACAGCAACCCAATGTGTTCAAGGAGTTGTTTTTCTTCTGTGTTTCCACTCTTGCAGTTCTTCCTCTGAATGTGGGTAGCGTTCTTTTCCATGAATCCCTCAGAATTGTCCTGGGTCATTGCATTGCTGCTAGTACAGAATTCCATTACATTCAATTTTACCACAGTGTATCAGTCTCTGTGTACAATGTTCTTCTGGCTCTGCTCCTTTCACTCTGCATCAGTTCCTGGAGGTCGTTCCAGTTCACATGGAACTCCTCCAATTCATTATTCCTTTGAGCACAATAGTATTCCATCACCAACAGATACCACAATTTGTTCAGCCATCCCCCAATTGAAGAGCATAGCCTCGTTTTCCAGTTTTTTGCCACCAGAAAGAGCACGGCTATCAATATTTTTGTACATCTTTTTCAGGGAATGAATTCTTTTAAAGCCCTTTGTTCATAATTCCAAATTGCCTTCCAGAATGGCTGAATTAATTCACAACTCTACCAGCAATGCATTAGTGTCCTCATTTCTTTTTTTTCCCCCCATGGTTACATGATTCATGTTCTTTCCTTCCCCTCTTCTCCCCCAAACACCCCCCTCCCCTGTAGCCAACGAGCAATTCCACTGAGTTTTACATGTCATTGATCAAGTGTCCTGATTTGTAACAAAATTTTATAATCCCTATGGAGCGGGGAGGGAATGGATTTTTCATGAGAGGACTTCCAAATATTTTGAATGAAAGTACTAGAGTTGCAAAGAAATTTTGAGGTGCAATCAGGAGTTGAGAAACAAGAAGATAAACATAATGAACAGTGATGAAGGACTAAACAAGGATGAAAAACTGTTTAAATTCTAATAAGAGGAGGAGATAAGAACTGTATCCTCCTAGGGTCAGAGAGAGAACATAATTAGAAGGCCTGGCATTGGTTCTATTATGCTTTGATGATCTTAAAAGAAACATCAGAAGGATAGGGAAAAGGAAGGTTGGGGGAAATTATCTCAATGATTAATGTATGGTAAAAGGCTTATACAAACACGTTACTGAATTGGTCAAAGGAGAGAAGTAGGTTTTGTGTGTGTGTGTGTGTGTGTGTGTGTGTGTGTGTGTGTACATACAGAAATATATTTCACTCAACAATGAAACAGAAAAGAGCCTAACAGGGAAAGTAGGTTATGTGGAAGATCAATCCTAAGCAAAATAAATTCTGAAGGCCTGTACAAAAATATTGGTAATTGAATTGGAGAGCGAAGGACTACTCATCAATTAGAAGATGGTTGAACAGGTGTGATATGTGATGGAATACTGTTGTGCCATAAGAAATGATGGAGATCATTTCAGAGAAACTTGAGATTTGTATGAACTGATGCAGAGTGAAGTGGACAGAGCCAGAAGAACAATTAATACAGTGACACTATAACAAAGAAAAGTGAATTTGAAAGATTTAGAAACCGATCCCCAGAATGATCAACCATGATTCTAGAAGATTTCAAATGGAACATGGTATGTACTAGAGATGGAGAGGTGAAGGTCTTAGAATGTAAAATGAGACTTTGGGGGAAGATGGTTAACATGGAAATTTATTTTGCTTGACCATATAAGTTTGTAGTGGAGATTTTGTTTTCTCAATTGGGAGTATCTGGGAGGGAGAAGTAGATTTTTGGTCATAGAAAAACATTTTAAGGAAATATAAAGAATAAGAGAAGAGAGCCCAAGACAGAACCTTGGGGAAAATACTTATGGTTAGCACACGTGACTTAGATGTAGATCTAGGAAAAGAGATTGGAGTGGTCAGAGGTAGAAAAGCTAGGAAAGTACTATACTAAAACCTAGAGAAAATAGATTATCAATAAGATAATGCTTGTTAGAGGCTGCAAAATGGTCAAGGAGGAATTTGAAAAGGTTATTAGAGTTGGGTCAAAGATACAACTATTAAGGCAAAGTGGCACAGTTGTTGGGCCCGGAGTCAGGAAGACTTATCTTCCTGAGCTTAAATCTGGCTTCAGATACTTAATAACTATGTGACCCTGGGCAAGTCACTTAACTCCATTTGCCTCAGTTTCCTCAAATTTGAATGAGTTGGAGAAGGAAATGGAGAATCACTCCAGGATCTTTGTCAAGAAAACCCCAAATAGTATCACAAAGGGTCAGACAACACTGAAAAACAATAACAAAATGACTTTGTGTAACTGAGTTTGGGTGGAGGAGTAGGTCATGGGCAAAAACTAAGTTGAGGAATTGGGAGGTTAGGGCATTTAAAGGTGAAGATATTCTTAATATGGGGAAAGAAACTGTAGAAGATTGAAAGGACTGATCCAGGCACTGAACTCCTTAAGGAAGGGAAGAGAGCATCTTTAAGGTCAGCATGATTTTGATTGATAAACTCAAGATTAAATGACCAAATTGGCAACCTCACTGTTCCTCATACACAACATTCATCTCCTGTTTTCTTACCTTTGTGATATAATACTTGTTTTGAAAACATTGGAGAATAGTTTAGCATAGTCCAAATTCACCTTTGCTTATGTGTGATTTTGTTACTGTGCATAAGAAAACTGCATCATGGTGGGGAAGGGCTTTCATGGGGATGGAAGTGAGTTTTATGGAGGGGGGAGGGTTGGAGGAGAAAAGCAGAGATATCTGGCTCCAACTAGGGGGAAAGTGCTACTTGGGTCATCTTCCTAGACCCAGGATTGGGTGAGAGCTACTGGTAGATAGGGTTCATATAACTTATCTTGGGGATGATTGAGAATTGGGATATTCTGAGACAGGCATGAAGGGAAGAGAAGACAGACACTCTCCCCACCCCTCATGCCCTGCAAGGCATACCACCTTCTCCAAGAGCAGACACTTAACAGTGACCCTCTGCCTGCCTCCCAACATGCCTAGGGATAAGCCAGCCTGAGAGTACCTTTAGGGAAGTAGGCCATTGGGGTGAAATTAGGGTTTCAGTGGCTGTCCGCTTCCAACTTCAGGTCTTTATCAAGGTAAAGTGCCATATTTATTGTATATCTTCAGGGGCCCATAAGAGCTGTGAGTGGAGAGAGGCTGGCTCATACCAACACACTCCACCTTCCCTATTTGCTGTGGGAACCAGGATGCAGGTTGAGCCACAGCCTGAGGATCTCTTCATTGTTTATTGAAGTACTTTTGTATTAATAATTTTTATATGTATAATAATTATATAATGACTTTATATATAATTTTGTATTAATAATTATATGTAATATAATTTATATTAATAATTATATATGTAATCATTTTAATTAGGTTTGTATCTTTTTTATTTTTTGGTCACTGACTTTTAGTACCCCAATCCTATTTTCTTCATAAAACATGGGGGTTTTATTTAATGATAATTCACAGCCTCAGGATTTTTAGGAATGAGTATTGCCTGTACTCCATCCTTACCACCTAGTAGAATCCCTTCATTTTTTTCAAAGCTTAGCCAAATCTCCAAATTCTCCAAATGAAGCCTTTCTTGATCCTCTCACAGTTTAGTGCTTACCCCATATAAAAGTACTCTGTGTTCATTTTGTATATTTCGCATGTTCATATTGTCTTTCCCTATCTTTTTTTTTTTTTGAGGGCAAGGACATTTTTGTTTTTGTATTTCAAGCACAGTGGTACAGAGTAGTGCTTAAGTGTTTAGTGATTGATTTTGTAAAGATTTGAACTATCCAAAAATCAAATGTTCTGCCTTGGATGGAAAACAAGCAAAGGCTGAATGCCCATTTGTCAGGTAGGTTGTAGATGGAGTTTCTTTAGACACAGTTTGTCATAAGTCCTGAGATCTGTTTCAATTCTGAGATTATAGGAACATAGATTTAGAGCTGGAAGTGGGTAAGGAGCCATTTATTCTGTCTCATTTTACTGATGTGGAAACTAAAGTCCAGATATGCCCTTTTTTTCCCTAGGTCAAATGGGATTTGAATACAGGCTCTGCTACTTTCTACCTGTTTGACCTAGGGAAAAATTGACTACTTCAGTTTCCACATTTGTAAAAGGAGGAAAAAAGGCTACATTCTTGCTTCTCCTGGAACCTGGCCGTTACCCCCATCCCCAGGAAAATCTCTAACAAGTCAAAAGGGGAAAGCTAGAAATTCATCTTTGGAACTGACAGCCACCTTCTTAATAATGGATAAAACCTGTAGGCACACAAAACTTCTTCCTGAGGCTCTGATGAGCTTTTAACAAATCTCATTTGGACACCAGAGTTTGAGTTTCCTTGCATTATTTTCCCTAGGGGAGATAATAAGTTATCACAAAATTACTCCTTTTGGATTGGCCCTTCTGCCAAATGTAGGAATTGAAAGGAATAGGTGAAAATGATGTCACGTGGGCAATTTCAAAAGTTATTTTTCTTACTATTTTTAAGTCTAACTTTACATTCAATCTTTTATATACTTACTAAAGAAGTAAAATCCAGGACAGAAAAATTCAATAGACAAGGGGTACCCTTCACAAGCTAGGTCATCCTGCCTTTCTGGACTTTACTCACTTATACATTCCAACTAAATTGGCCTACGAACTGTCCCACTAATTAGGCACAGCCTCCTTGCACATGTCTGGAACGCACTCTTCATCTCTACCCATTTTACTTCCTTGAAACCTCAGCTCTGTTGCCCCAAAGGAAGCCTAACCTTGTTTTTTCCTTCCCGCCATTCGTGCCTTTTCCTGTGGAGAACAGGGGTGAAAAAGTCATATTTAGCGGTGAGATGCCCCGACTAGTGCCTAGGGATCGCAAGTTTAACAGAAATATGAGACAAGAGAGTTGACTTCCTATGTCACCAACTTCACTCGCCACTCAAATGCCATGCTTTCTTTTATATAGACCGCATTAATTTGCACCGTGATCCTTAACAAAGAACCTCTAGGCTTCAATTCCCTAAGGCCCCAAACTCCAATTGCTGCACTGTTCGCCAAACTGGGCTGAAACCTTTAAATTTCGGGTAAGTGACGCAAAGAACCATTTGAATGTAAAACTACTACGGACTGGGGCTTGGGATACGCCGATCCTCTTCCTCCCCATCAGCCCGTTTAGGGAAGTGGGCAGTGCGAGGGCCGCCTCTGGCCCCGCCCCTCCGCTCCCGCCATTCGCAGGGCCAGTGGGGCGGGCCACCGACGTGAGCGCGGGAATCTGGTGTTTGTGGCGGCTGCAGTGAAATTTCCCGGTCTCCTGTTTTTTGACTTCGGGGCCTTTCTGTGCCTTCCCAGCTTCCCTCAAGGCAAGGCTGCGATCTGGGGAGCGGAGAAGAACTGAGGTTTGTTTCGCTGAGATGTATGCCTCACAGCGGGAGGAGTTTGGACTCTGGGATGGGTGGGTTTGGTTCCGGCTTCCCTGAAACTAGGTCCTTGGAGGACCGTAGCGGAGTGTGGGCAGGAGGAGGGGCTTCATCCCCCTCAGGGCACACATCGCACCCGACCAGTCTCTGATTTGAAATCTCTCGGGCTAGGGCCGGGGTTGCGGACCAGTGGCCTCCTGGGCCTGAGACTCCCGACCCCATATTCTCAGAGAGAGATCGCATTTGCTCAGTTTCCTCTCACCTGGTCCTCTGCTCCCTTCTCAGCGCCTCAGGTCAGGCCCCCGCCGCTGCTCCTTCCGGTCTCCGTCCCTTCTGACCCTGCTCCTGCTCCTGCGCCTGCTGGTGGGAAAGCCGAGCGGGTCTCTGTGTGGAGAGGCTTGGGGTCCTTTTCAGGGCCGAGCCCCAGGATAGGCAGGTGCTCCCACCCCTTAACTCAATCCCAGGGTAACTGTGGCTGAGCGTACCACCTCTTGAGACCTGTGTATGGTGTATGTGTGTAACCGGGCTTCGGTGTTCTCTGTAGTTCCAAAAAGAACCTGTGGCCAAGGATTTGAGGTTCTAAAGGAGAATGAAGGTGATTACTTGTGAGATAGCATGGCACAACAAAGAACCAGTGTACAGCCTGGATTTCCAGCATGGGACTGATGGGAAAATTCATAGATTGGCTTCTTCAGGAGTAGACACAGCTGTGCGGGTAAGTTCAAAACTTGCAGGAGAAAATGTAAAATGGGGTAATATAAACGAGGAGATCTAGCTCCTGAGGTTGGGATTTTATTAGTTGGAGGGATTTCCTTCCCTCATAATCAGCACCTTAGTCTTAGACCTGGGAGCGCTGCGGAGGCTAATGCCTGGTCCAGGGTCACAATGACATTAGCTATCACAAGTAAGACTGTGTCTCTGAAGCCAAATCTTATTTAGTGCCTATTATAATTTTTATTCATCTAATTAGAATTAGACCCTAGTTTGAGTATGATGAGCCTAGTGATGCTGTCTACTTCACAGTATTTTTAGGATTAAGGGATATAACATTTCTGAAAGTACTTTTTAATCATAATCTAATAGATACATGATCTCTACTTCCAAGTTGTACAGATCCTTACCTATCCATCTTATCCAATTTTTGTCCTTGTTTTTTCCCTAAATCCGACAAAAGTCCACCTGTGGTAGATTCCAAGGGTCTTCTCATTCTTTTGACATTGCATGGATACCTATGTATACCCTAACCATTTTTTCTCATAACACCATAAAAGTCATTCTTATTTCAAAGGGACCTTTATTTTGCAATTTAAAAAGGAAATCTTTTTGTTTCTGACATTAATGATGCCTTTTTTTTAATCAATAGATCTGGAAAGTAGAAAAAGGACCAGATGGGAAAGCCATTGTAGAATTTTTGTCCAATCTTGCTCGCCATACAAAAGCAGTAAATGTTGTTCGGTTTTCTCCTAATGGGGAAATCTTAGCATCTGGGGGAGATGGTGAGTACTGTTACATTTAGCATTTATATCTAGAAACTGTCTACCTCAAGCTTTAAGTAGATGATGGAATTTGGGCTTTTGGCTTGATCTAGTTTTTTAAAAATTCAACATTTCATATAGCAAATATAGGTATCTCTAGACATATTGACTTTTCCTAGCACATTTTTGATATATCATGGGTAGGCATAAGAAATTAAATGGGAATCTTTGGGGAGTTTTGCAGAAGCCATAGACAACGTGCAAAGACCGGCAGATGACACAGGAAAAGTTTAGAAACTCAGAAATGCAGAAAACACATGTATTGTATGACAATAATATATTTTATCTTTTAATACTATAAATATACACAATTTCTTTTTTAAGGTTAAAGAAAGTAAAAAATTAATGTTTACCTTTGAGATATGGAAGGGAAACCTGTACTTAACACAAATTTTACAATCAGGTACTGTAAAAAATCCATAAAAGAAAAAGAAAAATTTATTGCAAAAATTTTTATGCAGATTTCTCATATCACAGAGGTACGTTCCATGCCCCTAATCCCTGAGATGTGGAAGGAATACCTGTATAATCATCTATATAATGGATACTTATGATTTTCTATTAGATGATAAGGATTCAAAAATGAAAAATGACAATACTTTTCTTGAAGAAATTATAGTCTAATAGGGAGAGGACATGATATACTAGATACCTTGGTTCCTTAGAACTTTAAATTATTTGATCTTCTGATAACAGATAGAATGTGATAGGCAAAGAGAGAACATTTAAATTTGGGATGATTGTGAAAAGAAAACATCTAAGCTAAGTCTTAAAAGCAAAAATAGGAGGCAGTTAGGTGACTCAATAGATTGAGAGCCAGGCCTAGAGACTAGAGGTCCTGGATTAAAATCTGTCCTTAGACACTAATTGTGTAACCCAGGGCAAGTCACTTAATCATCATTGCCTAGCCCTTACCCCTCTTCTGCCTTAGAACCAATACTTAGACTTACTTCTGTCTTAGTAAGACAGAAGATAAAGATTAAAAAAAAAAAAAAGATTTCTATAGACCAAGATAAGCAGCTGTATTCCAGACATGGACTTAGTCTTTATGAGTGCTTGGGAGTAGGAAGGTTTAGGTTAAGGTCAGTTAATCTTAAGTAAATTTCAGTGCCTGCTCTGTGCCTGTCACTATGCTAAATGCCAAGGATAAGGAAGAAAGATAAAAGACAGTTCTTGCCCTCAAGCAGTGCACAATCAAAAAGAGAAAGATAACACATAAAGTTAGAACATTTGTTCTGTCTTCTCCTGGGTCATCAATAGACTGAAATTGACAATTGAAAGGATCGGATATATTTTTTTGTGACTTCATTCTCTTTTTTTTTCTGGAGTAGGAGGTAGATATTGATCCTCCTTATCATTCTTTTGGAATTCATAGGCACCCATTCTAAATAGTGAAAAAAAGTACTGAATACATAGTTTCATAATAAGAACTAAATTCCTTGTCTTGGCTGGATAAAGTGGTTTAACACCTTTATCTCTTGAGTTGACCTTTCCCTACTTAAAAGTAGATAACAGATAAACTGATTTTGTATTTTCTATGTGTGCTTAATAGAAATGAAGAGTTTGAAGGTAAATTTAAAAACAATTATCTTCCATTTCCACTAAAAGTTTCTAGTTTTCTCTAAGTGTTTCCAAAATAATTTCTGGTAATAATGTGCATAATGAATAATGAATAATATAGAGATGTGTAGTATGCTGGAGTTGGAAGAGAGACTTAATTAAGTTAAAATTTTATCTCTGAAGTGATCTGAGGGAATCCTTTCACCTGTGTGGGCTTTAGACAGCTTTGTGGCATTTACTTATGTACTGAGGGATACTATCTATAAAGCAAAAAGAGTTTACACTCTGGGAGTTCTTTATGGTTATGTAATGACAGATCTTTTATTTTTTTAAAACATTTATTAATATTCATTTTTTAGTAAAGTTAACATGGTTACATGATTCATGCTCCTACTTTCCCCTTCACCCCTCGACCTCCCCCCACCCCTGGCCGATGCGCATTTTCCCTGGTTTTAACATGTGTCATTGATCAAGACCTATTTCCAAATTGTTGATAGTTGCCTTGGTGTGGTAGTTTCGAATCAAAATCCCCAATCATGTCTGTCTCAACCCATGTGTTCAAGCAGTTGCTTTTCTTCTGTTTCCACTCCTGCAGTTCTTCCTCTGAATGTGGGTAGCGTTCTTTTCCTTAAATCCCTCAGAATTGAATGACAGATCTTTTTTGATGAAATCCCAGATCCTTTCTGAAAGATCTTGTTCTTTTCACATGTGCTAACTATACCAGCTTAGTATTCCTCTCACTTCCCTTCTCCCCAAAAAGTCAGAAAGAAGTAATGTTTGCAGAAATAGTGAATAAAATATGGATCTGTCATTAATTTAAATACCTCATAGATGCTGCCATTTTGTTGTGGAAAGTTAATGATAACAAGGAGCCAGAACAAATTGCATTTCAGGATGAGGATGAGGCACAACTGAATAAGGAGAATTGGGCTGTCATTAAAACATTAAGGTAACATTTTTTTCTCACATTTCTATTTCAACTTAATACATATTTTGGTAAATTATATCTGCTTTAAACATTTGCTTAAATTATGAAGGAACAATTTTTGAATTATAAAAGAAAATAAAATATCCTTATACAAAATTGAATTAAATTTGCTTACTTTTTAAGTTACAAATTTCTTTTAATGTAGCTGACAGTAGCTATGTATATGTAGTCTCTAATCTAGTAGTATTTTATTTAAAGAAATCTTGTTCTAATGTGCTTAATAATTAAAACAACTATGTTTTAAAACAATTTATATATTTAAAACCATGATGCTAAGATAATATGTAATCTATTTTTGCCTCTAATTTGTTTTTCAGAGGGCACTTAGAAGATGTCTATGATATTTGCTGGATGACTGATGGAAATTTAATGGCTTCTGCTTCTGTAGATAACACAGCTATTATATGGGATGTTGGTAAAGGTAACTGATAAATATTTCTTTTGTCATTTCTTTCTTTGGGAATCAAGGTGAATATCAAATAACTACATGGAAATTAAAACACCAAGAAAAGAAATTTAAAAACCCTTTAGTGTTCTTACACAGGTGGTCAACTTTCCACTGGTAAAGATTTTTCATTCTAATGGAAGCTGATGGGTGAGCTAGCAATAAGGGGTTGTCCTCATTATTTGGGCACCAGAATATTGCCAAGAACTCTAAATAACCATTAGTGTATGGAACTAGGTTTCATGAGTATTCCGTGCCTGGGGAATCATTAGATAACTGTTTTGTGGAGACCTTGAACCTCCTTTTACCTACTCTTCTCCCATCTACTGAAGCCATTTGCCAAGAGCTTCCTCTTCTCCCATCCCAGTATCCCTATGGTACTGTCTCTTGTTATCTCCTCTTTTACTCTAATCTTTTGATGTTGAGTTGGTAATTCTTGCCAAGGCTAACCCTATTACGTCTCCCCTAGATCCCATCCTCTCTAGAAGATTACTTGCACTATTGTCCTTTTCTCCCAAACTTCAGTGTCTTGCAAACTGATGATTCGTTCTCTGATGTCTACAAACATACCCAACTCTTCCCATCCAAAGTAACCCTTACTACATCTTACCGTGACCATAACTTGAATATTTGCTCCTCTTTCTCAGACAAATGCCTTTAAAAACTACCTGGACTTGGTGCTTTCTTGGTCCTTGTAAACCTCCTCCTGGCTACTTTCTTATCTCATTTAACTGAAGATGCTCTCTTCATAATTACATAGGATCTCTTGAAAGCCAGATCTAATGACCGTTTCTCAGTCTTCATTCCTGATTTTTCTGCAACATTTTAACACTGACTACTTTCTTCTGCTTATTTTCTCTACTGTGTATTTTCTTGACACTTTTAATGCTGCATGTTCTCCTGTCTCTGAATGTTTCCTTTCAGAGTCCATGTTATGCCCACTGTCCTGTGCCCTCCCCTCTTTACAGTCTATATTTTCTCAGTTGATATCCTCAGCAACTCCCAGGGATTCCATTATCATCAGTTCCCAAATCTCTTTGTGTCTGCTGAGCTACGATCCTGTACAACTAACTGGTCATTGGACATTTCAAAAAGAATGATCTTTAGGATTCTCACATTCAACATTTTCTTTCTCCTCTCCCACCTAAACTCATCTATCTTGTGAACTTTCCTTTTACTATCAAGGGCACAGCCTTCTACCCTGCCACCCTGGTTTGCATTTATTTTTTCATCCCCCATTCTTGTCTCACCCCCTGATCCAGGCTCTCGTCCGGTCTTGCTGCTTCCATCTCCACAGTATCTTTTGGACATGTCCCTTTCTTCTAACTTGCCCCTGTGGCTCAGGCCATCATTACTTCAGGACCAGAGTATTGTCTCCTAAATGGTCTCCCTGCATCCTCTTTTTTCCCTGCAACCCATCCTCTACACATTTTTACAAAATTACAAATTGCAAAATTACAAAAGTAATTTTCCTAAAAGGCAGCTGTAGCCATGCCATTCCCTATTCCAGTGATAGGCCGCCTTTTGAGCTTGGTGTGTCAAAATTTGTCAAAAAACCCAAACATAACTCGGATGGTGTGTCACTTCAAGAAAAAAACCATAATTTTGTGATATTTATAGTTTAAATAACAAAAATGTATGATTGTAAAATATAACTATTTAATAAGCCAAAATAGGTAAATTAATATAGGTAGAATTGTCATCTATAGTGCACAGTGTCTACACTACACTACAGCAAATGTTTCATCCTTGGCATGCGGCCTCACACTTCTCTGTATGTGGCCGCATGTCATCGAAAATGGCTACGTGTGTCAGTGCTGACACGCATGTCATAGGTTTGCTATCACCACCCCTATTCAGTAAGCCTCCAATAGAAGCTTTAATTCTTAGTTAAAGTTCTTCCCATTCTGTCTCCTTATTGTCTTTTCAATCTTGTCCATTCTCTCCTTCTCTAAATACTCTTTAAAATTTTAAAATAACTATATTAGCCAGCTTCTTATTCCAGACACGTGATGCTTTTTCCCTTAGTGTTTTGAATTTATGGAATTTTCCTCCATCACCTGCATCTCTCAAAATCCTTGGCTGCCTTCAAACTTCAATTCAATAATTATCTTGCCCAGGAGGCTGCTCCTGGGCCTCCACCTCCCGTGCTTTCTACTCTGAGATTTCTTTTCTTTTTCTTTTTTCTTTTTTAAATCCTTACGTTCTGTCTTAGAATCAGTACTGTGTATTGGCTCTAAGGCAGAAGAGTGATAAGGGTAGGCAATGGGGGTCAAGTGACTTGCCCAAGGTCACACAGCTGGGAAGTGTCGGAAGCGAGATTTGAACCTAGGACCTCCTATCTCTAGACCTGATTCTCAGTCCACTGAGCTACCCAGCTGCCCCCTGCTATAAATAATTTTGGATATATTAGTCTTTTTTTTTCTTTCGTCCCCTTAATAGTAATTCTATTTTTGGGTGAAAGAGTATGCACAGTTTAGTAAATTTAGGGCCATAGTTCCAAATGCTTTTCAGAATGACTGGAATAACTCACAGCTCCACTAATAGTACATCGGGTTTAATCATCCTCACTGCCTTCCATTGGAAGACCTTCTTTTGAATAAATATCAAGTAAAACAGATCAACACATGGCTGTGTTTAAAAATGTATATTGCATTCTGTACTTTTTATCTATTACTTTTTTCCAAGATATCTTCCTGCTAAGTAAAATAGCCTTCACAATTTCCTTCTTCATAAATCCATTTCCATTTGAACTAAGTAAAACCATGTTAACCTCTGATGCAACTGCCTATTAATAGTGTTTACATGCATATATGTGTATATAGATATATACACAGACATACATAGATATATGGGTTTATGTATAAACACACACACACATAAAATTTGTGTTACAGCTGTCTGTGACTGGTGAACCCAAGTGTTAGAACTGATAAAGCCAAGGTTATATAGATTTATTCCTTGTGGTGAAAACTAATTTCACTGTCCTCTTTGGTCAGAGAGATGACTACTAAGACATTTCATGCTTTTCATCACCTGACTAGGATAAGAATATGGATGGGTCAGCAGAAGCCCTTAACCATCAACTACTTAGTCTGTGTAAAGAATTACATATCTGCCAAGAGATTCATAAGTCAGGGTTTGGTTTTAAACTTGTGGTGTGAATGATAATTATTTTTTATATTCTCTGCTATATTCAGGTTTCATTACAAGAAAATGTTCACTAAGTATGAACTTGCGAAATCCAAAGTATAATGAAAATAGGACTTCTTAGTTAAGATAAATAACTATGTTTACCAGTAGAACTTTATTTATGTATTTATTTATTTGTTGAGGCCCTTACCTTCTATCTTAGAATCAATACTGTGTATTGGTTCTAAGGCAGAAGAGTGGGAAGGGCTAGTCCAGTGATGGGCAAACTTTTTAAAGAGGGGGCCAAAGGAAAGGAAATACTCATCTGTGAGTGTTTCTAAGGCAACTCTTTCGAAGTTTCATTTATTGTATTCGTCAGCATAGGAATAATGTGGCACAGCCCATAGAACATTTCAGGGGACTGCATCTGGCCTGCAGCCTGTAATTTACCCATCACTGAGCTGTCAGTGGGGGTTAAGTGACTTGCCCAGGGTCACACAGCTAGGAAGTGTCTGAGGTCAGATTTGAACCCAGGACCTCTCGTCTCTAGGCCTAGCTAGCTCTCAATCTGCTAAGCCACCCAGCTGCCCCCTCCAGTAGAACTTTAAGTAAATCCCAATTAATTTTGTTATTATTTTTCTTCCTTACATAGCATTATAGAAAATTCTAATTCTAAGTAGAATACAGTTACCACATGAACTCACATATTATTGAGTATTATCCTGTTTCTTTTGCTCCTTTACAGAAGTTTTGTTTTGTGTAAAATCACCCTATGTATCCCAAACTTGTAATTTTTGTTCATTTATGTGTGACAGATGGATAGTGTATCTGGCATAGATTTTCTTCTCCACCTCCCTCCCCTCCAAATACACAAATACATACAAGTTAATATCTGAAACTAGGCACAGACAGCCACTTTTACTGGTTTGGTTTACTCATCCCAAGTTGTCTTCACTCTAGTAAGTCTGGGTTCCCAGAGAAAGGCTTTCTCTAGGTGACTATACCTAGGGGGGATACATTCCCTCTACTTGTCACCATAGTTCTTGAACCTCCAACAGTTTTTTTTACCATTTACATAAAATGAGTCACAATAATTACACTATTAAGTTCTCAACATAAAATTACTTACAATAAGATAAAATCAGTAATATTCAGTACATCATTTATTGTATAAAGCAATGCAGAAATAATAAATACAACAAAATTAACTCATAAACCTGGCTTCCATTGTTCCACTAGTGGACACAATCTCTGTTGGAGATAGTGCAAGAGGCATGGACATTATGTGTCCCTGGGAGGCAACGGAGAACTCAGCCTTGATGCCCTTGGTCCCTTCATGAATAATGTGCATCTCAAGAAGCTGTTTCTCTGCTCTGAGCTCTCTTTCTTATCCTCACTATTCCTGCTGAATAAATCTCTCCTCCTTTCAATTGATGAAGAGGGACAAATTTTTGTAGCTGGCAGTTACCCTGAAGTTGATACTGGGGGGTGGGGAGTGGGATGCAACTTGCTAGCCCATTTCCTGGCCCTTACCATTCTTTGCCTTGGAACTGATACATAGTATTGATTCCAAGATGGTGAGGGTTTAAAAAAAAAGACCTACAGAGGTAGTTACACTATCATGATAATAATAGATAGTTCCTAGTGAATTGTCACTCTCTTCATTTGGACTTTCTAGGCATTGCAGGCAAGCAAGCCCTCTCAGCTCATTTATGAGGATGCAGGTTTGTCCACTCAGCTTCATCTGTTTTTATAGCAAAGCAACTGCAACATCTGGTTTTCTTTCTGCTTTTTCCCTCTGGCCAGAGGGGAGCAGCAGAAGTCAACTGGAAGCTTTTGAGAAAATCACTTCTCAATCTTTAGATAGATTTAAAGGGCAAATAGCTGAAACTACAGCAGAGTTCAGCTCTCTTCTGGTAAGAAGGCTCCCATCATTTCCTCTTGCCAATCCCCAAAATGAAACAGGTTAAAGTCAGCAGCCTCCTAAGTACAATAGCTGAAGCCTGCTTGCCTGGTTTGGTCCTGCTTTGCCACCTTTTTAATCGTGTCTGTCCCTCCTCCTACTCGGTGTTTCATTTTGCTTAGTGGCTCAAGTCAGAGATCCTGGTGCTCAGTAAAAGAAGCTTTTCTTCAAGAAAAATCCCTACTCTTAGTTATGAACCCAACAGCCCTTATTTAGACATCTCATAGTCTCCAAAATTGATTACCACCTTGTGATTTTAACTTCTTGTTCTCTTAAAACCAGATATGTTCAGGTGAGTAAACTACAATGCTGTGTTGTCTCAGTCAGTTCTCTGTCCTTTTCTCTATTTGGTCCTAGCAGTCTTTGGGAAAAACTTTCTTCACACTAGAATTTTATCAGTTTTCCATAAATGTATATTCTTTATCTGCTTCTTTTTGCTACTGGACTCTTCACATACCCTTCACATCTTTATAAATTAGTTTAATTCTTTTTTTCTATACCAAAGTTCCTTTTCTGCTTCAAAATAATACAAGACGAATGACAATTCACGAACAGTAACAAATTTCACAGGCAGAAGAACATGGTTAGTTTCTAGATGAACTCTTCATAGTGAATATTAATTTATGTCATTTAAACTTGAGTAGGGGTTTTATATTATTTTATATGCTTTTCTAGGTCAAAAAGTTTCCATATTTAATGAGCACAAGAGTTATGTACAAGGAGTTACCTGGGATCCTTTGGGCCAATATATTGCTACTCTGAGCTGTGACAGGTGAGTTAGTGTTTTGCACTTGAAATTATTTGTAGTAACATTTCATAATAATTATTTTAAATTTAAGGCTATATGCCATATTTTTGGATGTTATTATCAATATTTTTACCAATATTAATCTTAAAGCTTTAATGCTTCTGTCATTTTATCTTTTTTCTTTAATTTTCAATTTTCTAAATAATCACATTGTTAATATTTTCCTCTGGTAGAACAAAAATTCATTATAAAGCATATAGTAGAGGACAGTGGACAGAACAGGTGCTTAATAAATATTTGTTCAATGAATTCAATAGATGTAGCTTCCTAGCTTTAGTCTTTTTTTAAAATTTGGAATATTTTTCCATGGTTTACATGATTCATGATCCCCCCCCCCCCAAAGCTGACAAGCAATTCGATTGAATTATACATGTATCATTGTTCAAAACCTATTTCCATGTTATTCATATACATGATTGATCATGTTTTGTGGGAAGCCGTTCGATATATTAAAGCCTTTGGAGAAATAGGATCAAATTTAGGGCCTGTTATCTGGATTCCCTACGTGACCAATCCAGACTGAGGCAGTCTTTGTGTTTGGTTCTGGTCACCTGAGCCCCGAAAAGCTCTGGTACCAGCAGGTAAGTTAATCCAAAATCACCTTGATCCCTCCAAGAGGCTATTAGGAGTCATTTAGAGAAACAGAGTCTATAACAGATATTTTATCTGGATCCCATTACAAAATCATCGGCAAGTAAAACTGTGTGTATGATTTTTCTGCACTGCATGTCAGAAATGCAGACAGAATGGGCCATCTAAGATAAAAATCTGAGGCTCCTCTTTTGACTCAGTTTTGATCCCCACCTTTGTTAGAACTCCTATTGGAAAACTTTGAAGTGGCAGACCAGCATCTACTGAGTTAATGATTCCTCTCCTTGATAATTAAGAAACTTGAACCCTAACAAACATTACTTAAGATAAGACTGCATACTTAGATAAGTATGACGCTTTTAGTCATGACTTTATTTGTCCAGGTGCCTATAATCCTGGAAGACAGAACTCAATAAGTGAGCATCTCCATAAAAATATTTCCTCTCCCAGAATTATCCTTACTAATTGATGGTTGGAATTTGGCCATTGTCTTGGTACTTATACCTTTACTCTTTAGACTTTAATGGGTTATGTATGATCTGTTACCCCTTCATAGCTGTGTTCTTTGTTTGAAATCAGTATATAATAAACTCCCAAGCCCACAGACTTTGGAACAGCATGGGCTAACCACTAGTCTAGTTCTCATTTTCTTTCTCCTGCTTTAACCATCCTATGCCACCATGCTGCTCAGGACCCCAAAAAATCATATAGAGGCATGGCTCCCTATAATGTTTTCCTTCTGCGTTTCTGCTCCCATAGCTTTCTCTCTGGATGTGGATAGCATTCTTTCTCATAAGTTCCCTAGATCATTGTATTGCTGCTAGTAGAAAACTCTGTTACATTAAATTGTACCACAGTGTATCCATCTCTGTGTACAATGTTCTCCTGGTTCTGCTCCTTTCACTCTGCATCAATTCCTGGAGGTCGTTCCAGTTCACATGGAATTCCTCCAGTTCATTATTCCTTTCAGCACAATAATATTCCATCACCAACAGATACCACAGTTTGTTCGGCCATTCCCCAATCGATGGACACCCCCTCATTTTCCAATTTTTTGCCACCACAAAGAGTGCGGCTATAAATATTTTTGTACCAATCTTTTTCCTTATTATCTCTTTGGGGTACAAACCAACAGTGGTATGGCTAGGTCAAAGGCCAGGCAGTCATTTTTTTTTTAAACCCTTAACTTCTGTTTATGGGCTCCTAGGTGGAAGAGTGGTAAGGGTGGGCAATGGGGGTCAAGTGACTTGCCCAGGGTCACACAGCTGGGAAGTGTCTGAGGCCGGATTTGAACCTATGACCTCCTGTCTCTAGGCCTGACTCTCAATCCACTGAGCTACCCAGCTACCCCCGGCAGGCAGTCTTTTAAAGCCCTTTGTACATAGCTCCAAATTGCCCTTCAGAATGGTTGGACCAATTAACAACTCTACCAGCAGCGTGTCCCAATTTTGCCACAGCTTCTCCCTAGCTTTAATCTTTATATATTTTGAACATTATATGAGGGGCATTATAAAATAGGGTCTTAGAGCAATTCTTAATATTTTACTTTTTTTTACTGTATTCAGTAAACTTATTATTTTATTGCTATAAAATATAAAATAAAATAAACTCCTTCCAGGAAACATTCTGAACCTATTTATGTCTTCTCAACCTATTCATATCCTCCTGTAAATCATCATGAAGTTTAGTCTCTAGATTTTGGGAATCTTCTTTTAAATCTTTTACATTTATTGGATATCAGTGATATCTATAAGCTTTTCATTAATTAGGCATGTAATACTTATAATTAATGACAAACTTACAAAATCAGGATAGAAATCTTACATAAATGTTTTAGCATATAACAATAATCACCCAAAATAATGAACAACAAACCATTTTTTGCATGCAAAATATTTTTGCTCTTTGGTCCCTTACTTACTACTATGTTTTTGTTTATTTGTTTAATATAGTTGCCAATGAATATATCATTCTAGTCTTGTATTTCTTCTTTTTTTTTACCACTTCATACAGATTATTCCATATTTACCTTTATGTTTTACATTTTCTGTTTCTTGCATTATATAATAGTAATATTAGCATAGCATAAAATGCGAGTATATTAATAATCAATTAATGTATTAATATATACCATGAACAGTCAGTAATACATTAATATAAATTAATATAAAATATGATGTAACATTAATATACCAGAACTTATTTAGTCATCCTCTAATTTTTAAGTGTGTAGATTAATTCCAGCTTTTTGTTTCACTCTGTGTAAAGACATCCCACACATTTTGAAGTTCTCCAAATAAATCAGGTGTGGAAGTTTTTATAAAACTAGGTCCCTATTTTCCTAGTATATTGTATTTTAAAGACAAAGTTCAGTAAAGGAATCATTGAATGACAGATCCTGGAGCTAATAAACTAGAGTTTATTGAGTAGGAGGAGTAACATGGTCAGGCCTGTATTCTGTCATTCAATGCTCTTCAGTACCTAGCCCCTCCTACCTTTCTATCCATCTTACTACTTTCTCCCTGCCATATTCTTTTTTTTTTTTAAACCCTTACCTTCTGTCTTAGAATCAATACTGTGTATAGGTTCCAAGACAGAAGAGTGGTAAGGGCTAGGCAATAGGGATTAAGTGACTTGCCCAGGGTCACATAGCTAAGAAATATCTGAGGCCAGATTTGAACCCAGGACCTCCCATCTCTAGGCCTGGCTCTCAATCCTCTGAACCACCCAGCTGCCCCCACCATATTCTTTTTGATCCACTCACATTGGTCCTCCTGGCCTGTTCCAAGAATAAGACAATCTTATCTCTTGGCTTATCTCTGTTTGATCATAATGTGAACCAGGGAGCTAGAAAGGACCCATGGCTTCTACTGCTATGGCCATATCCTCCTGGTCAGACCCCCTTCTAGAGCTCACAGACTTCTGTTCTTTGCCCCAAGTCCTCTTGGTTGCCGTGACTCCTTTTTTTGCCTTTCTCTGATCAGAATTCAGTCTGGCACGTTTGGAAGATTTTTTTCAAGATCTTTTGTTAGGGAGAGCCAGACTTTCTCTCCCTCTTCCATCTTGGTGCTTTTAAGTTCTTTTTAATGAAGCAAGAAACGGCTCATTGGTGAGAATAGATAAAGCTAATACCTGTCATTCTTTTAGGGTATTGCGTGTATACAGCACACAGAAGAAACGTGTTGCTTTCAATGTTACAAAGATGTTATCTGGTGTAGGAGCTGAAGGCGAGGTAATTATTTTTTAAATTTCCATTTTGACATTTTACATGGTACATTTAGGAGCTCATTGAGCTTAGAAGTTTTCCTTCTGGTTATATTAGATTCAGAAATAGGACATCAAAACTCATAATATTTTATCTCTGATTCTTGGCCAGATTAAAGGGAAAAATTAAATATAGGCATGGTTAATCTTCTGTTCCCATTGAAGTTTATAAGTTTATTATTTATGGGGGCAGCTGGGTAGCTCAGTGGATTGAGAGCCAGGCCTAGAGACGGGAGGTCCTAGGTTCAAATCTGGCCTCAGACACTTCCCAGCTGTGTGATCCTGGGCAAGTCACTTGACCCCCATTGCCTACCCTTACCACTCTTCTGTCTTGGAGCCAACAGAAGGTAGAGGTTTAAAAGAAAAAAAGATTTATTATTTATTGTAAGAATTTGTTCATCATAATTAGATATCACAGAGCAAAATCTTTTTTTTTTAAACTTTTTACACTTTTTAAAAATGGAAACTTGCATCAGTACCAGCAGAATGGGGATGAGAACTACTGTTTTTTGATTCCTTATCCAGCATTTTTTCTACTTCATCACAACATTCAATGTGAGGGAATTCTTGTGAATCCTATGGCTCATTATTCCAGTTTAGGGAGCTCCCTTAGAGAAAAGTAGACTATGAACTCTGCTATCTAACACCCAAATTAAGCAATTTGGATAAGGTCACAAAGGTAGTATTGGACATGGATTATAAATGGACAATATTTTCTCCAAAACTTTTCCCCAGCATCCAAGAATCATCAAGATACTGTTTCCTACTTCCTTAACTACTATCTGCTCAAGGAATGTCTACTAACTTACAACCAAATGGCATACACTGCCATAAGAAAAGAATATGTTAGCAATTTTTAAAGTACCGATAACTTGTTTTTATCCTTGTGCTTCATCATACCTTGTTTTTGTTTTTGTTTTTTGACTACAGAGGGCAGGTCCTTAGGATTGACAGGAGTATATGCTATCCCAAAGCATCTCTCAGCTCTGAATATCTCACAGCTGTTGGAATGTTACAGAACTCAAACTTAACACTTTGGTCCAATACTGTGACAACCCTTATCTAAATTATTAGATGTTTGCCATCCTTACTTTTCCTCTTTCAGGAATCTTTATAGTATTTCCTTAAAACTGACAACCCATTTACTAGAAATGATGATGGGGTGGAGTGGGGCGGTTTGGTAGCCCAGTGGATAGAGTGCCAGGCAGGAGTTGGGAGGACTTGAGGTCAAATCTGGCCTCAGACACTTCCTAGTTTTTTGACCCTTGGAAAGTCATTTAATTCTAATTGTCTAGCCCTCTATTTTCTGTCTTAGAATTGATACTAAGAAAGAAAGCAAGGATTAAAAAAAAGAAAGAATTAGAGAAAGAAAGGAAGGAAGAAAGACACCAAAGACTCTCCAAGAAAGAAAGAGACCAGAGACCCCCAAAGATTCCAGAAATCTGTGCCTTCGAGGCCATCAGTCACTGGTTTTTAAGATATCAGATCAGGGGGTAGCTGGGTGGCTCAGTGGATGGAGAGCCAGACCCAGAGATGAGAGGTCCTGGGTTCAAATGTGGTCTCAGACACTTCCTAGCTGTGGGATCTGGGACAAGTCACTTAACTCCCATTGCCTAGCCCTTAACACTCTTCTTAGTATTGATTCTAAGATGGAAGGTAAGGTTTAAAAGAAATCAGTTCAATTCTGCAAACATACAAGCCTTTAAAGCCACCTTGAAGGAAGAGCCAATGTTGATTTACTTTTCAAAATTTAAAAAAAAATACTAGAATTCTGTTTATTTTGACTAGACCTATGATTTGATCAGTGTAGGCAGTTCTTTGAGATACTTCCTTTATTCGTGCAGATCAATATTTTCTTTGTAACTGACAGTCTAAGAGGTTTTTTTTTTAGTTTCTTGAAAGATAGGTTGTTCACAAGAAGCAGAACCTGAATTCAGATCTTTTATCTTTGTGACCAACACTATGCCAAGTTATCTTTTCTTTCTTATTAAAAAAAATTTTTTTTTCAATTATCAAGCATTTATTTCCTCTCAATCTCCCCACACTTACTGAGGGGGGGGGGGGATTGGGAAGAAGAAAAAATTGTAATATATATATGCATAGTCAATTAAAACAAATTCCTATTCCATCCCTTCTCTGTGAGATTGCCTCCTCTCTTATCCCCATTCTCTTACTAATCTTCAGTCTTTCCATATCTATCAGCTGCTTCTCTCTGGCCCACAGACATGCCCATGTTTCTCTGATCCTCAATAAAACTTCATTTGATCTGTCCATCCCCCCTTAGCAGTTTTTTCCTTAATCTCCTTCCTTTTGTGGCTAAATTATATGAAAGGCTGCCCCTCTTACAGGTGCTTCCCCTTTGTTTCTTCTCACCCTTTTCTTAATTTCTTCTGTCTAGCTCATTCAACTGAAACTGCTCCCCTCCAGTTACCAGTCCTCTCTTAATTGCCAAGTCTAATGGCTTTTCTCAATCCTCATCCTTCTTGACCTTTTCTCAGCCTTTGACATTATCAAGCACCCTTTTCTCCTTCATACTCTTTTCTTACTATCTTACCACTCCCAGGTTTCTTTTCCTGCGTCTTCATCCAGCCCATTCCTCTTAATTGTTGCGGCCCCCCAGGGTCCATCCTCAGTCCTCTGTATGGCTTTGCCTGGTGATCTCCTCAGCACCCATGCATTCTATGATCCTTTCTATACAAACGATTCTCAGCTTTTTATCTAGCTCTTACTTCTCTGGTAGCTAGTCTTGTTTCCGATGTACCAAACTGGGCTTCCTATAGTTAATCAGTCAAGTAAACATTTATTAAATGCCTGCTAAAGCACTGAGGATACAAAAAGAAGCAAAAGATAGCCCTAGTCCCTTAAGAGCTCCCAAAACGAATGGGGCAAGATGACAAGCTATATACAGGACAAATAGAAAATAATGAAAAGAGAAAAGATATTAGAATTAAGAGTGGTCAAGAAAAGCTTTCTATAGAAGACAGGATTTTAGTTGTGACTTAGGGAAAGCCAGGAAAGCCAGGAGATGGAGATGAGAAGGGAAAGCATTCCAGGAATGGGGACAGAGAGAAAATGCCCAGCACTGAGAGAGAATATCTCATGTTTTAGAACAACCAGGAGACATGGCAGAGGGAGTAAGCTCTAAGAAGACTGGAAAGCTAGGAGAGGGCTTTGTCCACTAAACAGAACATTTTGTATTGGGGCCTGGAGATAGTAGGGAGCCACTGGTGTTTCTTGAGTATAGAGGTAGCATCATACTTTAGAGAAATTATCAGAGACATCTTAACTCAATCTGTCTAAAACTGAACTCATCTTTATCTCCAAATCCCTTCTTTTTCTAAATTCCCTGTGCCTGTCAAGGGTGGCATCATCCTCCCAGGCACTCAATCCAGGCTCAGAATTTATAGACTCCTTATTCTTTCTCATGCCCCACATGCGTTCCTTTGCTGAGGCCTAATGTTTGATGGCGTCTCTCATGCACTCTTTTTCTCCTCTGACCCTGCTATCACCCCATTTCAGGTCCTCACTTTACACTTATCCTCTTGCAGTAGTCTTTTGGTTATTCTTCCCTCAAGCCTCTCTCCATTTTAGTTTATCTTTCTGTAAAGCCCTCCTCTCACCCTCTCTCCAATCCCCCTTCAATAAACCAGCGTTTCTTTATACCCTCCAGGAACAAATAGAAAAATCCTCTTTGGCTTTTAAAACTTCTCAACCTGACTCCCTCTTCCTTTTTTCCAATCTTCTTACACCTTTCTCCCCTCCATGGATTCTGATTTTTATTCCTTGCTGCACCTTTGCCCAGCTGTGGGCATTTCATGGGCTGACCTTCGTGCCTGGTACTCTCTCCATCCTTGTTTCTGCCTCTTGACTTTCCTGCCTTCCTTCAGATCTCAGTTAACATCCTGCCATCTGTAGGAGACCTTTCCTGGGCCCCCTTAAAGCTAGTGCCTTCCCCCTGGGATCATCTCCCATTTATCCCTTGGAACATTGGGTTAGTGCATAGTGGCCCAGAGCATCATCTACCTCATTAATTAGACTGTAAGCTCTTTGAGAACAAGAACTATTTTTGTCTTTCTGGGTATCCCCAGGGTTTAGCATGGTCCCTGGCACAGAGTAGGTGCTCAACAAATGCTTCTTTACTTGATTCCCAGGTTGGCCATATCAAAAAAATGTTTCTTGTTCTACATTTTTAGTCCCTCACCTCTCTGCTAGGGGATGGGAGTATTCTTTATCAGTCTTCTAGAATCATGGTGGACCAGTACAGTGGTATTAACTTTTTTTTAAACTTTGCATATCTGCCCAGGTATATTTTATTTTAATAACAAATTTCCACATAAGTTTTCTGAAGTTATACGATCCATATTGTCTCCCTCCCTTCTTCCCTCCCCCCCCACAGCAGACAGGCAATTTAATCTGGGTTATACATGTATAACCACACAAAACATTTCCATGTTGTTCATTTTTTTTATAACTTTTTTTTAAATTTTTTTTAAACCCTTAACTTCTGTGTATTGGCTCCTAGGTGGAAGAGTGGTAAGGATGGGCAATGGGGGTTAAGTGATTTGCCCAGGGTCACACAGCTGGGAAGTGACTGAGGCCAGATTTGAACCTAGGACCTCCCATCTCTAGGCCTGACTCTCAATCCACTGAGCTACCCAGCTGTCCCTCCATGTTGTTCATTTTTGTAAGTGAATAATTTTATAAAACCAAAACCCCAAAACATATAGGGTTCTTAACTTTTGCAAAATTGTTTGTTTTTACAATTAAAAAAAATGTAGGGTCAACTAGGTGACTTAATGGATAGAGAACCAGGCCTGGGTTCAAATTATACTTCTGACTGTGTGACTCTGGGCAAGTCACTTAATCCCAATTGCCTGATCTGTACCACTTTTCTGCCTTGGAGCAGATTCTTAGTATCAATTCTGAGGTAGAAGGTAAAGGTTTAAAAAAAAATGTAAATCTTCTTCTGATTCTGTTCATTTCATTGCATAAGTTCATACAAATCTTTCTGAATTTCTCTGAAACTTCTCATAGCATACTCATAGTATTCTTTGACATTCATATACTATAGTTTGTTCATCCATTTCCAATCGAACTAAGGGTATTCCCCTTAGTTCCTAGCTCTTTGCCACTATAAAAACAGTTGCTATAAATATTTTGGTACATAGAGTAACTCTTTCTTTGATCTTTCTGTATCAAAGGACATGCACACAGTTTAGTAACTTTTGGGGAATAATTCTGATTGCTTTCTGGAATGGTTGGACCAGTTCTCATCTCCAATCCAGGGATCTTGGTCAAAGGACATGCATAGTTGAGTGACTTTTTGGGCATAATCCCAAAATGATTTACATATTGACAATTTACAGCGCCACCAATATGCTTTAATGTGTCTATTTTCTTAAAGCTCCTCTCTTTGTCATTTTCCTTTTTTTGTTTATTTTGCCATCTGAATGAGTATATAGAGAGCCTCAGAGTTATTTTTATTTGAACATTATTTTTCTTTGTGGCTATTGATAACTTAGATTTTGTCTTTTGGAAATCTTATTCATTTTACCGTTTGTCAATTGTGAAATGTTGTAAAGAGCTCTTAACCCACATACATATCATCATCAGAAACATTATGCATTTGTTAAAATATAGGTAGAGGAAGTATATAGTGGCAAGAGCCCTGGATTTGGAGTCAGAAGACCATCTTGATCATTATTAAACTATTTGAGTGTCAGAGAGTTACCTAGCCTGAAAGAGTCTCCATTTCTTCATCTATGAAATGAAAATCAAAATATTTGTACTACCTTTCTTAACATGGTCCCTGTGAGAGAAGCACTTTATCACTGTATATGTTGAATGATCTGACTTGAATTTACCTGGGCCTCTGCATCCAGTGGGTGTTTAATAAATGTTCATTAAGTCAAGTTCGATTTTCAGAATGTGCTAAAGTCTAGAAAAACTCAGGAGGAAGAACAAAGACACCTATAAAGAAAGGCAATGTAATCAGAATGAGTAGGTCAGCATAGCATTCTTATATTACTTATATTCATGTAATTCAAATTGGTAGTACTATTTTAAATTCTCTTTGTTTTGTAGGCAAGAAGCTACCGAATGTTTCATGATGACAGCATGAAATCATTCTTTCGTAGACTTAGTTTTACTCCTGATGGATCTTTGCTTCTCACACCAGGTAATGAAAGAATAATCTTTGCCCTTTTGTATTCACTCCAGGAGTTCTTAAGAAATCTTAATTTAGAATTGTGGTTCCTATTTGGACTAATAGTGTATATAGAAATTATATTAACAAAACTAAAGCTATGAGACAAGGTCATCCTAATGCTCTTCAGTAATGAAAGGCATATTTGTGTTCATAGAAACACACGCTACCCACCCACTAATGCACAGAACATTACTCTAGAATTTGTGTGGCAAAAGGCATAGAAGTGAGGGTAGTTAGGGGGCTCAGTGGATAGAGCCAGGCTTGGAGACAGGATATCCTGGGTTCAAATCTAGCCTCAGACACTTCCTAGCTCTGTGTGACTCTGGATAAGTCTCTCCATTTGCCTAACCCTTGCCCTTCTGTTTTAGAGTTGTTACTAAGACAGAAACCAAGGGTTTAAAAAAGAAAAAGAATATTTAAGTGAAGTTGAGGAATAAAGGGAAAGGAAAAAAGACCCACAGTCACAGATAAAATCTCAGGCACAAGAATCTTGTTCAAGAGCATAAAGCATCTTTAGGGGGAAAAAAAACCAACTTTTTTAAAACAAAGAAAGGAGAATACTATTGTTTTGAAGTGAGTGTAGTAATGTTGAATTTTTTTTTCTAAAATCTTTTCTCCTTTTTCCATTAATTTAGCAGGTTGTGTTGAGTCTGGTGAAAATGTAACAAATACAACCTATGTTTTCTCTAGAAAGAATCTTAAAAGGTATGATATATAGAAAAACATTAAAAAAAATTTTATGTGGTAATTGTTGCTCTTTTCTAAAATTATGATGGTTTCTTTAGGCCTATCGCTCATCTCCCCTGCCCTGGAAAAGCAACCCTTGCTGTCCGTTGTTGCCCAGTCTACTTTGAATTGAGGCCAGTAGGTAATACAGGTAGTATAATAACACAAGTAACTGAGGTGTATCATGAAAAGCAACCATATGTGGTCTCTTTGTTATTAGAAAAGAGGAGTTTCTGGGGTTGGCTTAATCACAGTCTTGACTGGAGGCCAAGATTGAATGATTTCCAAGTTCTAAGAGCCTGTTTTGTAGGCAACATTCAAGTTACTTTGCGATTTTTTTTCTTTCCAAACAATGGATATTGGGACTGTAGTACCAAGTACTAGAAGATCTCTCTTTAGTTATTTTAGGTTTCCTGTATTTAACAAGAATAGCTTTTTATCTATTTATTTATTAGTGTTTCCTTTTTGTTTTTCTAAGTTACAGAAATCTTACTTGAGTTATTTTCATCAACCTTTAAAATTGACATGAATAAATGTTAAATAATTTGTCTGGGCACTAAAATGTCACTCAAAATGTAAGCTTCTTGAGGAAAGGAATTGTTCCATTTAAAAAATTTGTGTTCTCCATATCTGGCACATAGTAAGTTATTTACTTATTGATTGAGCCTTACTCTAATTTCTCTATTTCAAGGAGGCTCTCATTCTTCTTGTTATATTCTGACTTGCTAAGTATTAAAAAATGCATGAGTACATAAATTAATAATTAAAATGTTTGAAACCAACTTTCAATTAATTTATGCTAGATGAAACTCCTCATCTGAGGTTTCAGTTTTGGTAACTTGTCTTCTCATTTATTTTTTTAAACTTTAGCTTCTGTCTTAAAATCAATACTAAGAATTGGTTCCAAGGCAGAAGAGTGGCAAGTGCCTAGACCAGTGATGGGCAAACTATTCCCCGAGGGCCAGATCCAGGCAGTAGTTTGCCCATCACTGCCTTAAGCAATTCCCTAATCACTATATCTGGATGTGGGGGCGTGGTGATAAGGAAATTGCTTAAGGCAGTGATGGGCAAACTACTGCCTGGATCTGGCCCTCGGGGAGTAATTTGCCCATCACTGGCCTAGACCATTGGGGTCCCACAGCAAGGAAGCTTCTGAGGCCAAATTTGAACCCAGGTCCTCCCTTCTCCAGGCCTGGCTTTCTATCCACAGAGCTACTTCACTGCCCCAACCTATCATTTCCTTTAAAGGTTTTAAATTTCCTTTTCCTTGTGATTTTTCTTCTCCTTTAGATAAAGCTGCACAGGAATCAGGATCGGAAATCATTCACTTGCCCTACCGGTTGGTGTTTGCTGTGGCTTCCGAAGATTCTGTGCTTTTCTATGACACTCAGCAGTCCTTTCCTTTTGGTTATGTATCCAACATACATTATCACACACTGAGCGATATTTCATGGTGAGTTAGTTGGGGAGGGATAGGATAAATGTAAATGCATGGTCCCAGTCTATCTTGGCCCTTCTCCGTGTTTGCCTTCTAAGGAGTCCGTCACGGCCATTTCTAGAATTATATTAAAAGTAGATTAAAAAAAGCAGAGATAAGACATGACACGCACCTTGCCAAGGTAGCAACCTAAGTTTGGTGTTTGCCTACCTGATCTTTGCAGTCACTTTTGATCAATGATGAAGGTTGACACAGAGTGTCCCAAAGGTCTTAGTGCAGCCTTAAGCTATCATTTATTATTATTATCTGTAAGCTATTAAATTTGTTCATTAAAATTATACTATTGCAGAGGGCAGCTGGGTAGCTCAGTGGATTGAGAGCCAGGCCTAGAGACAGGAGGTCCTAGGTTCAAATCCGGCCTCAGACACTTCCCAGCTGTGTGACCCTGGGCAAGTCACTTGACCCCCATTGCCTACCCTTACCAATCTTCCACCTATAAGTCAATACACAGAAGTTAAGGGTTTAAAATTTAAATATATATATATATATATAAATTATACTATTGCACTTAAGCTATTAAAGCTGCTCTAAGACTTTTGAGACACTTGTAAACTTTAAACTGCTATATAATTGTTTATTGTTATTATTATCATTATTTGTACAGGGAGAAGTCCTTGGGGATAAGAGTGTTTTATCTGATGATGAAAGATGTGTTTTTTCCCCTACTCATTCTTGATTTTTTTCTTAAACCCTTACCTTCTGTCTTAAAATCAATATTATGTATTGGTTCCAAGGCAAAAGAGAGGTAAAGGCTAGGCAATGGGAGGGAAGGGGGGTTTAATTGACTTGCCCAGGGTCATACAGCTAGGAAATGTCTGAGGCCAGATCTGAACCTTCTGACTCTCAATCCTGCCCCCTTGATTTTTTTAAGGAGCTGATTTTTAATAAGGAAGCTACTATATTGTTTGCCTTCCATCACACTATTAGGAAGTGAACAGATAAGACTAAATAAATTAATATTACTTATGATAACTTCTCTTTCTAACACTTTTGAGATTTACAAATTACTTTCTTTATAGCAACCCCATGCATTAAAGAGTACAAGTATTATCTCCATCTTTATAGATAAAGAAACAGGCATGTAGAGGTTAAATGAATTATTCAGGATTATACAGGATTAAAACTTAGTTCTTGTTGTTGGAAGACCAGTGCTCTTTTCATCCAGTTAAACTTTAATGAGGAACACATTTAGATCCTGTTTTCAAGATATAGCCATGATTTTCCTAGTTATCTGCTTAATTATCTAGGTGAAATCTGATAACATAAAGAAAGCTTTATAGGGTACAGATCTATCCTTGGTAAATAGACTAAGTTGTATCTTGGTTTTTAGTTTTATTTTTAACTTCTTGACAAGTGGAACAACAATCTCCATAAAACATTGCTTTGTTTTCTTCTCTTTGAAAAAAAAGGTCCAGTGATGGGGCTTTCCTGGCCATTTCTTCCACAGATGGGTATTGCTCCTTTGTGACCTTTGAGAAGGATGAACTTGGAGTGCCATTAAAGGAGAAACCCATTTTAAATGTGAGAACTCCTAATACAGCAGAGAAGAAAGTCAAGAATCAGACACACCGAGTGACTTCTCCAAGCCCCAGGCCGGTGGAAGGAACCCCTACCAGCAGAAATCAAGACCCAAACCCTTCTGTCACACCCCTCCAGGCCAGGCAATCTCCAGCCCAAGCCATGAACAAAGACTCTCCCATGAGTCCTCTTGGGGTTAGAAGCTCCCCAAATCTGTCCTCAGAAGAGAAGAAAACTCCACAGGCTTGTAGTCAGAACACAAAGTTGAGCCAGCCCCGGAGAATTACTCTGAATACCTTACAAGCCTGGAGTAAGACAACTCCCCGGTAAGAAAAACATTAGCCGAGTTAGAAAATTGTGATTTAAAAAAACCCAAAAAACATTGAGGAGAGGGGGAAAAGACTCATGTTAGCACAAAATGACAACAAATATTACTGAAAACAATAAGAGGTTTGGGGGGTAGGTAGGTGGCTCAGTGAATAGAGAGCCAGGCCTAGAGATGGGAGGTTCTGAGTTCAGATTTGGTCTCTGGCACATCCTAGCTGTGTGATCCTGGACAAGTCATTTATCCTCTTGTGTCTAGCCCTTACTGCTCTTCTGCCTTGGAACCAATACTAGTATTGATTCTAAAAAGGTATAAGTTCAAAAAAAAGGAATTTCTATAATGAAGATATCTGTGTTTCAATACATAGCAATATATATAAATTTTTTAAATTTAGTAACAAATTTCCACCTAAGTTTTCCAAAGTCATATGTTCCATATTATCTCCCTCCCTCCTTCCCTTCCCTCTCCTGGAGCTGACAAACAATTCAATCTGGCTTATACATGTATGATCACACAAAACATTTTCCATATTGTTCATTTTTGTAAGCAAATAATCTTATAAAACCAAAATCCCCAAATATATACCCAAATAAACCAGTAATAAGTCATGTATTTTCACCTGAGAGCACTATTTTGTGATCTAAATAACAATTTAGCTATGACAACTAGTCCTTATTTACCCTTCGCTTTCATTTGACTCTGTATTATAGTCTTTGTGGCTGCTGTCTGTGCTGTAGACAGGAGAACCACTTAATTGACCTTGAGTTCCTCATAAGGTTTCTCTCTTCAAATAGCAATTCCTCTTCCTCCTTTCTTGGCTCAGATATACTTCAATATAATCTCGCTCATGTGGGTATTCCTTCTGGTGCTTCAAAAACTTGAAAGCTTTTCACTTTCTTACTCAAGAGATGACATCCCCCCTCTGCAGGAAAAAAGCCCTTCAAACAATCAAGCAATGGATTTCCAGATCAGAGTTAAAAGTAAACCAAAAAAAAAAGATTTGAGAATTGAAAGAAGAAAAACAGTCCTAGTGGTAACTGCACTCCATTTTCAAAATTCCTACTCTCCTTTAAAGCAGCTTCTTTTACACAGAGAATAAATAATTGTTAGGAAGTGGGAGCCTTTCTCCTTTTCTCCCCTTTCTTCTTCTTCTTCCTTGCATGGCACCTCACTTTGACAAACGGGGCTGCGCAGAGCAATTCTAAACTTCCTCCCATCTGACAGTTCATAAGTATTTGGACGTGGCTCTTGTGGCCATCTGTTTTTGACCCCCCACGCCCCGATTCCCCCCATCTCTTCCCCAGACTTCTGGGTGACACGGTCTCGAGGCCTCTTGGCCCAGCCCCTCTTCCCCAAGCCTTTTAGCTCGCCGATGAGGCCCTTTAGAAGAGTCTTCCCACTGGTAGCAGTGTCCGTCGCCCTCTGGTGGTCCCCATATTTTGCCTCTCCATGCTGAGTATTCCCTTTCTTTGGCCATGCCTTGTCACCCTGTTGATTGGTTTTAAGCTTGCCGTTCAACAAAACCTCCAGTTTGTGGTTTTTGGTTTTTACACAAATGGTTGTCTCCTTGTTCTTCTGGCCTGTTGAGATCCTTGTAGATCCCTCATGGCTATATGTCTGCCAGGTTTGTGGCATTTTCCAGTTTGGTAAACATGCCATTTATACCTGCAAGTCACCGAGAGTCATCTTGAACACAGATCCCCATTGGCATCCGCTAGCGTCCTCTCTCCAGATTGCCAATAAAGGAGTAGATTACAATTTAGGTTTGTTGGGATGATGATAATGGATAAAAGGCAGAAACTATTTGATTCTGATGATGATGATGATGCCTCAGAATGATATTTGGCTATGGCAGCTGGATGGCGTATGGAGAGAGTCCTAGTCTCGGAGTCAGAAAGTTTTAAGTTTGAATCCTGCTCTAAACATTTAATAGCTATATGATTCTGATAAGTCACTTACTTCCTCTTACCTCAGCTCCCTCACTAGGATAAACTTCATAGGATTATTGTGAAGTTCAAATGAGATAATAGCTATAAGTCACTTTGCAAACTTAAAGTGATATATCAAGATTAGCTATTATAGGAATGGACATAAAAAAAAAGAATATTGAATCCTAAGTACATGAGAATTAAGAAAACACAGTCTTGTTTTCAGTAAGTTTAAATTACCAGTCTTTTTTGTTGATATTTGTCACCAACCTCAACTCATTTTGAGGTTTAGAATTCCTAACGCTGTCCCTTCTTCATTATTTGAATTGTTTCTTTGTATGAATTCATGATTTCATCCTGGAGAGAACTTCTGGCCCATTTGGACAGATTTTTCCTTATAAAATTTTAAGTAAAGGGATTTTTCTTAGCCTTTCTTGGAATCCTTTAAAATCTTCAAAAGCCTAGCATTCATGTTCCTTCTATCACAAATTCTAGGATGGTGTGGTCACAGAGCCTCCAATTTCCCCATAATTTCTGCTACTTTGTCAGGATAAGGACTACTTCTCTTCATTGCTCTCTCCATTTCTTGAAGAATGAAATTAATTAAGGCAAGGCAGCAATTTATGCTTTTTTATTGTGTTTATATAAACTTATATTTTAGGTACTTATATATTTATATTTGAATTATTTAAATATACTTTTAACCTAGAGACAAGTCCAGCAGATTTCTGTACAGCTGAATTCCTCATCACTAATAAATTTCTGTTTTTCTGTGTTCTTTTTCCTAAACTCTTTATTCAATTTTAAGAATACTTATATAATTATCAGCTACAATGTAATTATTTATTGTAATATCTACTTCTTAAAATTAAAAAATAGCTATGTTATTTCCTAAAAAAATTTTTTAATGTGAACTTGATTATCATATATGAATAGAAAGAATGTCTATTCTTTATTCAACTGTGTTTTCTGTCATTTTGTTTTTTAATCTAGGAGAATAAACTTAACATCCTTAAAGTCAGATGCTCAGACGAGCAATGCACAAGTTAGCACAGTTTCGGTCCCATCTGTGGAAGTATGTCAGACAGGTAAGTAAATTTTAGTTGCTTAACTGAACCAGAGACATTTTTAATTCTCTTAGTTGGTTTGAAAGTTAATATCTCTTGTTATTTTTTTCAGGTCATTTCTCAGTGACTGAAAGTATAACTTCTTAAAATGGTCATGCTTGTTAGTACTCACTAGTTCTCTACAAATTAGCTCAGAATCCTGATCATGGATGGAATTATCTCAGAGACTAACCTGTCCTCCTAGCCCCTGGGACAATTAGTGTTAGATGGGGTGAATTCCATATTTATCAAGATGGGATTCCTCCACACAATTCGCCTCTTAGAACAATATCGAATTTGTTTCTGTTAAAGTAAATTACATCTGACTTTTTTAAGTCCTTAGTTTCTACTCAATAGATAATGTATTATCTTTCTGTGTGCAAAGCATCATGCAAAAATTAAATAGTCTTAATCTCTCAAGGACCTTACATTCTAGTAATGGACTTTCATAATCACTGTCTTCTGCTTCTCAATATTGTAGAGATACCTGAAGACACTCTTTGCAATTCTCCAGAAACAAAACGTCTCCGGTTCAGTGAAACACCTACCTCACCATTTTCAGAAAATGAAAAGAGCCGTGGCTTGAGCAGCTGAAAATCTGGAAGGCTGAATTCTTGATGAACTTTCATTATCTAGCCATAGTATGACCAAAGTAGGGAAAGCCTTTGGTTCCAAAAGGAATCTTATCTTGTGGAGTATGGGACTTATTCAGCCTTCAGCCAAGATGCCACAAGCACTTGAAGTATGATTCTGGTAGTAGAAGGTACTGGCTTGTACTGCCTTTTCAGCAAATGCCTATTCTTTCTATTTATCATATGTTTAACTCGAGAATACAAGTATTTAACCTTAAATATTGACATTGTACTCCTAAAAGATGGAACTCTAACCTCTTTAGCCATTTGGAAATGTTTAAATTATTGTGAATTTTGCCCCTTATTCTAAAACATTTTCTTAATGATGAGACTTTTCTTCCGTGATTAGATCTAGAAAAAAAAGGAGAAAATGTAATCTCTTCTATGTTTGATCTTTTGGATTTTAGAATGGTTGAAGTGATTGGCAATTTAAATGATAGTTTTTCACTTTGCCCAAAAGTTTTTTTCATAATTGCTTTATTTGCATTTCAAAAATAACTTTAAGTATCATGTATCTTGGATTTGCTCACCTCCATCCTTACGAGTAACAAAAATAAAATTTTTTAAAAACCTAAGTTTCTTTCTTAATTAAATAGCATTAGAATTAGAAAGGCTATTTGATGTCTAATCTGGTCCACATTTTTTTTTAAAGATGTTTTATTGTTTTGTTTTTACATTACAAACATTAACAGATTTCTCCCATTCATGAAAAGTCTTTCGTAACAAACTAAAAAATATAAGTAAAATGAAGAATATAGTGAGTTCATCTTAAAATGTGTACATTTCTGCTCTGTTGCAATTTCCACTTCCTCTCTATCACCTCACTAAGAAAAAAATAGAAAAGAAAAATAAATTTCTATTAACAAATATATGTAGTCATTCTAATTCCAAAACTGCTCTGTAACAGAGGGTATGTTTCATCCTTAGTGAATGGTCATTGTATTGTACACGGTCACTTCATCTTTAAAGATGAGGAAATTGAGACCCAAAGATAGAAGTAACTTTCATGCTAATATGGGGAAAACATTCCCAAGTTCTGCTGATAAGGAATTCGTGCTGACATGCAGAGATCTCAGAGGTTAAAACTTAATGTTTTATTGTTCTTAAGCATAGGTTCAGAGCTCAGGAAAAATAACAAACCTAATCAGAGTTTTCAGAAGGCTTCTATAGTTTTTGTTTTTTTTTAAGCCCTTACCTTCCGTCTTAGAATCAATACTGTGTATTGGCTCCAAGGCAGAAGAGTGGTAAGGGTAGGGGGTTAAGTGACTTGCCCAGGGTCACACAGCTAGGAAGTGTCTGAGGCCAGATTTGAACCTAGGACCTCCCATTTCTAGGCCTGACTCTCAATCCACTGAGCCACCCAGATGCCTCCATATAGTTTTTTTTTTTCCAGTTTTCTCCATGATTTTATTTAATCTTCAACTTTAATTCACATCATAGTTTTGCTTAGATAAATGTCTAATGTTTTTTGTACCTACCTTAGTTTTTTTTTAATTTCTTTAATATTATTTTTTTAGAAACATTTTCCATGGTTACATGATTCTTTTTACTTTCCCCTTTTAACCCTTCTGCACATCCAACTCGAATTTCCACTGGTTTTAACAGGTGTGATCAATCAAGACTTATTTACATATTAATAGTTACATTGTGTGTAAATGGAATTAGCTCATCCTCATTCATTATTAGACTCTAGCCATCAGAAATAATGTCACCCCACCCAACTTAGAATTAAGTGGGGAGGGGAAGATCAGTTACCCACATATGACAAAAGTAACAAATCAAAAACAAGGGACTGCCCTTTGGCAGTCCAAAACAGTGTTGAGGCTGCCGTTTGTCCACTTGAAATTGGGTGGATGCAGGAAGTGACGAAAGATGCTATCTTTTAAATATGATGGTAACTTCCTGTGGAGGCAGTTGGTGCTTTGAACTTGGTGTAAAAGGATCTCTGGCTGAGACTTCAGACGGCTTCCCTCTGAATTGTCATGTGGGTAAGTTAGGCTGATTTCCTTTCTCCTCCCTTGGTGTTTCTGGAGTCTATACCCTCAAGGAGGCCTCTCTAATCTTAAAAGGCCTTGTGGCTAGATGTCTTGTTTAATTAACCTCTGTGCTCCTCTGCTGGGGCCTCTAAATTCTTTTTTTTTCCTTTCCTTTTTTTTTTTTAACCCCTTAACTTCTGTGTATTGGCTCCTAGGCAGAAGAGTGGTAAGGGTAGGCAATGGGGGTCAAGTGACTTGCCCAGGGTCACACAGCTGGGAAGTGTCTGAGGCCAGATTTCAACCTAGGACCTCCCGTCTCTAGGCCTGACTCTCAATCCACTGAGCTACCCAGCTGCCCCCGAGCCTCTAAATTCTTATCTGGTCTGGGCCAGAGTTTCTCTCTCTCAATTTCCCTACCTTCAACCTTCCTAATTGTAAATAAACTTCTACAAAAGCCATCCCGAATTGGGTCTATTTTCATTTGAAATCGAGTTAATCTGATTTCTGGCGACCATACCTTGAATATCTAGATTCCCCTCTTACAATTGGTGTGGTCATTTAGTGTCTACATCCCCATTCATGCCTGCATCAACCCATGTGTTCAAGTGGTTGTTTTTCTTCTGTGTTTCCACTCCTGTAGTTCTTCCTCTGAATGTGGGTAGCCTTTTCCATAAATCCCTCAGAATTGTCCTGGGTCATTGCATTGTTGCTAGCAGAGAAGTCCATTACATTCAATTTTACTATGGTGTATCAGTCTCTGTATACAATGTTCTTCTGGCTCTGCTCCTTTCACTCTGCATCAATTCCTGGAGGTCATTCCAGTTTACATGGAATTCCTCCAGTTTAATTATTCCTTTGAGCACAATAGTATTCCATCACCAACATATACCACAATTTGTTTAGCCATTCCCCAATTGAAGGGCATCCCTTTGTTTCCAGTTTTTTGCCACCACAAAAAGCTCAGCTATAAATATTTTTGTACAAGTCTGTTTATCTATGATCTCTTTGCCCTATATAGTTTTAATTTATATAAGAGAGTCAAAAGAATGGATGGACAGAATGTCACATGTTACCCATGGAAAGAAGAAACAGTTTTACTGAAATAAACTAAGAGAATTTGATTTCAAAGCTAGTCTTGTGAGAGTCCACTTCAAGACTACATTTGAGAAGTTTACCAATGAGAGGAGAGATGTATATGCCAAAAGATGTCTGCTAGAGTCACTGAGTTTGTTAATTTATCACCTATTTCAGAGTTGTTTAGAATACATTATATTTTCTCTTCCTGGTTTCTTTCCTAGATATAAATAAATAAATAAATGAAATGAGTATTGTTATCAAAAAGGTGGGTAATCTAGGCAGGTGTCAAACAATTTGGGTAGTGAGGAGGGATAAAGGTGATGAGGTGATTTGGAAGGGGAATGAAGGAGATAGCTGAGTGTAGGGAAGGATGAGGTGGTATATAGGAAGGTAGGGGAATGACAGGGAGTATACAGGAGGACAGCTTAAACAGGCTTATTCACTGAGGCTAGAGACAGAGGATACTAAGGAAATAAACTGAGTCCTGAGGTATCTCTAATGTACAATAGGAGTTGGGCCATTCAGAAATGTTTTATATCTGACTGGAGGATTTCTCTTGCTAATTTCTAAGTCTCTTGAGGGAGGAGACAAAAGGGCTCCTCCCTGCCAGTGAAACTGATGGTTGCAGGAAGTCTCGGGTAGGTACTTCCTGCCAAGATGGATGCCTGCGGTTCCCTCAAGAAATAAAAAGAAATAATTCCTTCCCTCTTCAGCCCTTGCTTTAATCTTCGATACAATGATTCACCAGAAGGCAATGAAGGGGATTTATTAATGTCAGGGATAATCAGAAGGAGAGAGGGGTTTAGGGTTTTGTAACAGGCGCTAGAGAGAAAGCTGATGAAGGGGGAAGGGTCACAGGAGGGGGTTAGACTGAGAGAGCCTGCTCTCTTAGTCAGAAAGGTTTGACTGTCTTAAAGTAAAGTATTTACTAAATCAATAAAATAAGGGATAGCTTGATTTAACAATGTCCTACTTGCCTACAGAAAACTAAAACCAAGATGTCTAACCACCAAGCCCACCCTTCCTCCCATGGCCAGAAATTCAGGGAAATAGCAGGGGTGTAATGGAGAGATCAGGGAGAGGTTCAAATTTCCCCAAGACAAAATAAGCACAGGCTAAGCCCAAGCCCAAAAGTAGAAGCCCCCAGGCAAAGTAAGAGCCAGAAGGCTCTGTCAGTTGGACTTCAGCCCTATTTATAGCCTCAGGCTCCAACTGACTTTCTGAAGAATCTAAGACCTCCAACTGTCTGTGACCATTTGAAATTGCAGAAGCAAAAAGCTTCTGCTAGTAATCTTGCATTACAGTATCTAACCTGATTTAAACAGACTTTGCCTTGATTAAAACCTTCCAAACAAAAGTTGCAGTTTTGAATCCCAAAGAATAAAAAGAATCCCCCCCCTCAAATTTTGATAACATGGAAGATTTTATAGTTATAGTGAGTATCCAGAATCTGAAACAATTGTGTGGTTGGAAAATGCAAAGCAAAAATTTGTTTTTGGCAATCATGAATATCGATTACCTTCTTAGCTCAGGTAGATAGCAGTAAATTGACTGACTGGATATAAAGCAATAAAATCATGTGTTTGATTTTGCCTCAGTATAATAGAGTAGAAATACTCTTTTTTTAGATGCTAGAAGAGTCAGCTAGGTAGCTTAGTGGCTTGAGAGCCAGGCCCATAGATGGGAGGTCCTGGCCTCAGATACTTCTTAGCTGTGACCTTGGGCAAGTCACTTAACCCCCAATGCCTAGCCCTTACTACCCTTGGAACCAATACAGTAGAGGGTACTCTTGATCCTAAGACAGAAGGTAAGGATTTTTTTTTTTAGACATTTATTAATATTCGTTTTTAACCTAGAAGGTAAGGATTTTAAAAAATGTTGGATACTGACACCAACATGATTGAAACTAGATGGAAAATAATGTATCTGGAAAAAAAGAATAAATACTTATAAAAACAAATACAAAAACAAAATACAGAAATAAATAGTTGATCGATTAAGTGTCCTTTATTTGAAATTTTTCTTTATCTTGTACTTCAGGAAACAATGGATTTATAAGTTTCAAAACCTAGCAAAACAAAAAGTAAAGCCTATTCAAATAGATATATGCAGGCGATGACTTAATTTTGTGAGTTATTAAGCATGACTGTGAGTATACTTATTCATATCCACATATATATGAATATGTAAAGTTTTAATCTAGAATGCCAATGTGTATACTCCATATTTAATGAGGAGAGACTTATGTTGTTAAAATACATATAATATATACTCATAAAATTCCTTTTTATATTAGCGATATGATTAGGGCAGCTTTGGTTTAAGAAAAGTCAGTCATTGAAATGAGGAAATGTGGACAATCTCTTATTACCAAAGGAAAAAGCATAATTTTAAAATATATTTAGAGGTGGAAAGTCAACCAATTTCTGCATTTTACAGTCTCTCTGAATTGTTTGAAGGGGAAGGAAAGATATTCCAGTGAATGTTTTTATTCCTAGTATTCCCTAGCTTGTGGGGCAGTAGTGGAAAGAAATCTGACTTTTTGAGTCAAGAACACCTTTGACATATTGGCTGTGTAATCTTGGACAAGTCATTGTTAATTGCAGAATACTGAAGGATCTGCATTGATAGAGGAAATTTCTCCCAGGGATCTCCTGGTCCCACAGCTTTCAAACATGGCTGACCATATTAGCTGGTTTATGAAACCCAGCTTACCTCTAGCAAAGTTGGCCAGAATGGTCATTTTAATCTGGACCTACCTGGCTTAGTTTCCCTTTTGTAAGTCTAGTTATCCTTGATTATCCTTGATTGTGCAAAGGAACAAGGGTAACCCTTTTGGTAGCATGGGCTGGCTCAAGTTGGTATCTCTTTATAGGTGAAACAGAGAGGAACAGCAAGAATGTGATGACATTCCTCAGATAGAATAGAGAGGTTTCTCTAAAAGCTAGACTGAAAGATAAGGGTTCAGAAAAAGAAATATATTTTAATAATAAAAGGATAAAGCATTAAAATGAAATATTCTCATAGCAATTTCTTCTTATAAAAGTCTCATCCAAGATATATAAGAACTGATTCAAATTTATGAATGAGTCATTTCCTCAGTTGGTAAATGATCAAAGGATATGTACAAGTAATTTTCAAAAAGAAATATAAACCAACATCCCTTTGGAAAATGCTCTAAATCATTAATAATCAGAGAAATAGAAATTAAAACAGTTTTGACTGTCTATGCCCATCAGATTGGAAAAGATGACAAAAAGGAAAAATTACAATTTTGGATGGTGCTAGAAAAAAACAGACACACTAATGCACTGTAGGTATAGCTCTGAATTGATCCAGTAATTCTAGAAAAAAAACTTGGAACCATTCCTCAAAAATTATCAGAGCAGGGGCAGCTGGGTAGCTCAGTGGAGTGAGAGTCAGGCCTAGAGACAGGAAGTCTTAGGTTCAAACCCGGCCTCAGCCACTTCCCAGCTGTGTGACCCTGGGCAAGTCACTTGACCCCCATTGCCCACCCTTACCAATCTTCCACCTATGAGACAATACACCGAAGTACAAGGGTTTAAAAAAAAAAAATTATCAGAGCACACTCATACATTTTTTTTTATTTTAAACCCTTAACTTCTGTGTATTGACTTATAGGTGGAAGAGTGGTAAGGGTAGGCAATGGGGGTCAAGTGACTTGCCCAGGGTCACACAGCTGGGAAGTGTCTGAGGCCAGATTTGAACCTAGGACCTCCCGTCTCTAGGCCTGGCTCTCAATTCACTGAGCAACCCAGCTGCCCAACACACTCATACATTTTGATCTGGCTATAATACTTCTGGACCTATACTCTAGAGAAATCATAGAAAGAGGAAAAAGATCTATTTGTATGAAACTCTTTGTGCATTTAGAAACTGAGCAAGCATTCTATTGGGAAATAGCTAAACAAATTATGGTACATGAGTTTAATATAATAATATAGTACCATTAGCTATGATAAAATGGATAATTTCAGAGAAAATGGGAATATTGAAAATTGAAAAAAAAATTGCAAATTGATACTGAGAGAAGAGCAGAACCAGAACAATTTACACAATGATAAGCAATGTTACAGAAAAAAAGATAGAAAGAATTTTAGAGCTCTGATCAATGGTCCAAAAGAATGAAGGTGAAACACACCATTCACCTCTTGACAGTAATGAGCTTAAAATGCAGAGACACATTTTTTGGACATGGCTAATGCAGGAATTTGCTTTAGGTTGATTATGTAGCTATGCATTGAGGGCTTTATTTTTCCAAGTGTGTATGTGTGTGGTTTTAAAATTTGCTCAGTTTTGGGGAGATAGGGGAGGTCTAATGGGATTCATTTTTTAAATGTTTGTTAATTTAAAAAATTGAAATTGAAAAAAATTCCAAAAATAAAATAATGAATTTTAAAAAAATAAAGTAATCATGAATCAAAGACAAACAGATGAACAGAAGGAATTCAGAAAAACAAAGCAGGGCAGCATATTGTATACTTTGAAGTATACAAAAAACCAATTGTACCTCTTGAAGATAGTGCTATATGCATTCCTTGTTTCCAGTTTACTTAAGGAAGTATTCATGTTAATGTTTGTCAAGTTAACATTAATAAAAAGGAACATTTTAAAAAGAAATATATTCTGAATGCTTATTTTATAATTACTTGCCAGTCACTCCTTAATTCTCTTATCTCCTTTCCCTCAAATTCCTTTCTCTTTTTCCCTACATTGTGTATAGTTGGAAAAATCTTGAACCCCTGAAACTACATTACCCAAACTTCCTTTCTGCATTACCCACAATTCCTTTTGCCTTGCATATACCTGTAAGGTCTGTATTTAATTTGGGTTTGCTCTGCCACACCTTCTCTCTTGCACGTGGATGGAGTGGTGAGCAGTCCTGGTGGCTCCAGGCTCTCTCTTCCACGTGAGGTGAGTGGGAAAGGTTCCCTGCATTTCTCTAGCTCTCTAATTTAATATTAATAAATCCTTACAAATATCATACTTTGGAGGCACTGAATATTAATTTTAAAATCTACAATTGCTAATAACACTGGCATCCTCTGTGCCTCAGTGCAGTTCTTCTTTCTACCAAATGTATAAACTGTTTTCATGTTATGGAGTCAAAAGATTAGGGTAGGTATAACCGTGGTGCTAAAGCCACTTGGTGTCTAACTCCTGACGAGTGGCAATCAGTGCTCCAGGCTTATGTGAGAGAAGGAACAGAGTGTATGAGAACAAGAGAGAGTCAAAATCTCCAGTTTTCAAGTCTTCCCTCAAGTTTCTTTAGGCTTCAGGCTTCCAGCTTCCAAAGAGAAGTCAGAAGAGGTCAACCCTGCTTCAAGTCGCTGAAAAAAAAGATTGTGGGAAGAAGCCAACATAAGAAGAGCTGGCAGTCTCTCTTCTGTCCCTCTCCCCAGCTCCCTATGCTGGAGGCTTCAGGGAATGTACCCTCAGATGAGTTGTTGTTACCCTGCTCCCAATGGGAGACCTCCTTCACTCTGTACTGTCAGTATATATTCTTCTAGGTATACTTTCTTCAATTGCTGTTAATTTATTTAAAAAAAATGTTTTTTTAAACCCTTAACTTCTGTATATTGGCTCCTAGGTGGAAGAGTGGTAAGGGTGGGCAGTGGGGGTCAAGTGACTTGCCCAGGGTCACACAGCTGGGAAGTGTCTGAGGCCAGATTAGGACCTCCCATCTCTAGGCCTGACTCTCAATCCACTGAGCTACCCAGCTGCCCCCCGCTGTTAATTTATTTGAAGTAGATAAATGGGCTTTCTTAAGCCTTTTTGCTGTGGGTGTTCATTGTGGCATTCATGGGATTGTGCGTTTCTAGTTGGAAGAATAGAGAATACCTAGACCAACCTTGTTATATATGTAGAATTGAGACCCAGAGAGATTAGAAGACTTCTCAAGTTCAGGTGAGTCACAATATAGCCTTTAAGAAGAATGGTGGACCCAGCTGTGTGACCCTGGGCAAGTCACTTGACCCCCATTGCCCACCCTTACCAATCTTCCACCTATGAGACAATACACCAAAGTACAAGGGTTAAAAATAAAAAAAATAAAAAAAAAAGAAGAAGAATGGTGGAAAGCTTTCAAGAACTTCCCTATGCATTGACTCAGTAATACATAGTAACAAAAAATAATAAATTAGGTTTATTTTCTAAGGTGATCATGGAAAGGAAAAGAAATTATATGTTCTAAAATGTTTATAGTAGCCCTTTTTGTGGTAGCAAAGAACTGGAAACCAAAGGGATGTTCATTCACTGGGGAATGGCTGAACAAGTTGTGGCATATGATTGTAATGAAATACTATCATACCATTAGAAATGATGAACAAAATGATCACAAAAAGACCTGGGAAAACTTATATGAAGTGATGCAAAATGAAGTGAACAGAACAAGGAAAACATTGTACACAGAAATAACAATAACGCATGAAGATTAACTATGAATGACAACTTATCAACAAAGGTGAGGATTTAGGACAACTCCAAGGGACTCATGACAAAAAAGATATCCACTACCACAGAAGGAACATAGATGGAAACATGCCATTCTTCAATAAGCAATATGTGTCTTGTTTCACAACACGATGAACAGGAAATTATGTATTATATGATAATATATGTACAACTTACATTAACTGCCTTCTTGGGGAAGAGTAGGAGAGAGGAGAAAGGAGTGGGAGGGAAGGGGGTAAAATGATAGATTTTTGGACATAGCTTAATGTGAGAATTTGTATTTCTTGGATAAGTTGTTATATGGGGATTAATCTAGTAGGGTAATAAACTGGTCGTAATAGGGAAATTAAGGCTGGAGGTAAGGTTGTAATAGGGTATAAGGCAGGTAAGAGACTAAAGGTAGTGTGAATAGGGGATAAGGCACTGTGGATAGGGTTTGTGGATCCCTAAGGCAGTAAAGTGGATAAGGAAGGTACAATGGTGAAGGTAAATTGAGGTGGTAGAAGTAAGGGAATGACTGAGTTTAGGGCATATAAACACGGAGGTATAAAGAGTTGCAAGGGAGAGGATGAGATATTTTGGGCAAGCAGCTACAGCCTGGGAGACAAAGACTGGGACACAGGTTTGAGACAGAGACACTAAAGGGAAACAGACTGAGCCCTTCAAGTAGGAAGGGCACTTCTACAGACAAAGGTTAGGGCCAGCCAAGAATGGCTTGAAACTGACTAGAGGGCTTTCTAGTCAGTTTCTCAGGTTCACAAAGGAAGAATTCAGAGGAAGTATTGAGATTACACTTCCTCCAAAATGTACGCCTCCAATTCCCTTCAGGACTCAGAGACAATATTATTCCTTTCTCCCCTTCTCCCTCTCTTATCAATCAACTAATGAACTAGCCAAAGGTTTGATTAAGTGGCAAACAGGGTTTATTGAGTTTTAGGGTTGATTGGAAGGGACGGAGGGATACAAGGTAACTCTAACAGCCGCCTAGAGAAAGCTTCAGGTGGGGGAGGGAGACAGGAATGTGAGACTGAGAAAGGACCTGCCTAACTCAGCCTGGAGAGGTTTTTGTAGCCTATAGGGTTAGGAAAGTTGGATATAATGATTCAAGAGATAATTTGTAACAAAGGTAAGCCCTATTTGACTACAGGGAAACTAAATCTACCAAGTTTGAAAGCTACCACCCAGATCCACCCTCCTTTCAAAAATTCACAGAAATTCAGGAAGGGAAAATGTTAGATTGGGAATAGTGGAGGTTAGGGAGATCCAAAGGAAATAGTTAAGCTAACAAATTTTAAGAGAAAAGTTGCAGAATATAGGCCAGGTTTTCAGTCCAAAGATAGAGCTCAGTTGACCATCCTGCTCCCATCGAGTCTCCAGGGTCAATTGTTACTGCTCAGGATTCTAAACACTTTTCAACTGTCAGAAACTCTGCAGTAAGGCTTTGCAGGGCTACTATGCACCCTTCTGCACTACAAAGAATATCATAAATTTATCACATTTATAGCAAATCACATGTATTCAGTGTTCTGTTGTATATTATATATAAGCAAATAAAAATGTTAACAACATAAAAATGAAGATCCCTATGTAATCTTCAAGCAATGGCTTTAGTGCTTTAGAATCTTCCTTGAAAAAGGGACTTTTGCTATAATTTTTGTGATTCAGTGCATATTACTTGTGATTCAACACAACTCAGTGAACTGTAGTCATTTCATAAAAAGCAAGGAAATTTACCGTGGGCATTCAAGAACCTTTTCCCAATGGAACCATCACAAGTCTATTTTTATTGAGGATCACATTCTTGAAAAAGATAAGCACATTTGGGTAGGAATAAAGGAATTGACACAGAACTCAATGGTTTCATTCCAATTGGAATAAGGAATTTCTATACCACAGACAATATTAGAACTACAAGGACAGATGGAACAGGAGACCTCTTGTTGTAGGACCTTTTAAATTTGTCCTGATTTAAAAAAAGAAACTATTTGTGGATACAAGGAGGATCTATTTGGAATGAAACAAGCCATTCAATGGATAAACTTGAATTTTATCAAGCCTCATTCTTTTCTTGAAGTCAGTATATTACAATAGGCCTAGACTCCCAGTTTGAGTATTTGGGGAATAATTTAAAAGTTTTCTCTCTTAGTTAATAGGCAGCATAGATTTCCTATAATGATATTGTGAATAAAAAATTTAAAAAGAAAACGTCTTAAGTTTGAAGTAAATTTTGATTTCTTTGATCTCAGGGAATTTGGTAGTCCTAAAGGGGTACTCAAATCTAGGGATTCACAAGTTTAGATAAATCATAAAGGATTAAAAACATCTGAGCTCCCCAAGAAATATAGACACATTTTCTCAATCAACATGTTAATGAGTGCCATGTAATCCTATGTAAAAGAAAATTCTTTTTCTGCTCTGTTCCTGGCTATGATATCCTATGAATAATGTGAAACTTTGCTACAAGATTAGCCACTAACTATGACTTTTTACCTGGAAACAAATGAGCTAAGGAAGTTTTTCCCTTTATGCTTATATTAGCCAGTCTGTGTTTTTGAAGGGACAATCTTGATATTATTATAAAAGTCCCTTTTTATCCCTTCAATAGAATAATGAATGTATCTACGAGTTACTATACCAATATCTTTAATCTGAATTTGTGGTCTACTCCATATCCTAAGTAATTAGATAAAATGAGTTCTTAGGCTTGCCATCAATAAGATTAGGTATCTTATTCTTTAAGTATGATATGAAGATAATATATATCCTCAAAAGAGGAGGATAGATTAAAGATGTAAAAGTTTATAAGACTTTTTTTGAAACCTTACCTTCCATCTTAGAATCATTACTGTGTATTGGTTCCAAGGCAGAAGAGTGGTAAGAGCGAGGCAATGGGGGTTAAGTGACTTGCCCAGGGACACACCGTTAGAAAATGTCTGAGGCCAAACTAGAGCCTAAGACCTCCCATTTCTAGTTTTGGATTTCAGTTCTCTAGTTGCCCTCAAAGTTGTACATTTTTAATGGAACAGTAAACTTAACTTTGAGAAAGTTCCAAGATTAGACTTCTTTAAGAACTAGGATTTATACGTGTGTGTGCATAACATAACATATATGGTTGACTTCCAAATGCTTCTAATGGAATATTAACAGGGTTTGAATATATTTTAGAACTAAGTTCTCAAAATTGGGTTTTACATGTAAAATTGCATTAATATTTGTAAAAAAAAATTTAGGCATGTTTTTCCTATTTTGAAGCCTCTGATAATATTAAGATTATTGAAGGGCTCGTTTTATAAGTGAGACCTTCATGGAGCTTTTCTAGAATCTTCCTACTGTTAATGGATTGTCTATATCAGGTATAGTGTTCAAGAAAGATAGAATAAGTGGTTATGTACAAACTGAAATTCTCTTTATTTTTATGCTTAATGTTCTTCTTATAGCTCTGATGTTAATAGGATTAGTTCCATAATGTTTGAGCTGGTTTTGAACACTTAAATTAGTTACTGGAAAACTAAATTTAAGAGGTTGTACTAAATTATATTGTTGTTACTGAAAATTAAATAGGGAATCTCTACAAGTGACCTGCAACCAGAGACATGGATCTTTTAGGAGGAATATTCTTGAAAGCTGCCCTAAATATGAGACCATTCCAGAATTTTCAAGGGAAGGTGATTCCAGAGCCCAGATGACTACATGTAATATCTAGAACTTAAAATATAGCTTCTGATTAAATAGATATTAGGAATGGGTTACTAAGAATGATTCCTCTATGTTACTTAATATTTATGATTATTATTGTATTACTTTGACTTTTTGTTTCATGGTGTTTATGTTTGTCCATAAGAGGAGTATGCCAAAATTCCTTATTTGTTGTTCAATTATCAGGGACATTTCTCTTGTAATATTTTGTCAAGTCAAAGCCTGCATTATGTTTTAATGAATTTCCCCTTAGTTATGGAATACTAATGTTACTATTTGGCAAAGGGAAGTCTGAGCTTCCTAAAATGACTGTTATTTGTCAACCGCCCTAACTAACTGATGAAAAATAAATCTCCCCTCACAATGAATCCTTTATGAACCCTCCAAATGGAGTTCCATCTGTAACCTTATTTAGTTTACCTATAAAGTCTGTTTAATGAAGTTTGTTTCTTTTAAGGAGTGTCTGAGATCTTGACTCTGTATAACTAAGTCTATGATATTAAAGGAAGCATAGGATTATGATTTTTTGATACTCATGGCCACATTGTACTTGTTTCTGAGTGCAAGTGTAAGTCTTTTGACTATAATTCCTGATTTATTCAAATTTATCCCTCTGCCTATGAGACACTGGGAAAAGTTTGTTTCCATTTTGGCCCCTACCTCTCCTTAAAAATATTTCTAACAAACTCCATATGAGAAAGGTAGTGAAGAGTATGCCATTCAGTTGGTTTTTTTTTTTTAACAAACCTGCCTTGAAATCATAACTCAGCTTTTTTACTTCTGAAATTCTGTTTTCACTACTATGATGTGGATTTTAAAATTAATATTCAATATCTCCAAAGTATAATATTTATAAAGATTTATTAGTATTTAACTAGAGAGCTAGAGAACACAGGGAACTTTCCCCACTCACCTCACATGGAAGAGTGTAAGAGTGAAATTTGGGAGATGCCATCTTTTAGTATATATATGTATTTTCTATGGACATGTGGAAATTATCAAACTACGTTTCCCGTGGTCCAACGGGTTTCCGGTTCCGGTTCCTTGGGCGTGGGGACATCTACGTCTCCACGCAGAGGACAGTTTAAATCTCCTGGGGTGAGGAGGAACTTCCTCTTCTTTAGCTACCACCTCTTAGCCAGAAGACTCAGGAAGAGACGGGAGGTAACAATAATGGCTGGGGCTGCAGTTTTGAATTCTTACAAGCACGTGGTCTAATGACTTTATCTATCAGCATGGCTTTAATTAAAATACTAATTTATATATTTATCTCAGCCTTTATTATTTTTAATCTTTAAAGAGAGAGCACGAGGGGCGTTACCCAAAACTTATATACAATCATGCAAGATGCATGATAACAGAAAGGAAAAGGGAAAAGCATTCTGGGTAATACAGAAAGGAATTTTCTTCAAATGCAGTTCCAAGGGTTCAAGATTTTCCAACTATACATTCACCTCCTGTGATCCTTTGGGAGACCATTCTCCCCAATGGATCATGGAAACAGAAGTAACTTAAAACTTTTAACTAGAGGTATATACAAATATCACAGTTGGTTTTTTTTTTTTAATTTTAAACCCTTAACTTCTGTGTATTGACTTATAGGTGGAAGAGTGGTAAGGGTAGGCAATGGGGGTCAAGTGACTTTCCCAGGGTCACACAGCTGGGAAGTGTCTGAGGCCGGATTTGAACCTAGGACCTCCCGTCTCTAGGCCTGGCTCTCAATCCATTGAGCTACCCAGCTGCCCCCATATCACAGTTTTTTAAAGGGAAATTACAATAATTTGGGGAAAAGAGGAAAATAAAAGAGAAAAAGAACAAAATCAATATTAGGGGCATTAACAAAAAACCATTTGGGGGTAGTCCCCTTTTTGGCATGAGTGTCCATTCAAAATAAATGCATCCTGGGGCAGCTGGGTGGCTCAGTGGATTGAGAGCTGTGTGACCCTGGGCAAGTCACTTGACCCCCATTGCCTACCCTTACCAATCTTCCACCTATAAGTCAATACACAGAAGTAAAGGGTTTAAAATTAAAAAACAAAAAAACAAAAAAAACAAAAACAAAAACAAAAACAAAAACAAAATAAATGCATCCAACTCCCCCAAAGTTCAAATTCACCATATTTTGAAGTTCACTCTAGATCTTCTGGTGCAGTATGTGGTCTCTGCAGGCATCTTCATGGCGCCTTCCGGATTCTGGGAGGTAGTCTTCTGTTCTAAATTAGGCCCAAATTCAAATAAAATTCACAGCAATAACATGGTCCTCCCTGAGGAGAATAATATCACATTCACCCCTGAGGAGGATACAAGGATACACAGAAGAATTACACAGAGATACATGGTCAAGGCATAAGATATATGAATAAATTATCAAAAATATCAAAGAATCCAAAGAAATAAAAAATAACCTCTGAGGGAAATATAGAATATCAAAAACATGAAAAAAAAAAGATTCTAGGAAAAAATTCACAAATCACAACAGGTTCTTGTAGCAATCCATGTCCTGTAAGCTTTGCAATGACAATCATTCACTAACCCAATTTAGCAGCCTGGACTACAGTAAATTGTCACACCATAAAAGAAATAGGAAAAGAGACTAGATCTCAAAATAAATGGGAAATAGCATTTCCTGGGTTGACTCTTTTCTTCACTTTTCTGGATAATGGAGCCAGAGCAATCGATGTTGTGCTGATTTCCTCTTTAACTTACCATGATCTGCAGTGTGAGTGCAAATGAGATAGATAAAGCAATGAAGTACAAATGAGGTAGATAAAGCAATATTACATTCAAGAAAATACAGAAAGAATCACAAAAGGCACAAAATGTTACAAAAGGCACATCAAATCAATATAGGTTACTAATACAGATATTCTATTGTGCGGTAGTATATGTATCATTCACGTACAAGGATTAACCAAATAAAGTGCAACAAAATAGTACAAATCCAGCAATAGGGAAGTCTTAACACAATCAATAGTCAAATACAATCAATAGTCAAATATAATAAGTATAGGCAATTATACATTATCTATAGAGGGTACTTGTTTTACATGACTACAATGAATCCATGAGTACCTCTCCCCAATTTTAATAGCTGTTGGTGTGGTCAATAGGACTTGGAACAGTCATAAGCAGGTTCAGTCGACCCAGTATGTTTGAAATTCTTTATGTATACACTATCACCTGGGTTTAAATCATGAAGTGAGAAGTCTGTGGGGCCTGCCTGAACAGCAGCTCCAGAGTCGTGGAGTTCTCACAGTTTTGTTTGTAATTGTCTGATATAAGTGGCAATGGTTGTATCCCTTCCTAACTATGACGTATAGGTAGGGGTAAATGATTTGTGCCTGAATAGGTGGATGTCCAAATAGTATCTCAAATGGTGAGATGTGTAAATCACCTCTGGGTCTGCTTCTGAGGTAAAATAGGGCCAGAGAAAGAATTTTAGGCCATTTAAAATGAGTCTCTGTGCACAATTTGCCAATCATAGTTTTAAGTTCTTTATTCATTCTTTCAACTTGGCTAAAGCTCTGGGGATGATAAGGTGTATGAAATTTAGGAGTTATCCCCAAACATGAATAAATTTGTGATAAGATCAAATCAATAAAATGAGTTCCTTTATCTGAATCAATATGTGCTGGCAGGCCAAAATGAGGAATAATTTCAAAAGGACTTTGGCAACAAAAGTTGCTTTGGTCTGAGCAGTAGGAAATGCTTCAGGTCACCTGGTCAGCTGATCAACTATGACAAGACAAAGTTTATACTGTCCAGCTTTTGGCATAGAGATAAAATCAATTTGTAATTGCTCAAATGGTGTGTAAACAAGAGGATGTCCACCAAAGGTTTTTCCACGAAAGGCGTGTTGATTAAAGGCCTGCCAGGTAGGACAATTTGCACCGATTTTGGAGGCAATTATAGTTATTCCAGGTGCTATCCATACTCTTTTAACAGAGTCTACAATGCCTTGGGTGCTGAAATGGCCATGTTTAAGGATGGAGTGACAAATTTAGTTATAGAAGCTCTAGGGAGCAGGGGTTTGCCTTCAGATGACACCCATACTCCATTTATCTGTTTAGCTTTAAATTTTTGCTTCCATTTTCCCACATCCTTGTCATTATAGGAAAGGGAGAGATTAAAATCATCAGTAATTGTTAGTGGCATAATTAATTCAGGTCCTTCTAAGGCTGCTGGTTTGGCTATGATGTCTGCTTGATCATTTCCCCTGTAAATTTCCAGTGTAAATTGTGACCCTTTTGTCCTTTGCAATGGTACAGGCATGTTTCAAAGCTGTGAGTTCTGCACCTTGTGTGATTATGTGTGAGTGTAAGGAAGCTGACCATAGAGTATCCAATTCAGTAACTACTGCAGCTCCTGTATAGCACATGTCATCTCTCATAAAGGAAGAACCATCTGTAAATAATATTAAATCCAAATTATCCAGAAAGGTGCCCAGTAAATCATTATAAGGTTTATCAGCAATGGACACTAAAGATGTACAATTGTGTAAAGGTTCTCTGGAAGTTAGCAAATTGGGGAGCAAAGTTGCAGGATTAAGAACTCCATAGTGTTTTAGTGTGATATGTTCATTATTCAATAGGGTTATCTCATATCTTGTAATCCTTTGATCAGTAAATGCCTGAGTCCTATGTCTTAATAACAATGCCTTGACCTTGTGTGGGCACATTATGGTCAGAGGGCATCCTAATACTAGATCAGCAGATTTGGTTACAAATAAAGCTGTGGCAGCTACTCCTCTAAGGCATGGTGGTGCTCCTGAAGCTACTGGGTCCAGCTGGGTAGAATAATAGGCTACCAGGCATCGAGCAGGTCCCAAAAGTTGAATTAGAACACCTGAAGCTACCCTTTTCTGTTCATGGACATATAAGGTAAATGGTTTGTCATAATCTGGGATGGCTAGAGCAGGGGCAGACAGGAGAACCTGTTTTAAATTTGAAAGAGCTGTTCGGTGTTCCTTTTCCAATTTAAGTGGTTCAGGGACTGAGTTTTCTGTGAGTAGTACAAGGGGCTTAGTGATTTCCCCATAGCAAGGGATCCACTGTCGACAAAATCCTGTTGCTTTGAGAATCACCCTCAATTGTTTTTTAGTGGTAGGAGCACTTAATTTTTGGATGCTTTTGATACATTTCAGAGAAATTAAATGAGACCCAGCAGTTGAAATGAAACCTAAATATTGTACACTGAACTTTGTCTTTGGAGACCTTGTGGCCTCTCTCATGTAACTCCAAAAGGAGATGTTTGCTATTCTCCTGGCATGCTTCAGCATTTGGTAAAGTAAATCATCCATATATTGGATTAAATGTCTATATTTAAATTTAATGGCATCTGTCTCAACAATTAAGAGTTGTGTGAATAATGTAGGGCTGTCCACAAAACCTTGAGACATACGAGTCTAGGCTCACTTAGAACCTTTCCAGGTGAAAGCAAAGATATGCCTGGAATCCTCATGTAGGTATGGAAAAGAAGGCTGAACACAAGTCTACTACTGTAAAGTATGTAGCTGTGCTAGGAATAGAAGAAATAATAGTATTTATGTTGGCAACTACAGGGTGTCTCTTTATAACGTGATTGTTCACGACCCTCAAATACTGGATGAATTGATAGAGATACTTGCCATCAGACCCCAATTTTGGCTTTTTAACAGGCAGGATGGTCATATTATATTTAGATTTACAGGGAATTATGATGGCTTGGTCAATTAGTGAATTTATTATTGGGGTAATGCCCTCATTTGCCTCCTTTGAGAGAGGTTACTGAGGAATGGAAGGAGGTGGGCTAGATTTAGTTTTAATTTGGACAGGGACAGCTTATTTAAGTAGGCCAACATCAGAAGATGATGTGGTCCAGAGAGACTCAGGTATATCAGTAGAGATTTCAAAAGTGGGAGACTCCTTCATCTCATGGCTATCTGAAAGAAGTACAGGGAGCAAAGTCAAGGATTCCTCAGGCAATTCCAGTGACATAGAGGCATTTGGAGAGCAAGTTATTCTGGTTCTAAACTTGTAAAAAAGATCTCTCCCTATAAAATTTATAGGGGAGCCAGGCATCAAGAGAAAAGAATGCTCCACATTCAGGGGAAAGCTTTGGAACCTTTTGGGATATCCTCTATACCCCCACTACATTTATTGATCCTATGGAATTGCAATCTGAGTCAGGCATACTCTTCAATATAGACTTGGAAGCTCCAGTGTCCAAAAGACAATGATAATAGGTGTTATCAACCTTTAATGTTACATGAGGATCATCAGTATGAGGGGGCAGTGGATAGGGAAAATGGGCAGTAAGACATCAGGGTCTGGAAAATCAAAAGTTGTATCCTCTGATTCCTGTGCCCCAACCCCTCTCCCTGTACACCTTCATAATCTTTGGGTAGTTCCTTGGGCTCCCCCTTGAGGGGCAGTAGCACCCTGGGTGGTTCAGGGACAAGATCCACTCAAGATATACTGTTGCAGAGTCATTTGGTATGAATTATCAATTGCCTGATCCATATTCCTAGAACTGTTTTATCAGTCCTAAAGTTGCTATTCCTGAAATCATTATTGTAATTATTATTTCCATAATTGTTATTATTTTGAAAGTTGTAATTTCTGAAGTTATTATTTCTAATTGCTTGTTTCCAATTCCTACAATTCATCATTATGTGACCCCTTTTTGCACAGAAGTGGCATATAAAGGACTGATAGATTCTTGAAAAGGGGCAAGTGCCATCAGTTGAGTATCATGCCCTTTTTGTTGTTTATCAATTTTACACTTAAAGAGTCTAGTTTCTTCTGAAACATTTCCATTATATTATTACTCTCTTCCTGTTTTTCTTTATGGCCTTTAGAGACATAAACAGTAGTTTTTCTCAACTCGTCCAGATCCGTCTCAGGCCACCTTGGGCAATGCATTTTTAAAAAATCTCAGACCACTTTGAAACTGTTGTTGACAAAGTGTCATCTTATTTGTCTAGATCAAGATCAAGATATCTGGCCCCAAGCTCAATGAGCCTATCCATGAATGGGGGAGAGGGGTTTTTATCATCGGATTGTTTAAAGCTGTCAAATTTGGTTCATGCATCCATATTTTCAGAGCATGCTCATATTGCATTTATAATGGCCTCCCTACAATGATATAATTGCAAATGCTCCTTAGATTTATTATAGTCCCATTTAGGATCCTGAGATGGCCAGTGTGCTGCATTGCGCCCTCAGACTTTATTAATATGAGAAATTATCTTATTTTTCTCACATTCTGTTAGAAAAGCCTCGAGCAAATTTTTAACATCTTTATAAGATGGATTATGTGGGAAAAATATGTTGCCCATCTTTTTTGTTACCAGATATGTTTCTTTTTCAAAAGTGGGAGCATTAGAAGTCAATTCTTTTATATCTTGAGGTGTGAAAGTTGTATGTTGTCTTAGGTTTATCACATCTCCATTGTGTCCTATTGTGAGCACTTCCCTTAAGGGGAAAGGCTTTCATAGGAATCATTCAATGGTTGTGGTTTCTGAGAAGTTGACTATGGGGATACCGAGGCAGCTTGGATAGGAACAGGTATAGTAGGAGGACAAGATTTCCTTGGGGCTGTGATTGATTGTGGGGTAGGAGAAACAGGAGGATGGGCCATTGGGAGAAGAATCAGGGGAGGTGAGGTTAGCCAAGAGTTGCAGAGCATGAGAGATGTGGTTCAGAATATGAGAGAGGAGGTTCTGCACCTGAGATATAGTAGAGGGGCCTTCCATTTCTATTTCAGGAGAAATAGGATTTTCCTCTCTTAGTGGTTCAGAAACAGGTTTGCAAAAATCAGACGTGTCAGAGAAAATCTTCCTTTGCCATTTGACCATGGAAGTAATGCATGAAATTGTCCAATTGAATTTCCATGTTGGGCTGCATTCTCCATTCGGAAGCTTGTTGTGACTTAACAGAAAAGAATTGAAAAAGGAAAATTCCAAGCTACATAAGGAGAAGGAGGCAATCTGGAACTTTATAGGTTTCTAATTGGGCAAAAGCCAGAAGAGTTTCATGCAGAAAAGCATTCATACTGCTGAACATTGTAATCAAAAGGGTAGATTAAAGGAAAGTAGAAAAGAGAATAATTTTCAATGTGTATATTTATTTGTATATGTATATACATATATGTATTTTTATTTTTACATTTTGTATTTTTTAAAACTTTTTATTTGGGTTAGTGGCAGGGTAAGGGGCATTTTGTCTTATTTTAAAGTTATATGATTTTGTTGGATTTTACTTGCAAAAAAATATTTTTTTATTTATTTGTAATGTTTTCATTTATTCATTTATTTATTTATTGGGTGTTACTGCCCTCTGAGGCAGAAAATAGCCACTACAGCTCAGCAGGAAAAGGTGGAGGGGAAATTGAGCGCTCAATACTGGTGTCTGGTGGCTAAGAGGCAACACTGCAACAGGGCTGGGTAAGGGGTGTGGTTAGGGTAGGGGGTGTGTTTAGGGTGGTGATTGTATCTGTCAGAAATCAAAATGGAGGCTATGACTACAAAACAAGGAGTGTTTGCTGCTCAGGGGTCTAAAAGGGTCTAAAAACTGCCGCAGCTGGAAACTGGGAGTTGAAGAGGTTACTTTGGTTTTTGAAACCCAAGCTGGGGCAGGGAAGGTTATGGGGATCTTACCTTTTCAGCAGGACCAAAGAAAGTGCTTCCAAACAGCTCTCAGATCTTCCAGTCAATGCAGAAGCAGGGAGAAAGCAGGGAGCAGGGAGCCCAGGGAATGCCAGGGCAGGAGGGATGAAGTTGCAGGGAGGTAGAGAGCCTTGGAGTGGAGAGGTTCAGCCAGGGGGCCAGGCAGGAAGGGAGAAAGAGGAAAAGAGCAACAGTAGGAAGAAGCAGGAGGTCTAGATCTGGCCAAGGAAGAAGAAGGAGAGGAAGGAGGATAGCAGGAAAGCAAGGAGAGGAGGGGTCTTTTAAGCTTACCAGTCACGGAAGAAGTGGCAGAAGCAGGGACATTCGCTGCAGCAGAAGCCCCGCCAAATGGTGGGCTAGCATGGGCTAGCAGTGGCTGAAGACACTGCCTTGAGGAGGCAGATGCTGGAGGCAGCAGGGAAGCCCTGAGCTAGGTGCGGCTGCTGGGTGCACTCACAAAGGCTTGAGGCAGCGGGGGAGGGGGGAAAATCAGCAAAAAAGTGGCAGAAGCAGGGAGCTTCCGGATTTGGCCAGAAAGAGCCCACTGGAGGACTCAGTGGGGGAGTTGGGAAGCTTATTTCCTCAGGGGATCTAGAGGGAAGGAGGAGGTAGAGGAAAGGAAGGAGAGAGAAGAAGGGAGAACAGGATGGATGAGGGGGACAAGGGATCAAAAGGCAGTAAATGGAATGGAAGCCAATAGCTGGCTTACCACCTCTTGCATGGGCAGGAAGCCCTGGAAACTCTGGGGATGGGAGGTTTCCTATTTACCTGTAGTTTAAGTTCTGGGGTCCCTTTGTAGGTGGCCAAAATGTGGATTTTAAAATTAATATTCAATATCTCCAAAGTATAATATTTATAAAGATTTATTAATATTTAATTAGAGAGCTAGAGAACACAGGGAAGGTCCCCTCATGTGGAAGAGAGAGCTTGAGGAGCATTACCCAAAACTTATATACAATCACACAAAAGACACATGTAAACAAAAAGAAAAAGGGAAAAGCATTCTGGGTAATACAGAAAGGAATTTTGGGCAATGCAGTTCCAGGGGTTCAAGATTTTCCAACTATACAGTGAGAATACTGGGTTTCAGACCCAAAGAGAAGATTATATTATTTGGAAATTAATTATTAATCATTTTATTTTAATCCAATTTTATGTGATTAGAGATTGTTTAAACCTTGAATGTCACCCTGATTTCAGTTACTCTTCAAGAATGCTAGCAAAGGCTATAAGGAATTATGGATCCCTCCAAGTCCTGGATTCACCCAAAACATTATACCCAGATCCACCCAAACGTGTGTTTAATTTTGCCCAAACTTTACTGAACATTTACGTATATTAATATCTGCCTCAAACAACCTTTTTTAGAAGTTATCTTTAATAACTTTAATAATAATAATCTTTAATAAAATTGCTGAACTTATAATTCTTATATACAGAAACCCTTGTCAAAATCCTATATAATGTAAATCTACCAAAGTTTGGATGAGAGTGAGTTGATCTCTTTTCTGGTTCACTCTTTACCAAAGGACATAGTTAATTTCTTTCAAAAAGTATTTCAGGAATAAATACATCCATGTTAATATTTCTCAGACCAAAATAATCTAATAGAAAGGAAATGGTGTTCAGAGTCAGAAAACTTAGATTTCAAAAATCTATCTTTCCCTCTTCTAGCTAATATAACATTTGGGAGAAGATCTCCTCAACCTTTGTCCTCTACTTACTTTATCACTTGCCTCTACACTTTGATGGGGAGGTGGGGGTAGGGTCATGAATTCTAAAACCTCCATTTAAGGAAAGCTTCCACTCACCCATGTCATTTCTCACCTATCTCCACTACTTGGAGACATCAACATTCTCCCCTCATTGTATAGTTATGGCGAGTACTGTTGTGAGGACGATTATTTAGTTATTAGTTAGGAGACCTAACAGGAAGGACTGGAGAATTCCAAATGGAACGGGGAAGCAGGAAGTGTGTTTGCTCTCTGAGACAGACTCCATGATGGTTGGGACAAGTTGTAACTGACCCTGGGAGACCTCAGAGCTAGTGGAGCTGTACCCTTATTCCCTGGGATCCTGGAGAGCGGTGAAGGTTGAAAGCAGAGGACATCAATCCTGCAAGTCAACACTGAGTAGGAAGTAGCCTGTGATCTGGTGGACAGCTTGCAGACTTCACTCCCTACCTGGCTACTTTGGATCATCAGCCCTGGAGGAGTTGGCTCCTGGCATCCTGTAACATCTCTGGACTCTGCTGTGAGGATTCCCACTCCAGTCCTGCTATTCTCTGGGTCCTGTCTGGCTTAGGTCTCAGTTGAGTGCAGGAAAGTCCCTCCCCTAACCCTGTGGTTTGCCCTTAGTCTGAAAGGGTAGAAACCCCTATTCCCATCCTTTGCCATAGTTTCCTTAATTAAAATTGTTATAAATTCTTGCCATTTGCCTGCTAGCTTCCATAGGCCCCTTGCCTAGAAGGTGCAGAGTGACAGTTAGGGCCTAACTGCCACTTCTGTTAACAGATACCTCCTTAGCAGTCTCCCTACCTTGTTTGGTCCTGCCTTCTGTCATTCCTGTCTCCCTCACACCCACTGAGCCCACAAAACAATATTTTAGTTAACTCCCCTGGTTTTCCCCATTGTAGTACCCAGTAACTATTCATTTCCAGCTTCCTTTTGTGTATTGTCTTCTATTAGCTTGTAATCTCCTTGAGGCATGGACGATCTTTCTTTTATGATTATGTATTTCTAACACTTAGCACAGTATCTGATACATAGGAGGTTCTTAAAATTTTGGGATTTGTTTTTGTGACCAAGAAGGACATTAAAATTATAAATTAATTTAGTCAGTGTTTTAATTTTTATCACATTAGCACAGCTTAGCCATGAGCAGTGAATATTCCTCTAGCTATTTAAGTTGTTCTTTAAGGACCACTTTGTAATTGAATCTATATTCAACTATAGTAATTGAAATCTTTTGTGTACTTTAGTAACTTGGACCTCAGATATTTTATGCTTTTTTAGTTATTTGGAAAGGTATTTCCCTTTCTATTTTTACTTCTTGGATTTTGTCATTACTATATGGAAATGTAGTTGATTTTTAAGAGTTTATTTCATATCCTTCAACTCTGCCAGAGGTATTATCTTGATTAGTGCCTTGACTGATTTTTTTGGATTTTCCAAGGATACCATTATATGAAATAGGGAGAGTTTTGTCTCCTTTTTGCCTTTTATGATTTCTTTCTCTTGTCTTTGCTATTGCAGAGACTTGTTTAGACCTAGTTTATTCCTTTGATTAATTGATTGGATCAAAAGAAGTATGTAGACCTTATTCACACCTAGTTTAGACCTTCTGTTGACTGATTCCATATTTCAATGAAGGAGACATTCTCACCTGAAGAATACTAATTTCTAGATTTGATTATGTTACATGGAATTTTCTTGAGATTAGTGTAATTATGTAACAGGAGACTCCTTTTTTACTGTCTTAATTATGTAACATGAGACTCCTTTTTTACCTTCTTCTCCCAGTTTATCATTTACATTATCCTCCACAAATCAACCAGATTGCTATCAACAATCCCAAATCTTGAATATTTCTCCAGGAAGTGGACAGATTCCTTTTCAGTGTCTTATGTAAGGAATCTCAAGAAAATTCCATGTAGCATAATCATATCTAGAAATTAGTATTCTTTCTTATTTCCAAATACATGGTGAGAAAACTTAACAAACATATATCATTATACAAAATTCTCATGCTACTGTCAATCTTGGTGCTTGTAAAAGGCTTTTGTCATCCTCTAAACAGTAAAGGAAAAAAAAAAGGAAATCACACTTTCCTTTTCAGAAGGAAATCTTGGTCCTTACATAGCTCGAAGAGCCAGTGAGTCTTTCCTCACAGAGATTAAAGCTTTATGATAAACTAAAAGTCACTCTTTCTCTCCAGATCAGAAACCAAACCATTTGGAGATCATCCATGATTCCCTCTTATTAGTTTATCATTTTTCTCTGCTTTAAGGTAATAGCTTTTATGATTAAAATTCACTGGAGACCGTATCTTAATTATACTTCTTTATTAAATAATAAAAATTGGCCCAGAGAAGGAAAAAGTACCAGCCACACATGGCCAATTGCTCTTTTAGCTGCTTTTCTTCACAAGCTGGCTTCACCAGCCCTGAAACAGACCATGTGCCTCCTCAGTCTGTGATTCCAAGGGAATTGAGTGATTTCCTTTCTTCTCCACCATTTTATGCTTTCCCAAGCATCTTTGATTGGAGAACTCTGACCTCAGTCCAGACAAGAGGTAGGTCTTCCAGATGCCCGGAGTCACCACCATATTTAGAGTGGCCACACAGCTCACACACATTCTTCTCCACCTGGCTCTGCCTAGCTCATTAAACTTAATAATTAAATTAATTAGTAATTAATTAGTAATTAAATATCACCACCTAAGAGCCTTGTTTACAGATGAATAAAGAACTTGTCTCCACTCTACTTCAGCAAAGGGTTTTGGGAGAAGTAATTTTATAGCTTCAGTCTTAAAATGAAACTTTTTTCTCCTTTAAAATCCAAAGGTTGTGTTGGGATGCCAAAAAGAGGTACAGTTTACTATTAACTTTTCACATAGCTATTGTATAAAGTTTGGGATAACCTTTTGAGTTGTGAATTTTCATTTCTTATCACTGGTCTTGCCTGTACACAGTTCAAAACAAACATGCTTTGCCATACAAGATACTTTCCATTCTTCCAATAGTATGAGTACAGCCTCCACAACACTGCTTGAGGGGTTTTTGTTTTTAAAACTCCATAAGGAGCAGCAGCAGAAGTTATTTTAAAAAGCTTAAAAATCAGAGCTGGATTGGGAGAGCTGTGGAATGGGAAAAAAAGAAAGCTTTTCTCAGGACTCCAGGAAGATACACTTCCAACAGAGAGGAATGAGTAAATCAGTGGGAAGAATCAGGTCAATCTATGTTCCATGTGCAAGTACATAGTAGTGACACTCAGGTCTGATCCTTGGAAAACAGAAAAATAGATAAAATTTGTCTCTTCAAATCCTATCCTCCCCTATCCTATAATTTCTTTCTCCCTCCTCTCCCAACCACAAGCAGCAGTCCCCACCTCCAAAACTCACCTTTTCTATTCCCAAATCCACTCAGATAATTTGCAGCAAGGTATAAATGACTTTTAACCACATAAAATATTACCTTTCTCAGTGTTGTTTTGCATTTTAACAAAGATCAAAAATTCAAACTAAATAGGCAGAAGAATTCCACTGATATACAAAGTAGGAAATCTCATTTTTACAACTATGCCTTGCTTATAAAAAATAATAAACAGGACAGTTTGAAAAAATGTCTCTAATGTAATCGGTAGCATTGGTTCCAAACACTTACTAGCTATGCAACTTTAATTTCCCTATTTGAAAAATGTAAATAAAAATCCTTGTGACACCTATTGTGAGGAAATCATTAAAATACTATGAGAATAAGAGTTATTGTTCTTATCCATTGATAGTGGGCAGAGACTGGGCAGGAAAGGGTCAGGCATTTTCCAGCTCACCCTGGAACTTGGAAATGACTTCAGTTCCATATCTGAATGGCACCCACGACTTTCACCATTGTTATTCATTGGAATATGGATTGAAGAGGGGAAGATTGGGGTCTTCCGCCTCACTAGGCCCAAACTGGCTTCTCTGCTATTTCTGCCTTTTGTACCCCCTCAAACCCCACTGACTCCCCGCCTCCAGCGCCCAATACTGTAGTCTCCATTCAGATACCAGATTCTGCATCTCTGTAAAAGTCTGTTGATGAAGTGATCTTCTGTGCCGTGTTTTGTTAGGAATTTTATCCACCATCTCCATCTGTCTCTTAGCTTTTATCTTATAGAAATGCTTCTACAGCCATTGTCTCCAAAGTGAATGCTTCAGAGTGTCTTAATCCTCTAAGACTTTGGTCCTCATGCACCATTCTGAGTTTGTTGTTTAATATTTGTACTGCTCAGGGTGGGGGAGAAAAAGTAGGCAGCTCAAATGCAAAGGCGAAGTGAAGAGGGGGATTATTCTGTCAATGTGTTCTTTTCTCACAGGGAAAGTGTGAGAGATATTGAATGAGACTGACATGCATTAGCAAGCCTGCTCAGCTGAGCCTGAAATGCAGGCCGAGGAACAAGAACCGTCCCAAGATGTGGGTTCCGAAGCACTGCCAGTCTGGACGTGATCAATAATAGTCACGGACTGCTCAAACTGAAGCTGCTTTTGGAATAGGCAGAAAGGAGAAATCCTATGTAAGCTTCTCAATTGATGCTCAATTATTTTTTTTAAACCCTTACCTTCTGTCTTAAAATAAATACTAAGTATTGGTAAGGGGTAGGCAATTGGGGTTAAGTATCTGAGGTCAAATTTGAATCCAGGTCCTCCCATCTCCAGGTCTGGCTCTCAATACACTGAACCACCTTGCTGCCCTCCTCCTCCTTCATTTATTTATTTATTCATTCATTTATTTATTTGTTCATTCTTTCATTCATTTATTTATTTATTATTCATCTTATTTATCTTATCTTATTTATTTATATTTATATATATTTTTTTATTCTTCCATGCTATCTTTGCACATGACACTCTCTGGATTCCATTCCTTTTCACTGGTTGTCCCTCATGCTTGGAATTCTCTCTTTCCATTTCTACCTCCTGTTTTCCTCAGTCTCCTTTGTGATTCAGTTCAAATCTCAGCTTCCAGTCCTTTCCACTGCTGGCATCTTCCCTCTGAGATTACCTTCCATTTCTTTAGTATATATCTTTTTTTTTTTTT